>NC_047049.1:50115521-50430291 GCF_011762595.2 Tursiops truncatus | reverse complement strand
TTCTAAGAGGGAAGTTTATAGCTATACAAGCCTACCTCAAGAAACATTTCAAGTAAACAATCTAACCTTACACGTAAAGGAACTAGAGAAAGAAGAACAAACAAAACCCACAATTAGCAGAAGGAAAGAAATCATAAAGATCAGAGCAGAAATAAATGAAATAGAAACAAAGAAAACAATAGCAAAGATCAATAAAACTAAAAGCTGGTTCTTTGAGAAGATAAACAAAATTGATAAACCATTAGCTGACTCAGCAAGAAAAAGAGGCAGAGGACTCAAATCAATAAAATTAGAAATGAAAAAGGAGAAGGTACAACGGACACCACAGAAATACAAAGCATCCTAACACACTACTATAAGCAACTCTATGCGAATAAAATGGACAACCTGGAAGAAATGGACAAATTCTTAGAAAGGTATAACCTTCCAAGACTGAACCAGGAAGAAACAGAAAATATGAACAGACCAATCACAAGTAATGTAAATTGAAACTGTGATTTAAAATCTTCCAACAAACAAAAGTCCAGGGCCAGATGGCTTCACAAGTGAATTCTATCAAACATTTAGAGAAGCGCTAACACCCATCCTTCTGAAACTCTTCCAAAAAATTGCAGAGGAAGGAACACTCCCAAACTCATTCTATGAGGCCACCATCACCCTGATACCGAAACCAGACAAAGATACTACAAAAATAGAAAATTACACACCAATATCACTGATGAATATAGATGCAAAAATCCTCAACAAAATGCTAGCAAACAGAATCCAACAACACATTAAAAGGATCATACACTACAATCAAGTGGGATTTATCCCAGGGATGCAAGGATTCTTTAATATACACAAATCAAACAATGTGATAAACCATATTAACAAATTGAAGAAGAAAAACCATACGATCATCTCAATAGATGCAGAAAAATATTTTGACAAAATCCAACACCCATTTATGATAAAAAATACTCTCCAGAAAGTGGACATAGAGGGAACCTACCTCAACATAATAAAGGCCATATATGACAAACCCACAGCAAACATCATTCTCAATGGTGAAAAACTGAAAGCATTTCCTCTAAGGTCAGGAACGAGACAAGGATGTGCACTCTCACCATTATTATGCAACATAGTTTTGGAAGTCCTAGCCACGGCATGCAGAGAAGAAAAAGAAATAAAAGGAATACAAATTGGAAAAGAAGTTGTAAAACTATCACTGTTTGCAGATGACATGATACTATACATAGAGAATCCTAAAAATGCCACCAGAAAACTACTACAGCTAATCAATGAATTTGGTAAAGTTGCATGATAAAAAAATTAATGCACAGAAATCTCTTGCATTCTTTTACACTAATGATGAAAAATATGAAAGAGAAATTTTAGAAACACTCCCATTTACCACTGCAACAAAAAGAATAAAATACCTAGGAATAAACCTACCTAGGGAGACAGAAGACCTGTTTGCCTAAAACGATAATAAGACACTGATGAAAGAAATTAAAGATGATACCACCAGATGGAGAGATATACCATGTTCTTGGATTAGAAGAATCAATATTGTGAAAATGACTACACTACCCAAAGCAATCTACAGATTCAATGCAATCCCTATCAAATTACCAATGGCATTTTTTTACAGAACTAGAACAAATCATCTTAAAATCTGAATGGAGACACAAAAGACCCCGAATAGCCAAAGCAGTCTCGAAGGAAGAAATCGGAGCTGGAGGAATCAGATTCCCTGACTTCAGACTATACTACAAAGCTACAGTGATCAAGGAAATATGATACTGGCACAAAAACAGAAACATAGATCAATGGAACAGGATAGAAAGCCCAGAGATAAACCCACACACCTATGGTCAACTAATCTATGACAAAGGAGGCAAAGATATACAATGGAGAAAAGACAGTCTCTTCAATAAGTGGTGCTGGGAAAACTGGACAGCTACATGTAAAAGAATGAAAATAGAACACTCCCTAACACCATACACAAAAATAAGCTCAAAATGGATTCAAGACCTAAATGTAAGACTGGACACTATAAAACTCTTAGAAGAAAAACTAGGCAGAACACTCTTTGACATAAATCACAGCAAAATCTTTTTTGATCCACCTCCTAGAGTGATGGAAATAAAAACAAAAATAAACAAATGGGACAATGAAACTTCAAAGCTTTTGCACAGCAAAGGAAACCATAAACAAGACAAAAAGACAAGCCTCAGAATGGGAGAAAATATTTGCAAACGAATCAACGGACAAAGGATTAATCTCTAAAATATATAAATAGCTCATGCAGCTCAATATTAAAAAAACAAACGACCGAATCCAAAAATGGGCAGAAGACCTAAATAGACATTTCTCCAAAGAAGACATACAGATGGCCAAGAAGCACATGAAAAGCTGCTCAACATCACTAATTATTAGAGAAATGCAAATCAAAACTACAATGAGATATCACCTCACACCAGTTAGAAAGGGTATCATCAGAAAATCTACAAACAAATGCTGGAGAGGGTGTGGAGAAAAGGGAACCCTCCTGCATTGTTGGTGGGAATGTAAATTGATACAGCCACTATGGAGAACAGTATGGAGGTTCCTTAAAAAACTAAAAATAGAGTGACCATATGACCCAGCAATCCCACTACTGGGCATATACCCAGAGAAAACCATAATTCAAAAAGACACATGCACCCCAATGTTCATTGCAGCGCTATTTATAATAGCCAGGTCATGGAAGCAATCTAAATGCCCATTGACAGGCGAATGGATAAAGAAGTTTTGGTACATATATACAATGGAATATTACTCAGCCATAAAAAGGAACGAAATTGAGTCATTTGTTGAGACATGGATTGATCTAGAGACTGTCATACAGATTGAAGTAAGTCAGAAAGAGAAAAACTATGTCGTATATTAATGCATGTATGTGGAACCTAGAAAAATGGTATAGATGAACCGGTTTGCAGGGCAGAAGTTGAGACACAGATGTAGAGAACAAACATATGGACACCAAGAGGGAAAAACTGCGGTGGGGTGGGGATGGTGGTGTGCTGAACTGGGCGATTGGGATTGACATGTATACACTGATGTGTATAAAATTGATGACTAATAAGAACCTGCAGTTTAAAAAACAAACAAACAAAACAACTAATACTAAACTTTCTTTGGGTTATTTGTATAGAAATATGTTAATATAAATGTTTCAGACATTACATGAAATTTCTAAAAATCTTGCATGTTCTGGTATAATGTTATAAGTCATAATTCTAGTTATTACTTTAAAATGTATATCTCAGAAATAACTAAATTTCCTTGTCAATTGCATTATTATGAACTTTCATCAAATCTTTAACCGTGGTCATTTTTAAGTTTTTTGTCATTTACAGACAGTTCTGGGTGTACTCTGATGCTTTTGCAAATATACTCCTATAAAAGGGTTTCATCTCCAAGGAATTCATGGAAAAGACTCTGACAAGTACAGGTTTCTGGTAACTGACTATACTGCTGAACTGAATGAATAAGCATTTCCAGAACTCTAATGGAAAACTGATGAATTCATAAAAGTGCTAACAAAAGATCAAGATAAAAAAAATTAATTACATGGGACTAAGTGAACTGATGAGGATGATTATAATTTTTGTGACTTTCTGCTTGAATTAAAAAAAGAAATCCCACAAGGACTCAGAGGCAAAAAGTATACAAATCAATTTTCACTGCAAAGTAAAGGAGCTGTTACAGTGGAGGATGCCTGGACTGAATGTCAATATTATGACATAGTATGAGTGTGTTTCGTCTTTGGTAATTGCAATCATTGTTGCTTTTGTTGTGGTCATCCATTTACAATGCTTGCTGTCAGTTTATTTGTCTCTTGTAAAAATAAAATACAGTGAGTATGTGAAAAAAAAATGCAAAAGGGCTGTATAAACTGGTACAAAACAATTTCCAGGATATATTGATAAGTGAAAAAAAAGGAAGGGGCTTTTTTTATGATTTTTTTTGTGTCAGACAAAGAAAAGAAGTTTTGTTTTTTTTTTTTAAGTAAAGAGTTGAAATAGTAAGTTTGTGAATAGAAGGTAACATTGAGCCTTCTCTTCATACCCACGGGGAAGGAGGAATTGGCACAGAAATTTGCTAAGGATCCAGATTATGATAATGAGCAGAAAGTGTGTAGTTTTAAATGATGACGTGATCAAATCTGCGTTTGGGGAGATGTCCCATCACGTAATAGGGGTTGATGCAGAGACATGAATGGTTTAAAGAGACCAGTGAGACAACTAAAGCAACAATCTAGGATCTATAGGTACATGGAAGAATCTGAGAACTGTCTTCTAGAAAAAAATGTGAGAAAGTGCCTTGAAAAGTCTTTGGCCATAATTGAAAAGCGACATCAAAGTGTATAATTTCTTACAGTTAAGTTACTAGGGAAGTGCTCAACATAATTATAGATTTAAAAGGAGAAGAGAAAGGAGGAAGAGGTGGAGAGGAAGGAGAAGAGTTGTAGTCATCTTCCCTGTGTCATCATGGCCAAGTGACGCTGCTGATTTTGGATTAAATGAAGGAAGTCTTTCCATGTTCTGGCATCGGCTACACTCCTCAGCTGACAAACTTCCTCATCCTGTAAACCTTGGCCCACACACTACCATCTCTGCCTCCAGAGAGCACTGGTGGCCCATTTTCTCCTGGACCCCTTCCTCGAGGCTTCCATGATGGCTTGTTCATATTTCTACCACTGTACTTACGACACTGTTATAAAATTCTCTGCTTGTGCACCTCTCTTACCCACAAAACATGGACATCTTACAGGGAAGATGGATTTTACCATCTGTATCTCCACTGGGACTGGTTGAGGGCCCAGCACATGGTAGATGCTCAGTAAATGTTGGCTGAATGAATGAGTAAAGGACTGAATGAATTCAATTTGGCAGAAAAAAATACAAAATCTTCTTTTTTATTAAAAAATGAACAAGCAGATTAAATTAAATCATAAAGCCTGATTGAATGGTTTAGCCTGGAAAAGATGTGAACATATTTTAGACTCATTAATTTGCTCTG
Organism: Tursiops truncatus; assembly: GCF_011762595.2. Classification (NCBI taxonomy): domain Eukaryota; kingdom Metazoa; phylum Chordata; class Mammalia; order Artiodactyla; family Delphinidae; genus Tursiops; species Tursiops truncatus. The sequence continues at coordinate 50,425,239 of NC_047049.1, read as the reverse complement.
GAAAATGAAAGTACTAATTATTTGTAGGATTAGTCAACTGAATCCTGCCTTCTAATTTTCTTACTGATAGACTTCTTAATGATGGTAGTGAAGACAATCCCCATAGATTCAAGAAATTTATACAGACTTCATCAATCCAAAATCCTAGTAAGAAGATTAATTGGATCAGACTGCTGCTTCCACTTTGGATTCTTTCAGACTGACTTAACTTTAAGCCCCAGAACTACATGTGCTAAACTCGGTTCTATGCACAGCTGCACGTACTCTATGTAATCCACAGGTGGTGTTGGTACCTCAATTTCAAGAAATGAAAATTTTCTTAATTTATAATGGATAACATATCTAGTAAATTGCAGCATTCTTAGGCCATTATTATAAGTTTTTCTCTACTAACTGAGGGGTTTTTTGGTGTCAGAGTTTTTTTAAATTTATTTTATTAAAAGTATAGTTGATTTACAGGGTTGTGTTAATTTCTACTGTATAGTAAAGCGATTCAGTTATATGTATCCTAACTGAGTTTTAACAAGTAAGGGTATTACTTAAAAAAATTAAAAATAGTTTTTTAAGGAAAGAGAAAGAAAAATTAGAAAACTTTTTTTTCTAATTCTAAGAATCTATCCTAAGGAAATGGCTATAAATAGAATTACTTTGTTACAAAAAGAGTTCAACATATCACCTTTTTTTAATATCAGAAAACAGGGAGTATCCTAAATGGCCAAACATGGAAGCATAATTAAGACAGACTGTATTATACACGGTATAAATGTCTCAACTCTCTGATTTTTTTTTCTCTCTCTCCCTCCACCCAGTGTCCCACTGACAGTGAATATTTTGGGGTTTTTTTCCTTAATTCTTAGTATTTTCTTTCATAAAGAAAAATATAAGTCGTCAGAAGCAAATGTCCTCATATTATCAAACTAACCACAACTCACTACACTTGCAGTCACCCTCAGCTTTTCTCCTGTAACAAGAGCAGACGTGTTCAAAAACCAAATTCTCCATATTACTCTGGCTCTCTTCCAATTCCACTTTCTTGGGGGACTTTTCTACTCCACTCTTCTGGATCATTCTGCTCACTCTAGTTCCTTTAAAAAACACAAACAGAACAAATTTTTCCCTAGCCCCATACCTCATTCTTTCTACTGCCCTAATTATCTTCCCCTCAAAATTAAATTTCATCAGAACAAATTATAAACTGCTTCCACTTCTGAACCTCCCAGTCTTTGGTAGATACCAGCAGAGCCTTTGCCCTCACCAATGAATTGAAAATTATCGTAATAAGGACAATGATGATCTTACTGCAGCTAAATCAAATGAGCAATTTTCAGTTCTCACCTTACCAGACTTTTCAATAGTACTGTATGCCAGGGATTGGCAAACTACAGCCCATTATATGTTTTGTAATAAAGTTTAATTGGAACATGGCCAGGCTCATTCACTTATATATTATCTAGGGCTGATTTCATGCTAGCATGGCAGAGTACTAGCCTCTCCTCTCTGACCCACACTCTTCCCTTAGCTTCTCTGAAAACAATCTCTTGGTTTTCCTTCTACTTCTCTGGCTCTTCTGCCTTCTTCTTTTTTAGTCTCCTTTGGTGGCTCCACCTCTTCTATGAGTCTTTAAATATTAGAGCTCCAGGAGCTTAATCCTAGATCTTCTTCTCTTCTCATACATTTTACCCCTAGAGAGCCTCATCTATTCCTGTAGCTAAAAAAGCATCTCTAGGTTGACAGTTATGATGGTATATCTCCAAATCAGACCTCTCCCTGTGCTCCAGAATCATATAAAAAATCTCCATTTGGATGTTTCACTGCAACGTAGAAGTCCAAAACTGCAGTCTTACTATCCCCCTCCTCACACATGAAATCTGCTCCTCATGAAGACTTCCTTACCTAAGTTCATGCAACTCCAATAGATCTATTAGCTCAAGTTAGAAACCTGGTGGTTGTACTCAATAGCTTCTTCCTCAGTTCAGTACTGTCAATTCCATTGTCACGATAGGTCTTGAAGCTACTGACGTCTTTACATCACTGCATCATTTCTGCAAGCAACTATCATTTCTCTCCTGGACTACTGTATTCACTCTGTTCAAATCACTGAAACGGGGGCTTCCGGGAAGATGGCGGAAGAGTAAGACGCGGAGATCACCTTCCTCCCCACAGATACACCAGAAATACAACCACACATGTAACAACTCCTACAGAACACCTACTGAACGCTGTCAGAAGACCTCAGACGTCCCAAAAGGCAAGAAACCCCCCATGTACCTGGACGGGATTAAGAGCGCTGCTTAAAGGAGCTCCAGAGACGGGCGCGAGCCGCGGCTAAAAGCGCGGACCCCAGAGACGGGCGGGAGACACTAAGGCTGCTGCTGCCGCCACCAAGAAGCCTGAGTGCGAGCACAGGTCACTATCCACATCCCTCTTCCGGGGAGCCTGTGCAGCCCGCCACTGTCAGGGTCCCGGGATCCAGGGACAACTTCCCCAGGAGAGCGCACGGTGCGCTTCAGGCTGGAGCAACGTCACGCTGGCCTCTGCCGCCGCAGGCCCGCCCCGAACGCCGTGCCCCTCCCTCCCGCCCCGGCTTGAGTGAGCCAGAGCCCCCGAATCAGCGGCTCCTTTAACCCCGTCCTGTCTGAGCGAAGAACAGACGATCTCCAGCGACCTACACGCAGAGGCGGGGCCAAATCCAAAGCTGAGCCCCTGGGAGCTGGGAGAACAAAGAAGAGAAAGGGAAATCTCTCCCAGCAGCCTCAGAAGCAGCGGATTAAAGCTCCACAATCAACTTGATGTACCCTGCATCTGTGGAATACCTGAATAGACAACCAGTCATCCCAAACTGAGGAGGTGGACTTTGAGAGCAAGATTTATGATTTTTTTCCCCTTTTCCTCTTTTTGTGAGTATGTATGTGTATGCTTCTGTGTGAGACTTTGTCTGTACAGCTTTGCTTCCACCATTTGTCCTAGGGTTCTATCCGTCCGTTTTTTCTTTCTTTTTTTTTTTTTTTTTTTTTTGCTGTACGCGGGGCTCTCACTGCTGTGGCCTCTCCCGTTGCGGAGCACAGACTATGGACGCGCAGGCTCAGCGGCCATGGCTCACGGGCCCAGCCGCTCCGCGGCATGTGGGATCTTCACGGGCCGGGGCACGAACCCGTGTCCCCTGCATCGGCAGGTGGACTCTCAACCACTGCGCCACCAAGGAAGACCCTCTTTTTTTTTCTTAATATTTATTTTCTTATTTTAATAACTTTATTATATTTTATCTTTCTTTATTTTATTTAACTTTATCTTCTTTCCTTCTTTCTTTTTTCCTTCCTTCCCTCCTTCCTTCCTTCCTCCCTCTCTTCCTCCCTCCCTCCCTCCCTCCCTTTCTTTCTTTCTTTTTTTCTTTCTTTCTACTTCTGCTAATTCTTTCTTTCTACTTTTTCTCCCTTTCATTCTGAGCCATGTGGATGAAAGGCTCTTGGTGCTGCAGCCAGGAGTCAGTGCTGTGCCTCTCAGGTGGGAGAGCCAACTTCAGGACACTGGTCCACAACAGACCTCCCAGATCCACATAATATCAAATGGCAAAAATCTCCCAGAGATCTCCATCTCAAAACCAGCACCCAGCTTAACTCAACGACCAGCAAGCTACAGTGCTGGACACCCTATGCCAAACAACTAGCAAGACAGGAACACAACCCCACCCATTAGCAGAGAGGCTGCCTAAAATCATAATAAGGCCACAGACACCCCAAAACACACCACCAGATGTGGACCTGCCCACCAGAAAGACAACATCCAGCCTCATCCACCAGAACACAGGCACTAGTCCCCTCACAACCCACTGAACCACAACCCACTGAACCAATCTTAGCCACTGGGGAAAGACACCAAAAACAACGGGAACGACGAACCTGCAGCCTGCAAAAAGGTGACCCCAAACACAATAAGATAAGCAAAATGAGAAGACAGAAAAATACACAGCAGATGAAGGAGCAAGACAAAAACCCACCAGACCTAACAAATGAAGAGGAAATAGGCAGTCTACCTGAAAAACAATTCAGAATAATGATAGTAAAGATGATCCAAAATCTTGGAAATAGAATGGTCCAAATGCAAGAAACATTTAACAAGGACCTAGAAGAACTAAAGATGAAACAAACAACGATGAACAACACAATAAATGAAATTAAAAGTACTCTAGATGGGATCAATAGAAGAATAACTGAGGCAGAAGAACGGATAAGTGACCTGGAAGATAAAATAGTGGAAATAACTAGTGCAGAGCAGAATAAAGAAAAAAGAATGAAAGGAACTGAAGACTGTCTCAGAGACCTCTGGGACAATTTTAAACACACCAACATTCGAATTATAGGGGTTCCAGAAGAAGAAGAGAAAAAGAAAGGGACGGAGAAAATATTTCAAGAGATTATAGTTGAAAATTTCCCAGTATGGGAAAGGAAATAGTTAATCAAGTCCAGGAAGCACAGAGAGTCCCATACAGGATAAATACAAGGAGAAATACGCCAGGACACATATTAATCAAACTGTCAAAAATTAAATACAAAGAAAACATATTAAAAGCAGCAAGAGAAAAACAACAAATAACACACAAGGGAATCCCCATAAGGTTAACAGCTGATCTTTCAGCAGAAACTCTGCAAGCCAGAAGGGACTGGCAGGACATATTTAAAGTGATGAAGGAGAAAAACCTGCAACCAAGATTACTCCACCCAGAAAGAATCTCATTCAGATTTGATGGAGAAATTAAAACCTTTACAGACAAGCAAAAGCTGAGAGAGTTCAGCACCACCAAACCGGCTTTACAACAAATGCTAAAGGAACTACTCTAGGCAAGAAACACAAGAGAAGGAAAAGACCTACCATAACGAACCCAAAACAATTAAGAAAATGGGAACAGGAACATACATATTGTTACTTACCTTAAATGTAAATGGACTAAATGCTCCCACCAAAGGACACAGATTGGCTGAATGGATACAAAAACAAGACCCATATATTTGCTGTCTACAAGAGACCCACTTCAGACCTAGAGACACATACAGATTGAAAGTAAGGGATGGAAAAAGATATTTCATGCAAATGGAAAGCAAAAGAAAGCTGGAGTAGCAATTCTCATATCAGGCAAAATAGACTTTAAAATAAAGACTATTAGAAGAGACAAAGGAGGACACTACATAATGATCAAGGGATCGATCCAAGAAGATATAACAATTGTAAATATTTATGCACCCAACATAGGAGCACCTCAATACATAAGGAAATACTAACAGCCATAAAAGGGGAACTCGACAGTAACACATTCATAGTAGGGGACTTTAACACCCCACTTTCACTAATGGACAGATCATCCAAAATGAAAATAAATATGGAAACACAAGCTTTAAATGATACATTAAACAAGATGGACTTAATTGATATTTATAGGACATTCCATCCAAAAACAACAGAATACACATTCTTCTCAAGTGCTCATGGAACATTCTCCAGGATAGATCATATCCTGGGTCACAAGTCAAGCCTTGGTAAATTTAAGAAAATTGAAATCGTTTCAAGTATCTTTTCTGACCATAACGCTATGAGACTAGATATCAATTACAGGAAAAGATCTGTAAAAAATACAAACACATGGAGGCTAAACAATACACTACTTAATAATGCAGTGATCACTGGAGAAATCAAAGAGAAAATTAAAAAATACCTAGAAACAAATGACAATGGAGACACGACAAACCAAAATCTATGGGGTGCAGCAAAAGCAGTTCTATGGGGGAATTTTATAGCAATACAATCCTACCTTAAGAAACAGGAAACATCTCGAATAAACAACCTAAACTTGCACCTAAAGCAATTAGCGAGAGAAGAACAAAAAAAACCCAAAGTTAGCAGAAGGAAAGAAATCATAAAAATCAGATCAGAAATAAATGAAAAAGAAATGAACAAAACGATAGCAAAGATCAATAAAACTAAAAGCTGGTTCTTTGAGAAGATAAACAAAATTGATAAACCATTAGCCAGACTCATCAAGAAAAAAAGGGAGAAGACTCAAATCAATAGAATTAGAAATGAAAAAGGAGAAGTAACAACTGACACTGCAGAAATACAAAGGATCATGAGAGCTTACTACAAGCAACTATATGCCAATAAAATGGACAACCTAGAAGAAATGGACAAATTCTTAGAAAACCACAACCTTCTGAGACTGAACCAGGAAAAAATAGAAAATATGAACAGACCAATGACAAGCACTGAAATTGAAACTGTGATTAAAAATCTTCCAACAAACAAAAGCCCAGGACCAGATGGCTTCACAGGCAAGTTCTATCAAACATTTAGAGAAGAGCTACCACCTATCCTTCTCAAACTCTTCCAAAATATAGCAGAGGGAGGAACACTCCCAAATCATTCTACGAAGCCACCATCACCTTGATACCAAAACCAGACAAGGATGTCACAAAGAAAGAAAACTACAGGCCAATATCACTGATGAACACAGATGCAAAAATCCTCAACACAATACTAGCAAACAGAATCCAACAGGACATTAAAAGGATCACACACCATGATCATGTGCAGTTTATTCCAGGAATGCGAGGATTCTTTAATATACGCAAAACAATCAATGTGATTCACCATATTAACAAATTGAAGGAGAAAAAACATATGATCATCTCAATAGATGCAGAGAAAGCTTTCAACAAAATTCAACACCCATTTATGATAAGAAACCCTGCAGAAAGTAGGGGCATAGAGGGAACTTTCCTCAACATAATAAAGGCCATATATGACAAACCCACAGCCAACATCGTCCTCAATGGTAAAAAACTGAAAGTATTTCCACTAAGATCAGGAAAAGACAAGGTTGCCCACTCTCACCACTCTTATTCAACATAGTTTTGGAAGTTTTAGCCACAGCAATCAGAGATGAAAAGGAAATAAAAGGAATCCAAATCGGAAAAGAAGAAGTAAAGCTGTCACTGTTTGCAGATGACATGATACTATACCTGGAGGATCCTAAAGATGCTACCAGAAAACTACTAGAGCTAATCAGTGAATTTGTTGAAGTAGCAGGATACAAAATTAATGAACAGAAATCTCTGGCATTCCTATACACTAATGAAAAATCTGAAAGTGAAATCAAGAAAACACTCCCATTTACCATTGCAACAAAATAAAATATCTAGGAATAAACCTACCTAAGGAGACAAAAGACCTGTATGCAGAAAATTATTAGACACTGATGAAAGAAATTAAAGATGATACAAATAGATGGAGAGATATACCATGTTCTTGGATTGGAAGAATCGACATTGTGAAAATGACTCTACTACCAAAATCAATCAACAGATTCAATGCAATCCCTATCAAACTGCCATTCGTATTTTTCACAGAACTAGAACAAATAATTTCACAGTTTGTATGGAAACACAAAAGACCCCGAATAGCCAAAGCAATCTTGAGAACGAAAAATGGAGCTGCAGGAATCAGGCGCCCTGACTTCAGACTATACTACAAAGCTACAGTAATGAAGACAGTATAGTATTGGCACAAAAACAGAAAGATAGATCTATGGAACAGGATAGAAAGCCCAGAGATAAACCCATGCACATATGGTCACCTTATCTTTGATAAAGGAGACAGGAATGTACAGTGGAGAAAGGACAGTCTCTTCAATAAGTGGTGCTGGCAAATCTGGACAGTTACATGTAAAAGTATGAGTTTAGATCACTCCCTAACACCATACACAAAAATAAGCTCAAAATGGATTAAAGACCTAAATGTAAGGCCAGAAACTATCAACTCTTAGAGGAAAACATAGGGAGAACACTCTATGACATAAATCACAGCAAGATCCTTTTTGACCCACCTCCTAGAGAAATGGAAATAAAAACAAAAATAAACAAATGGGACCTAATGAAGCTTCAAAGCTTTTGCACAACAAAGGAAACCATAAACAAGACCAAAAGACAACCCTCAGAATGGGAGAAAATATTTGCAAATGAAGCAACTGACAAAGGATTAATCTCCAAAATTTATAAGCAGCTCATGCAGCTCAATAACAAAAAAACAAACAACCCAATCCAAAAATGGGCAGAAGACCTAAATAGACATTTCTCCAAAGAAGATATACAGATTGCCAACAAACACATGAAAGAATGCTCAACTTCATTAATCATTAGAGAAATGTAAATCAAAACTACAATGAGATATCATCTCACACCAGTCAGAACGGCCATTATCAAAAAAATCTAGAAACAATAAATGCTGGAGAGGGTGTGGAGAAAAGGGAACACTCTTGCACTGTTGGTGGGAATGTAAATTGATACAGTCACTGTGGAGAACAGTATGGAGTTTCTTTTAAAAACTACAAATAGAACTACCATATGACCCAGCAATCCCACTACTGGGCATATACCCTGAGAAAACCAGAATTCAAAAAGAGTCATGTACCAAAATGTTCATTGCAGCTCTATTTACAATAGCCCGGAGATGCAAACAACCTAAGTGTCCATCATCGGATGAATGGATAAAGAAGATGTGGCACATATATACAATGGAATATTACTCAGCCATAAAAGGTAATGAAATTGAGCTATTTGTAATGAGGTGGATAGACCTAGAGTCTGTCATACAGAGTGAAGTAAGTCAGAAAGAGAAAGACAAATACAATATGCTAACACATATATATGGAATTTAAGAAAAAAAAAAATGTCATGAAGAACCTAGGGGTAAGACAGGAATAAAGACACAGACCTACTTGAGAATGGACTTGAGGATATGGGGAGGGGGAAGGGTAAGCTGTGATAAAGCGAGAGAGAAGCATGGACATATATACACTACCATACGTAAGGTAGATAGCTAGTAAGAAGCAGCTGCATAGCACAGGGAGATCAGCTAGGTGCTTTGTGACCGCCTGGAGGGGTGGGATAGGGAGGGTGGGAGGGAGGCAGACGCAAGAGGGAGGAGATATGGGAACATATGTATATGTATAACTGATTCACTTTGTTATAAAGCAGAAGCTAACACACCATTGTAAAGCAATGTTACTCCAATAAAGATGTAAGAAAAAAAACTTATACAATGTGATTTGTCAATTATATCTCAATAACATTGGGGAAAAAAATAATCATTGAAATGATTCAAATCCATGAATCTTCCAGAGGACATTTTAGATACGGCCTCTGCTTATCACTGTAGGCTTCTATTGTACATAATCTGACCCCTGTCCACATCTTCTTCATATCAGGACACTCCTCCTCTTGTCCATTACACACCACCCACAATAACTTTCTTTTAGATCATAGAAGACAACAAGTTACTTCCTGTCTTGGAGATTTTCACTCATCCTTTCCCCCTCTTCAGCTGGTTAACTCCTATGCATCCTTCAAGTCTCAGCTTCAATGTCACTTTCTCAGAGACGTCTTCCTTGACCACCCAATGGAAACCAGGTCATTTGTTATAATTTCTTATTACACTTGACTTCTCTATCATAGAGTACCAGGTATGACTCAAAGTCCACAAAGACAGATACTCAAGATTTATTAGATTTCCTTGTTTGGATGAAATCAAATTAATTTTGTCTATCCACTCTCTCAGGCAAATGAGAAATTCAACTTCAGTAATCCTTGGGAATTCCCAACATGCCGTTATGCCAAATATTAGGGTAATTATACAGCACCAGGGAGTACAGGAAGCTTTTCTGATCATCAAGACTCTGTGCACACAGCTTAGTGTTGAGATGCTCACTGCCCAAGCTCATGTGGCCAGTGCTTTCTAGTTCCAGAGGCTACTCTTTTGTGCCATGGGGCCCACAGATCTCTGGGAGCACCTGCTTACATGTACCTCACAACTATTTCTCTAAGGACTTGCCATTTTCTTGAAGTCACAATGTTCCAGAACCCTCAGCCCTTCTCCTCTTACCCGTCAAAAATCTCACCTCTCTACCTTATTGCCTCTCAAAGTATTCTCCCTTTCCTCTCTCCTTCAGGTCACCTGTCTATTCCCAAAGGTTTATTATCTGATCTTTGATGGAGGAAATCTTCTATCCAGCCTGACTGACTCCTCCTTATTGTTCATGGTCACAAATCTTAGATTGGCTCTCAACACTGTTTAGGACCCTTGCAAGTTTCTCCAGTAAGCTTGCTTTCCTATTGTCCAAAGTAACTCCTTTGTATCTTCTTCTCTCTCTTCTAATCACCTCCTGCCTCTCATAACCCCTCCTCACTCTCAACTAATGATCCTTCCCGTACATCACTGGAGCAAATAAGCCAGGCCCACAGACATCCTCAAATTTCCTATACCTAGTGTATAAACCTACTCAAACCCATCTTCTTCTTCTTCAGTCCTATTACAAATAAGGAAATTTCCCAATTCCTATTAAATACCAGTTTATCTGCCTGTTGTCTGAATTCTTTTACTTCTTGCTGTCTTCAAGAATTTTCTTCTTCAGTTTCCCCTTCTCTGCTGGACTACCAGTCTCTCCCTCTCACCTGCATTATTTTCCATCAGCACACATACTTGCCCATTGTTTTCAATTTTTAAGTTAAAAATAACTTTATTTATTTATTTTTAAATTTTATTTATTTATTTTTGGCCACGCCACTCAGCATGCGGGATCTTAGTTCCCCGACCAGGGATCGAACCCTCGTCCCTGCAGTGGAAGCACAGAGTCTCAACCACTGGACTGCCAGGGAAGTCCCCCCAAAACTTTATTTTTCACCCTCTGCCTCATTTTTCTTATTCCCTTCACAGCCCAATCTGAATGTTCTAGTTTTCCAGGTATACTACCTTTAGTTACTCACCTCCCATTGACACCTCATCCCATATTATCCTGGTTTCTGCCTTTATCATTTAAGCAAAACTTCTCCCATCAAACTTACCAAAAATCTACATGTTGTCAAATCTTGACATTTTTAAACGACAGTTTCACTCAGTCTCTCGAAACACTCAATACAATTCCTCCTCCTGAAAACACGCTACATTTTTGCTTTTATATAAGCACACTCCCCTAGTTTTCCTCAAATCAGGCCTGGCCATGTCTTTTTAGCTACCTTTTCAAGTTTCTCCTCTGTCAGATATATGAGTATTTAAGGTTTTTAGGTCTTGAGAAGACAGGCATTACAGAACCAATTTCTTAGAGGTACTGAGTTTCTGGACCAAGTTCTGTTTAGGCCAAAAAGGCATTTGTTGTTCTGGGGTTAGAACCCCAGGCAATCATAAAGACAACTACTTTATGAGCGCAATTGATGTGACTCTTGATTCATTCTGAGATGACAGATTTAATCATGGAATTAATTAGCATTCCAGTGGCTTACTTAGTTCTACCTCAAACATGCCCTGTTTGAGAAAGACTAATATCTCCAACTTGGCACTAGAGCTCATTCCTTTTTTTTTTTTTTGGCCTGACCAAGAATTGATCTTGGGCCACGGCAGTGAAAGCACCAAGTCCTAACCACAGGACCACCAGGGAGCTCCCTAGAGCCCATTCCTTAACAGGAAATTTTCACTTTCAGGAATGCCTTCTTCTGTGTCCCTTCTTCTCTGAAATTTCCATAGTTGAGATCATCTACAGCCAAGAACAGATGCGAAGTTTAGTTCACACCAGCATAGATGATCAACTTTACCGGATACTTGACTTTTAATATCTTAAGACTTCCAACCCCCCAAGATTCCTAGGTGGAACGTTCTTGCTAAAGCCTGAATTCCAGTGTTAATTGCATAGCTGTGCCTAGGTGATTAGTCTTCTGGAAAATGTGACCCATTAAGCACCATCTACAATAACAGCGCTCTACTGATAGCTGCAAATAGATGCAAAGGTCTCTGTTCATCTGTGCTTCTGATGTTTCCAAAGTCACTCAAGAGTGAGTGCTGGGAAAGGTGTTATTTTGAGAAGTCATATTCTACATAGACAGGTGTGTCACTCAAGGAGATCCAGGATGCAGTGTTATCCTAATGGTTCGACAGCACCCCACTGGCCTTCACTTGCCATGGCTGTCCAGTTAAAAATCTGCGTGTGACCCTATGACTTCAGGTAGTCACACATCAAAATTGCAAACACCTACAACACTTCTTCCATAGCCTCAACGTCTCCAGTGTTGTTATAGCCTCTCCCAATCCCCTGAAGCAACTTAGGTACAACTGCTCTGAAATTTATCTCCCACATTTCTGTGTCAAAATAACAGATTCCAAATGCATGGTAGTTATTGACTTTGGGATTTTTCATGCTAGAATTGGCAAAAAAGAAAAAAAATTGCAACCCATATTATTTCTTTTCTTTACATATTCTGAATACCTGCATTCAGGTTCAGGGAAAGATCTGAGGCGGGACTCACCTACAAATTTCCATAGCTTGCCACCCCTGAACCATACGTTTTTAAGTCGACTCAATGAACAAGATATAAACATTGAATGATGGTTGTGGATTCCAGAAACTCAAACTGCAGTTTCAATCACAGTGAAAAAAGAAATTGGCAACCAACAGAAAAGTGTGTGAGTATGTTCAGAGCAGCAAAAAAAATCTCAGAAATAGAGGCTTCAAGATTTAGTATTAAACAGCTAACTAACCCTTGACCTTTGAAACTGAGATATCAGAAATTCAAGGGGGAAAACAAATAATTTCAAGAAACAGGTTTTGCTTTATATTAAGACTTGTGGAAAAGAGAAAAAAATCTTCCAAACCAGGAAATATAAGCACTGTCCCTACATACAGTAAAGGAGGAAAAGCTCAGTCTAGGCAGCAGGCTTGAGCTGTGGGCTGAACCTGCTTGAAAGAAGGACACTCTTGACAGATGAGAATGAAAAGAGGACCTAGAGGGAGAAAGGACTGCTGTGAATATTACCTGTAGGGAGTTCTGGCTACACTGGAGTAACACAACTTACTCAGACCTTCTAGAACACGAGAGCTGTTGGGAAAGGAACAAATGGCAGAGCTCACAACAGCTTTCACCAAGAACCTGAGGATCCAGTCTTTGGAACAAGAGCAATGCACGGTAAGACATGGAGAGAGAAGATACTTTTGTACCTAGTTAAGAAAGTATATTCTCTGTGGAGGTATGACTTATTCAGTTAGGCTTTTATGTCTCTGGGAAAAATTAATTGTCTTTACATGGGGCAGGGGCTCAAATTATTTTTAAAGTGTTACAACAAATTTCAGGCATGTTACATTGCTAATGGGTTATTATTTGGACAATGCTGTCATCTGATGCCCATTGTTCAACTCTCTGACAAGCCTGTTTAGATAAGGAAGATGCACCTTATTTGAAATGAGAGATAGAATCATGAATAAACCTCAGCCTAGTATACCCTGTGGCCTCGTGGTTATGTGATATCCTGAAGAGGTCTATGTCAGACGTTTCTAGGGCAACAACAAGACAGGCTTGTAACTGTCTAAAGAAGCTGAACCACCCAATCCTCCCTCCCAAGTGGAAGGTAACAGAGAAGCAGGGGTAATGATGGCATGAACAGATAGATTTCTCTAGTACTCAGGCTCTTTCTCTAAAGCAAGTAGCCATAACATTAGGATGATCACAGCATTGGTTCTGAGGTTCATTAAGTTAACAAGAAAAAGAAGAAAATAAAAGGAAATATTGTCCCCCTAGAAGAAGATCAAGGTTTCCCCCCACTCTTCTTTAGTTCCAAGCACCACTGTGAAGGTTAGATTTTAGGGTAACATATTGGCTATGTACATGGTTAGAGCAAAGTATTGGTACAGTCTCATCTCTACAGTGTGGTAAAACATTTGAGATAAAACATCCATCTTCAGCTTCTTCTATCACCACATCTTTGTAAGTAGTCTGAGAAAGCCACACATATAATTTGGTAAGCTTACACAAAAGTGTAATCTGAAGTTGGGGTTGGCATGACCAGATGCACATTTTGGAGGTATGTCTGGGGCTCAGAATGTATAGCATGAAGGGCGGATTGAATGAGAAGTAACTGGCAGGGAGATCAATTAGCAGATAAGAGAGGATGGGGCTCTGAATCAGAAAGTTCACTGTCTTTTGTGTAGGCACATATTTTAAGGATTTGTTCTAAAGTTTTCGCAAGCTCTAAAATTGCCCCATATTCACATATCAAATAAATGGACATAGATGAAGCTGGGTGAACAAAGTTCTCACAACTCATCATTTTGTAGATTTTAACCCCCTACTGCCCCACCTTAGACTGAAGTTCTGCTCTGTGTGGTTTGATGCAAAAGTCTCCATCCTGTGATCCCTGTAGCACTTGCTCTCTCGCTCTCTCTCTCTCTCCCTCTCTCTCTCTCTCTCTCTTCCTCTCTCTCTCTCTCTCAGCTTTTTGCAAATCATCTGCAACCTTTCTCTTAGATATAGATACCAGTCCTGCATATAGAGGAGAGCAGTGAGGAAAGAGTTTTCTGCTGGGTTTCCAATACCTTTTGTAATACTGCCCAAAGATTAAATGATGTTTGGGGCTAGCTAACTCTACTCTAGGTCATCAGTAATATCAGTATATGAGTCAGGATTCTCCAGAGAAACAGAATTAATAGATTATATAGAGATATACATAAGAGGAGGTTTACTGTAGGGAATTGCTTCACAAGATTATGGAGACCAAGTTGTCCCATGATCTGCCATCTGCAAACTGGAGACCAAGGAAAGCCAGTGGTGTAATTCAGTCAGACTCCAAAGGCTTGAGCACCTGGGAAGCCAGTGGTGTAAGTCCCACTCTGAGTCCAAACGCCTGAAAATTAGAGGGCAATTGTGTAAATCTGACTCCAGGTCCAAAGGTCTGAGAACCAGGAGTGCCAATGTCCAAGAGCAAGAGAAGATGAATGTCCCAGCTCAAGCAAAGTGAGCAAATTTGCCCTGCCTCCACTTTTTTGTTCTATTGAGACCCTCATCAGATTGGATTATACCTACTCATATTATGAGGATGCTCTGCTTTACTCAGTCTACCAATTCAAATGCTAACCTCTTCTGGAAGCACCCTCACTGACACACTCAGAAAATATGTTTTACCAGCTATTTGGTCATCCCTTTGCCCAGTCAAGTTGACACGTAAAAGTAACCATCACAATGAGAATAGTAGAACAACTTTTTTACCTTCTCTGCGTACACAGATTACACACATTCCTTCTTTTGGATAAGATTCACCTTAGATTGAATTCACTTTGATATTGATTCCACACCCCCATCAAAAGTAGGAAATTAAAAGCAATAATAGTAGCAAATCATATTGACATATTTCTAATGTTCTTTACAAATGACATAGTGTTTTCAAATAAATTATTTTATTTGTTTGCCAAAACAACCTTCTGTATTAGCTTCAGTGATCTGAAAATGGGCTCAGAGAGGTTGAATTATGTGCTTAATGAAACAGCTGAAAGTGACAGAGCTGGGATTCAGTCCAATGTCTCCTAGACGAATCCCAGTTCTTTCCCCTCCTCCTCTGCGGATAAATGTGTAAGTATAAAGTCAACTGAGCCTGTTTTATCACTTTGAAAAATAGAAAATCATTCACTTTGTCTCACCTCCTTAATTTTTCCTAGTTTCATTAGCAAGCGTTCCACTTTGAAGAATTTTCCAGTCTGCCAAAGCTTGTTACTCCTCAGTATTCATGCAACATTATGATTTTCCTTTAAAACTGAATAATTTCTGTATTTAATGTGCTTACCCATGCTGAGCCGAAGAGAAAGAGGTATCTTTCAAGGTGTCAACATGGCTGTAATTCTCTCAGGTCATGGCTATTTAAACCCTCACATCTATAAATTGGCTATTACATCACTGTCTCCAGGAGTTCTTTGAGTTTAAAAATTACAACTTTAATTTTCATATCCAGCATCCAAATTGAGAAAGGGGTGGGTCATTTCCATCACCCAACTGCTGCTACAAAATGAGCCAGTTCCCTGGAAATTTCACATTCTGTGACATTTTTGTTTCCTGTAAAAAATATTTCTAAAAACTATACTTGCCGAGAACCCTTTTCTCAAAACAGCTGTACCATCCCACAGACTGAATCCCCTATGCCTGACCTTCCAGGGATAGAAGTTACTCTAAGTTTCTTTTATCAACCAAGTCCCAATCTCTAGTCAAGCAAAGTAGTTGGGAACATTTGAATTTTTTTTCTTTGCTCCTGCCATATTCACTAAATTCTTTAAATAAACCATGAGTCCTGTATTGGGATTTGGATTCTATACTGATTCTTGATTTGAGCACATCTGGGCCTTGTCATAGAGGGAAGAAAACAAGTGTTCTTGTTTTCAGACACACTGTTAGATAACACATTATTATCCAAGTCTGTTAATTAAAGAAAAGCCTAGGTTAGCCACAACTGAAGAACAAAATTATATTGTTCTTCTCAGCTGAGATGCAAAGTCATTCCCCCTGTGGACAAAGAATGTTGCCTGTCATATCAGTAAACATGAGGCCATCAAGCCATCAGACACTGCAGCCACCTCCCACCCCCACCTCAACTGTGCACCCTGAGAGGATTCAGGATGGAGAAAACAGGATATTGCCCTGGATAGTTAAAGTGCATATCAAAGGAATGATTTCAGACGCTTGCATCTTCCCATACATAGAAAAGTTCTGAATTTATTAACTTAAGATATTTATTTTTTCTTTAATTAATATTAATCTTTTGATGGTCCAACTACCTGATTTTTACTGCAGAAAGCCCTATATATCCCGGCTCCTCCCTCACCTTTTTGAGCAGTCCCTCAGACCTCAGAAGCTGCCTCCCAGACTTCAGTCCTCAGCAAGTCCGCAGAATAAAACGTAATTCTCAACTTTTAGGTTGTGCAATTTTTTCAGTCAACAACCCTCATCCTATTCTTTCTGAAATTTCTCTTAGACTAGACACCCTATTGCAGACATAGTTGGGCACGTACATTTGGAGCTGAGAAAGATAAGAATACATGAAATGGGAACTAATTCCATGAGGAAATTTTATTTTCTGTGGCTCTCTCAGACTACCGTATCAGAGATCCTGAGGAAGTCTTTGTTCATACCTCTCAACAAGGTATAGCAGATAAAGTCAGCTTTATCTGCTCTGTATGTCGCAAAAGACTCACTTTCCCAGATCCTGATTTGGCAAAGAATGTTTGGAAGTTGTAGCCACTTAGATTAGGTTAGTAAGTATCATATGAAAAAAAAAAAAAATCACAGAAGTTCACAGGTGTTCATATTAAGTCAAATCTAGTACAGGTCTTTTTATTGGTTCTAACATTTTAAATGTTCTACCTATTTCTATAGTACCTTGAGGAAATGTTGGGCAAGTAATGACACACCACCTACAAAATCAAAATCCAAGTCTCGATCTGGCCGAACATATTCACACTTCAAGTTTGTTCATCAAAAGACCAGAAAGACTTTTCTGGCTCTGAAATTAATGGAGACATTACTGTTGAGAGTACCAGCAGCTCATCCTCCAATAGCTTCTCATGCTTTTAGCACAGCTTCCTGCCCATCTTCAGGTTGCTCCTTACAGGTGAGGGAAGTCAGGAAAAAGAGAAAAACAAAAGAGAAATAGGAGCAAAAACTATGGAAGATGGTGGATCAGACAGGAGAGAATAGGTTATAACGTGCTGATTAAAAAGAAAAGCCAAAACACAAAATCTCAGTGGCTCAAAATAACAAAGGTTGATTTCTTGCTCACAGTACATGACCTTCTTGGACAGGATGGAAGCTCTGCTTGCATCATTCATCTTCACTCAGGGATCCAGGTGGAGGGAACAGCCACTGTTTGAAACAATGCCCTTCCTGATCACCATGAGGGAAGCAGAACTTGTGGATGCGTGCTCTAGCTACTAATGCTTCCATTGGGAAGTGACAAGTGTCAGCTATGCTCACTTTCTATTGAGCAAGTGATAGTCACATGATCACCCCTAATGGACAGGGAAGTACAATCCTACTTTGTGCCCCTAAGGGAAGAGCTGAATATTTATCACAATCCTAATGATTACTGTAGTTGGAGAAAAAAGAGGCAAGGTCAATGAGTAGCCCTGGGCCTGAGCTGTGGGCATTGTGCCCTGGAGGGAAGAATGTGGGACAGGAAAAGGCAGCTTCTACCTTAAGTAGGGCTCTTATGCTTGCAACAGAAAATCTAACAGACATGAAAAATAATTTCCCCAAATTTCCACAGGTAGGAAGCGGCAGAACTAGCTCTTTGGTTTTCAGTGCCCATGTCTGCTGCCTCGCCCATATTCCAAACTGTCCCACTGAGTAAATGAAAGCTTGATCTCTGCCCTCTAGGCACTACCAGTGAAGCTGGGTAAAAACTTAACTGAGGGCACACAAGAAATAAGTGAAATTACCAAGTCAATATAAATTAAAGTTTCAGTTGTACGATAACAGACCTAAGAGGAGTTCAGAGAACAAGGGCTTGGTGCAGCTGCCCTTCCTGGGATCAGCCCAGGAAGCCTTCCTGAAGGAGGCGGGATTCACAGTCACTCTCAAGGGATAGATAGGATTTGTTTAAGGGAAGAAGAGAGCAGAGAATCTTCAAACTGAGCAGAACAGCAGGAGAAAAGCCAAAAGGGAAGGAGACAGCCCAGCACCAGGGAGAAACCCTGAGAAGAATGAGGCAGCATGTGGGACACAATCTGGATGGGCTGACTGAGCAAGGATTATTCAGTAGGGGAGCCTGCTTTGTGCAGAAGGAGATAGGAAGCCTGAAGGGCTCCTGAGCAGAGGTACCATACTCTGAGGTGGGTGTTTAAGAAGGTTGTCTAACAGCTAGATGATCTAGAGGTGGGTAAGAGAGAGCTTCAAGGAAACTCCCACTCCAGGAGACTGTTAGAATGATCCTGATAACACGCAGATTTGGATTGGCCTTTAAGATGTCAGAATTCATCAGATCAACAGTATTTTCAGTGTTGATATTAATTCACTGACACAGTTTGGGTGTTCATTCTAACAACAGAGTGAGTGAGCCGCAATTCAGGAACGGCCCCTCCCCCTGCTCTCCAGGGTGATCAGGAGTTGGCTAGAGAGGGCCACCCTTTGATAGAGGGGTCAGGCAGAGGCAACTACTCAGCAAATCCTTGCATCAGGGAGATGAAGAAGTCATGACCCCTGCGATGCTGAGCTCACCAACTAGAAAATCTGAGGGTCACCTGAGTCCACAAAATTAATTGACTGGGACTTCCCTGGTGGCACAGTGGTTAAGAATCAGCCTGCCAATGCAGGGGACACAGGTTTGAGCCCTGGGCCGGGAAGATCCCACATGCCGCGGAGCAACTAAGCCTGTGTGCCGCAACTACTGAGCCTGCGCTCTAGAGCCCACAAGCCACAAGCACTGAGCCCTCATGCCACAACTACTGATGAAGCCTATATGCCTAGAGCCCATGCTCCACAGCAAGAGGAACCACCGCAATGAGAAGCCTGCACACCGCAATGAAGAGTAGCCCCCGCTCGCTGCAACTAGGGAAAGACCACACACAGCAATGAAGACCTAACACAGCCAAAAATAAATAAAATTAATTAATTTTTTAAAAAATAAAAATTATTTATTTATTTATCAATCAGACCCTGATTGACTCTGGGTCTGTCATTATCTCTCTGAACCTGAAAATAAGTCTGAACCCAGACACAAGCTCCAGCTCCCTGCCATTAACTCCAACTAGCATAGCTTTGCTAAAGCCAAGAAATCTTACATCCATCCTTGGGAGAACTTAATTGCCTACTTATTGCTATTACAGAGATTAATGAGGGCAAGCATGCTCCCAGCAGTGCCTCCTAAAAGGAGTGGGCAGCCACCTTTTAGAACGCGGGAGCCACAGCCCTGAGCCACCTCCCAGCCAAGCAACACACACACATCGACAAACATGCAACATACTGACTTTCAGGGCCCTTGTGCACCCATGACACTAGGACAGGGCCAGTCTCCCTTCCTTCCTTCTCTCCTTCCCCAGGCCCTCCAGGCCAACCCAGCTCAATGGACTGTTCTGTTGTCAGCCTCCTAGAAGTCTAGCCGCTGAAGCGGCTGGAGGTGACAGAGGCGTCATGCCATTTCAGCCAAGGTGCGATGGTGAAGCTGGGATGGGACTCAATTCAGATTCAACTTATACTCTACCTTCTGATTTTATGGCACTTTTACTTTCATAGCCCTGAAAAAGCATCTTTGTCAAAATACACATCATAGCATTAGGCCTGCAGATGCCCCTGTGAGGACATAGACAAGGAGAGGTGTGACATAACTTCAATTTATCTGTCAGTGATTGGCTCCCACTGTAAGGCAGAAAAGATCTTGCTGCTTCCATTAGGAAGCTTTCTCTTCCTGCGGACCGTAATTAGCTAAATGCTCTTAAACTCTACGATGGAAACAGCTGGGTATATTTCCAGGTGATGGTTCAGTGCTTTACTTGGAGGGAACTTGCCTTTCTAGATGTTAATCACAGCCTGGGAAATAAACAGCAAAACAGCTAGTGAATAACAAAGTTGGAGACTCGGCCAGGAGGCCATTTGTAGCATGTGCTCGGGGGTGGAGGGAAGTGTCAGGGAGGCCCAGTTCCTGAAAGTGGCCAGCCCGCCCAGGCAGGATGAACACTGGGGAAAGTCAACTGGCACCAAGGTGAGCCCAGATGGGTGAGACCAGGGCCACAATGACCTTGAGAAAGTGAAAGGCTATGTTTCACTCTTCCTCACAGGCAAGTCAAAAGAAAATTTATTTTTCAAAATGACATTAACTTTAGGGCTTCCCTGGTGGCGCAGTGGTTGAGAGTCCGCCTGCCGATGCAGGGGACACAGGTTCGTGCCCTGGTCTGGGAAGATCCCACATGCTGCGGAGCTGCTGGGCCCGTGAGCCATGGCTGCTGGGCCTGCGTGTCCGGAGCCTGTACTCCGCAACGGGAGAGGCCACAACAGTGAGAAGCCCGCGTACCGCAAAAAAAAAAAAAAAAAAAAAAAAAAAAAAAAAAAAAGGACATTAACTTTATATATAGGCTGGATGAAAAGAGCGTTTTCTAGATTTTCTAATTGCAAAATTATGGGTAAGTTTATTAAAACTGAACTGTCTCCCCTTTTCTGGTAGAGGTGGCACTCCTCCTTTGCCCTAAGCCTGTGCTTGGGCAGTCTCTTTGGTACCAGCGTTGTGTCGGACCCCGTGTAGTTTTCTTATTATGAAGTAACTGATAGGGCTCAGGAGTGCTATCAAGAGCTTGAAGCTCATAACAGGACATTTGGACAGGGTGCTGTGCTTCACTCTGGGTAGGAAGCTGCTGCTCTTTGATGACCCTCAGTTGTGGGGCAACAGTTTGGTTACCCTACAGTCCCAGAGCCTCTGCTCAAATGTCACCACACCAGACAGGCCTTCCCTAACAAATAAATCTCTCACGAGAAGAACTACTTCCTCCCAGTTATTCTGTATCTCTCTCCCATAATTCATTTTCCTTTATAACAGTCTAAACATAATATTATATTGCACACTAATTGTTTTAGTATCTATCTCTACTTATTGCATGAGCGTCTATGGTAGGCTGAATAAAGGTCAACCAAAGATGCCCACACCCTAATCCTTAAACCTGTGAATAGGTTACCTTATATGACAAAAGGGACATTGCAGATGAGAATGAATTAAGGATTTTAAGATGGAGGTATTATCCTGGCCAGGTGGACATGATATAATTACAAGGGTCCTTATAAGAAGGAGATAGGAGATTAGTCAGTGGAAGATGATGTGATGGGGGAAGCAGAAGAAGAAAAGGCCATGTGATGTGGAGCAATGAACCAAGGAATGCAGGTAGCCTCTAGAAGCTGGAAGAAACAAAAAAAATGGATTCCTCTAGAACTTCCAGAAGGAACCAGTCCTCCCAAGATCTTGATTTTGGCCCTGTAAGACTCATTGTGGATGTTGGCTTCGAAACTATAAGATAATAGAATTGTGTTGTTTTAAGTTTGTGCTAATTTGTTGTAGCAGCAACAGGGTCTACTAATACAGAGTCTACACTGTATTTCCAGCTCCTAGACTAATTCCTGGCCCAGAGCAGGGAATAAATGCCACTTACTGAATGAAGAATGAATAAGTAAATGTATTACTCACCCACAATATGAAACTATAAGATTTTTGAGGGCAGGATTCAGGCTAGATCTGGCTGTATTTTCTCTTTGGTACTTTACACAAAGTAATCATTCAAGAAAAAATTTATTTGATTTAGTAAAGGAGAGGTTCAAAATAATGTCTCCAACTGCATTTACGCATCAGTTTGCAGAGTACCTGCAGTGTACCCAGCACTTTAGTGAGCATAAAGAATGGAAGACCAGAAAGATCTGTCCTAGTTGTTTAGTTGCTCACAGCTTAGTCAGCAAGGGAGGGATGGAAACCAGCACTCTGCACTTCAAGAAATGGGAGCTAACCTTAACTGAACACCTGCTATGTCACAGGTCCTGTGTTGGGATACATTTTAATGGATTTCTTAAGAGCATGGGCTTTGTAGTCCAACAAATCTGAGTTGAAATTTCAGTCTTGTGCAAGTTACTTCCCCTTCCTTAGCCTCAGATTCCCCAATATAAACATGGGAATACAATATCTACCTCACAGGATTGATGAGAGAACTAAATGAGCTAATTTACATAAACATAAACATTGTGGTGATTAATTCTTGTTTGTTTGTTTTTGTTTTTTTTGTTTGTTTTGCAGTATGCAGACCTCTCACTGTTGTGGCCTCTCCCGTTGCAGAGCACAGGCTCCCGACGTGCAGGCTCAGCGGCCATGGCTCACGGGCCCAGCCGCTCCGCGGCATGTGGGATCTTCCCGGACCAGGGCACGAACCCATGTCCCCTGCATCGGCAGGCGGACTCTCAACCACTGCACCACCAGGGAAGCCCGTGATGATTAATTTTATGTGTCAACTTGGCTAGGCCAAGGTGCCCAGATATTTGGTCAAACATTTTGGATATTTCTGTGATGTTGTTTTTGAATAAGATTTACAATTAAACTGGTGGACTTTGAGTGAAGCAGACTGCCCTCCATAATGTGGATGGGCCTTATCCAGTTGGCTGAAGGCCTGGATAGCACAAAAGACTGACCTCCCCTGAGTAAGAAGGAATTCTGCCAGAAGATGGCCTTCAGACTTCAACTGCAACATCAGTTCCTTTCTGGGTCTCCAGTCTGCCAGCCCACTTTGCAGATTTTGGACTTGCCAGCCTCCATAATGCAGACAATTTTTTATACATACACACACACACACACACACACACACACACACACACACACACTATTTGTTCTCCTTCTCCAGAGAACATTGACTAATACAAACACAGAGTATAATGCTAGCCATATCCTAAGTACTCAATGTCTTGTATCTCATTCAGTGTCAATGCCCAGCCATACTTTTTTAGGCATGATGTCCCCATTACACAGAAGAGGAAATAGAAGATTAGAGAGATTAAACATCTTGCCTAGGCAATACAGATAACGAATTCTAGAGGCATGGTTCACCGGCCACCTAGGCCTGGATTCTCCATCTACAACGCTGCCCCCACTCTGCTTTAAAAGCTGGCCAGAAACGTATGAAGGGAATTTAAGTTTCTTTTAAAAGACATAAACTAAGGCAGCTGACATCCTTTTTGAAATAATGCATGTGAGAAGATATTAAAGCAACGTCTTTAAAGTACTGGGAAAAAACTATCAATTTATAATTTTATACCCAGCAAAATTTATCTTTTAAAAATAAAACCTTTTTCAGACATCCAAAGTCTGAAAGAATTCATCACCAGCAGACCTACACTGCAAAAAAATGTTGAAGCCCTTCAGGCAGAAGGAAAATAATATCAGATAATAAAAGGGTCTACAAAAAGAAATTAAGAACACCAGAAAGGATAACTGAATGAGTAAATATATTAGTTTTTCTTATTATTTAAATATCTTTAAAAGATAATTGACGACTGTTTAAACAAAAATAATAATGTAGTACAGGGCTTATAACAATTATAAAAGTAAAATGTATGAAAACAATAGTGTACACTGTTGATATAAACACTTAGATCAATGAAATAGACAGAAATAGACCCATGCATATACGGACAACTCATTTTCAACAAAGGTGCAAAGGCAACTCAGTGAAGAAGGGATAGATTGTCACTTCAACAAATGGTGCTTAAACAATAGGCTAGCCATACATTAAAAAGTGACCTTTAATTCCTTCAATAGTACCATATGCAAAAAAACAATTCAAAATTGTTCATACACTTAAATGTACAAACTAAAACTACAGAATTTCTAGAAGGCAACATAGAAGAAAATCTCTGTGACCTTAGCTTAGGATAATATTTCTTAGATACACCACCAAAAGTGTGATCCAGAAACGAACGGTATAGAAAAGCGTTAATATAGCAGAACTGAGACTGCTGTCCTTGAAAGACCTGCTTGCGAGGTTGGCCCTCGACTAGGGTCTGGGAACTTGGACTGCAGGAGGATTTCCACCATTCTTAAGTGATAAGAGTATCCACTGAGCCTAAATTATTTCTACAAACAACATGGCTACGCTTAACACATGCTTTCTTTCAGAGAGTCTGGCATTTTTGGTACATTCTAGGAAGAAGATGCCTACATGACCAGCCCCTGAGGCAGTCAGTCTCTAGTAAGCTTCCCTAGTAGACAACACTTGGTTTCCTTGGGACTGCATCCTATGTGCCTTTCTTTTTGCTGATCTTGCTTTGTATCCTTTTGCTCTTATAAATTTTAGCCATGAGTATAATTACACGCTGTGTCCCATGAGTTCTCTTAGCAAATCTCAAAACTGAGGGTGCTCTGATGGATCCCTGACATAAAAATAGACTGATAAATTGGACTTCATCAGAACTAAAAACTTCTACTCTTCAAAAGATACCGTTAGGGCTTCCCTGGTGGTGCAGTGGTTGAGAGTCCGCCTGCCGATGCAGGGGACGCGGGTTCGTGCCCCGGTCCGGGAGAATCCCACATGCCGCGGAGCGGCTGGGCCCGTGAGCCATGGTCGCTGAGCCTGCGCGTCCGGAGCCTGTGCTCCGCAGCAGGAGAGGCTGCAACAGTGAGAGGCCCGCATACCGCAAAAAAAAAAAAAAAAAAAAAAAAAGATACTGTTAAGGACAAGCCAGAGACTGAGAAAAAATATTTATAAAGCCTATATCTGATAAAGGACTTTTATCGACAAAATATGAAGGACTCTCAAAACTCAATAATAAATGAAAAACTCAATTTAAAAATGAATTTAAAAGCTTGAATAAATATTTCACCAAGGAAGATATATAAATGGTAAATAAGCATATGAAAATATGCTAAACATCATTAAAGATTAATATACTTAAGGGAATGTAAATTTTTACCAAATGAGATATCACTCCACACATATTAGAATAGTAAAAGCAAACTAATTATACCAAGTGTTGAATAGCATGTCATACACTACTGCTGTGAATGTATAATAGTGCAAAGTACAACCACTTTGCATAATTGTTTAGCAGTTTCTTAAAAAGTTAAACATACACCTACCATATCTTCTATCCATTCCACTCCTATGTATCTACCCAAAATAAATGAAAGCAAATATCCATCCATACAAGTGGTTGTTCACAAATGCTCACAGCAAATTCTTTTTCTTTCCAGTGGCTAAAAACTGGAAGCAATCCAAATGCCCATCAACAGGTGAATGGAGAAACAAACAACGGTATATCTATACACTGGAATACTACTCACTAATAAAGTGGAATAAACTATTGGCACATGCTACAGCATAGATTTATCTCAAAATAATTATGTTGAGTGAAAGGAGACAGACCCAAACAGGGTAAATATAGTATGGCTTCAATTGTATAAAGTCTAGAAAATGCAAACTAACGTATGATGATAGAAAGCAGACGAGTGGTTGCCTGAGGCAAAAGTGAGAGAAGCAGGAGGAAAGGATGACAAAAGGAGAAAAAAAAAAACTTTTAGGGCGATTATCTTGATTGTACTAATTGTTTCACAGGTACATACATATGTCAAAACTTATCAACTGGGCACTTTAAATATGGACAGTATATTGAATGTCAAGTATACCTCAATAAAGCTATTTTTATAAAGCACAAACATACATGCAGTATATTTACACTGACCATAAGACAATTACAATTTTATTTAAACATTAATGCGGTATTCATTGCAGATGCTATAGTCTCATAATAGGATGCAATCTCTATAAGTTGTATTGTTTTCATTTTATACAGTGTGTCTCTGTGACTGTAAGTATAATCACTTTGGAGATGTCCAAGTCAAAATTTGAGCTCCTTCAGAATCGTGAGGTTCCTGTCCAAGTGGATTTCCTAGCCAGGCACACAACCTCACCTGCCCCACACATGTAGTTTGTGGTAGAATCTCTCTCATGCCTAGATCCACAACCTCCATTTCTTACCCTTGCTTCAAAGGCTTCTCAATAACATGCACAAAAGGCCTTTATTTATTGAATTTCTACTTCATCAAACCTCTATGGGAGACACAGTGAAGGAGTCTAGACTGACTTTTATGGCATCCATTCCCTGGTTAGAAACATAAAAAACAAAACGTAGAAAATGCAACAACAACAAAAAGTACAAATGATGAAGATGTATAAAGTACCAAGCTCCGGCAGGTAACATTTCGTACAATTACTGATGCCCTTGATGACACTTTGCGGTGACGAATGACCCTTTTGCCTGCTAAATGTTAAAAAATCACCAAAGGGGATAATAAAATGCAATGGGGGGTGTGGGACTATTAGGCTGACCTAAATGGCAATGAACATAAAGAAACAAGCTGATACTGAGAAGACTATAATAGGAAAATAATGAGCCTGGCTTATCTTGCCTTTTCAAAGAAATTCATGAAGCACCTCTCTTGCTAACATTTCTGCAATAAAATAATACTTTTTTTTTTCCCTCAGAAACAAGATCCAAAACCTGAAATGAAAAATCTGTCAAGCATGTGGTTGTGCCATGGAGGATGATCCACTGGGGAATGGAAGAGCTGGCTCACTGAGACAGGCATGCAATTTATGCAGTCCTGAGGCTTAATTTTTGCTACAGGCTCTCCTCCCTTAAAAGGAACTTGCAGAATGGCCATCCTCATAAAAATCTACAAACAATAAATGCTGGAGAGGGTGTGGAGAAAAGGGAACCCTCTTGCACTGTTGGTGGGGATGTAAATTGATACAGCCACTATGGAGAACAGTATAGAGGTTTCTTAAAAAACTAAAAATAGAACTACCATACGACCAAGCAATCCCACTACTGGGCATATACACTGAGAAAACCATAATTCAAAAAAAGTCATGTACCAAAATGTTCACTGCAGCTCTATTTACAATAGCCAGGACATGGAAGCAACCTAAGTGTCCATCGACAGATGAATGGATAAAGAAGATGTGGCACATATATACAATGGAATATTACTCAGCCATAAAAAGAAACGAAACTGAGTTATTTGTAGTGAGGTGGATGGACCTAGAGTCTGTCATACAGAGTGAAGTAAGTCAGAAAGAGAAAAACAAATACCGTATGCTAACACATATATATGGAATCTAAAAAAGAAAAAAAAAAAGGTTCTGAAGAACCTAGGGGCAGGACAGGAATAAAGACACAGACATAGAGAATGGACTTGAGGACATGGGGAGGAGGAAAGACAAGCTGGGACGCAGTAAGAGAGTGGCATGGACATATATACACTGCCAAATGTAAAATAGATAGCTAGTGGGAAGCAGCCACATAGCACAGGGAGATCAGCTCGGTGCTTTGTGACAACCTAGAGGGGTGGGATAGGGAGGGTGGGAGGGAGATGCAAGAGGGAGGAGATATGGGGATATGTGTATATATATAGCTGATTCACTTTGTTATAAATCAGAAACTAACAAAAAAATTATAATTCCAGGAGAGAGAAAGAATTGAGGTGAGGGACAGATGAAGATGAATGGCTAAATGTTGATAATTGTTAAAGTTGGGTGATGGGTATGTGGGTTCATCATTCTCTCTACTTTTGTATATGTATTTTAAAATTCCCATATTAAAAAGTTTACAAAAAAAGGAACTTGGAAAGAAAATAAGCAGAAATTTCCTCTAATATTCCAGAAAAGGACATTTTTCATGAACTTCCAACTTAATGGAAAAGCTAAATATTTCAGTTACTGCATCAAACTTTTTCAAAGTTTCATTAACCTTGTAAAAATATTACATTGTTTTCTCTCCTTCCTTTCTTCCAGTTTCTCTCTTTTGACTGAAGTACATTCCTCTCCAACCAAGAAAGTCACTCAGACAGAAGACCCCCGCCCCTACCAACCTTTCTCAAAGGCACTCCCCTGGTTCTTAGACAAAGAAGCCATAGGGTGAATAAGGCTCCTTTATATCTGAAACAAAGGCACAATATTAGAGAGGGGGCTTCATTGATAATCATGGACCCATTTATTGTCTGTATGGGACAGGATCCCTTGTGCCTCTCAGGCTATACCTGCCTCTCAACTTCCTTCCCATCCCTGTTCCCACGTGATTCCCACCTTCAAAGCCGACCCACCCCTATCTCTAGAACCAGATAGGATCTCATACAGAAGAGATTTAAGATGCACCATTAATCATCTATAATAAAAGCTAGAAATAATCTAAATGTCTATCTAGAAGGAAATAGCTGAACGTGTCAGGTTATGCCCATACTATGGGCTACAAGACAACTATTAAAAGATTGGGTCGATCTATATGTATTTACTTAGAAAGTTGTCCATAGCACATTGTTAAGTAATAAAGCAAAGCTGCTTATCAAAATGCATAGGCCTATAGCAATATCTTTATAAATTTATTTTTTTTAAACTACTGGAAAGGAATAAACCATATTTTGGGTAGGATGAAAGGGATACAGGAGAATTTTACTTTATGTAATTTTGAAGTATTTGGGATATGATTATTTCTACTTCATCTCTCTTATTTGTTTTTCACATAAAAATATTTTAAAATCAATAAGCAAAGTAATAGCACATGTTTTCTCTTTCTCTTTTCCATTATTTATTATTGGACTAACCTACTAAGTATACCATGTGGACAGAAGCCATGTGTGTCTTGATCACTGTTGTGTCCTTTATGTCTAAAACAGTATCTGGAGTATTGAAAACATTCAATGAATATTTCTTGAATAGATGGGTTAATTAAATAGATTCAGTCCCATCATACTCTGATCTGGTGCCCTTGGTCTAAATGGACTCTGCCTTGTTCCTGTGACAAAGTACCACCTTGTACCCCATCATCATAACTGTGTCCCCACCTCACTCCCTTGCACTTAGCATCTTTGTTTTGAATCTTTTCTTTATGACCCAGTCCCTGAAGCATTGGCCTTGTTCTTGCTGTCCTCCTATCAGGAGATAAAGTCCTCCCTCTTGATCCTAACTGAGCAGCAAGAACCCTGTCACCTAGTGAAAACTCTTCTCTTTTTGACTGTCTACTTACAGTCAGACGGACTCAGCCCTGCCTGAGACTATCCATGTGTTTGTCTGTATTCCCCAAAAGTTCCTTAGATCACTTTAATGCCTATTCTTTGACGATTTCTTTCCCTTTAGACACCCTCCTCTGTTTGTTAGATTGGACATCCTCCAAGGTTCCAAGTGTGGGTCTGTTTTCAGAGGTCCTCCACCAGTGGTCAGGTCTGGTTCCAAGTTCTGATCCCTCCCAGTCTGCCCCAACCCTAATGCAACAAACTAAGTGATCGGTAGCTGGACTGAGAAGTGATATCCATAAGATGTTTTCCAAATACCCAGATATATCCAACCTTTCCAGTTTCCTTTAACATAATGCAAGCACGTTCAGGAAGTGAAATATATTTTTCTGAATTTTTGTATCCAACTTATTTACCTGAAGTGAAAACACATCATCATATAATAGTCTGGCCCTTCTGATCCTTCTCTGTGGCTCTTCCTTCTCAAAAAGTCTTTTTCTCTTTGACTCTCTGTTCATAAATAGAAATCTGTGAGATTGTACCTTTGGTTCTAGTTACCCAAGAGAATCCATAGAGTTATTGTATTCATTCTTTAATCCTTTGTAAACTGAATAACCATGAGAATGAAAGTGCATTTTTGAAAAGGTTGTGGCCCTAGTAAAGATTCAGAATATGTTATCCAAGATTAAAGAGACAAGTCACCTGAGTATGTCTAATACTGATGGTTATTAGGATTCTGCCCTAACCTATTTTGTCTATTAAATTTTGCATTTAGTGAGAGGCAGCTGTTATTTACTTGGAAATTCATACAGAAAAAAAGCAAGCAATACAAGACTATACAATGGGGAAAAGACAGTCTCTTCAACAAATGGTGTTGAGAAAACTGAACAGCTACCTGCAAAATAATCAAACCGAACTTTCTTACACCATATACAAAAATAGACTCAAAGTGGATTAAAGACTTAAATGTAAGGCCTGAAACCATAAAAATTCTAGAAGAAAACATAGGCAGTATGCTCTTTTTCATCAGTCTTAATATTTTTTGGGAGGGGGTAAGTCTCCTCAAGCAAAGGAAACAAAAGCAAAGATAAACAAATGGGACTACATCAAACCAAAAAGCTTTTACACAGTAAAGGAAACTATCAACAAAATGAAAAGGCTGCCTACTGAATGGGAGAAGATATTTGCAGACAATACATCTGATAAGGGGTTAATATCCAAAATACATGAACTCACAACTCAACATCAAAAAAACCAAGCAACCTGATTAAAAAATGGGCAAAGAACCTGGAGAGACATTTTTCGAAAGAAGACGTACAGATGGTAAACAGACACGCGAAAAGATGCTCAACATCACTAATCATCAGGGAAATGCAAATCAAAATGAGCTATCACCTCACACCTGTTAGAATGCTTATTATCAAAAAGACAGCAAATAACAAGTGTTTGTGAGAATATGGAGAAAAGGGAACCCTTGTGCACTGTTGGTAGGAATGTAAACTGGTGTGGCCATTATGGAAAACAGTGTGGAGATTCCTCAAAAAATTAAAAATAGAACATCATACAATTCAGCAATTCCAGTCCTGGGTATATATCTGAAGAAAATGAAAGCACTAATTAGAAAAGATATATGGACCCCTATGTTCATTGCAGCATTATTTATAATAGCCAAGATATGGAAGGAACCTAAGTGCTCATAAACAGATTAATGGATAAAGAAGATGTAATATATATATGCAATGGAATATTACTCAGGCATAAAAAAGAATGAAATCTTGCCATTTGTGACAAAATAGATGGACCTAGAGGGTGTTACACTAAGTGAAATAAGTTAGATAAAGACAAATACTGTATGAATCCACTATATGTGGAATCTTAAAACAAAACAAATGAACAGACATAACAAAACAGAAACATAGTCATAGATAAAGAGAAAAAACAGGTGGCTGCCAGAGGGAAGGGGAGCGCTGGGATGAGAGAAATAGGTGAGGGAGACTAAGAGATACAAACTTCCAATTACAAAATAAATGAGTCATGGGTATGGAATGTACAGTGTGGGGAATATAGTCAATAACTTTGTAGTATCTTTGTATGATAATGGATGATAAATAGACTTATTGTGGTGATAATTTTGAAATGCATAGAAATATAAAATCACCCTGTTATGCATGAAGAATAAACATAGTATTTAGGTCAATTATACTTCAAAACAAACAAACTTGTAGAAAAAGAGATCAGATTTGTGGTCACTACAGGTGGAAGGCAGGGAGGGGGAACTGGATGAAGATAGTCAAAAGGTACAAACTTCTAGTTATAAGATAAGTACTAGGGATGTGGTGTACAACATGATGAATATAATTAACACTGCTGCATGACATATATGAACGTTGTTAACAGAGTTAAATCCTAGGAGTTCTCATCACAAGGAACAAAATTTTTCTCTGTTTCTTTAGTTTTGTATCTATATGAGACAATGGATGTTCACTGAATTTACTGTGGTAATCATTTCGTGCTGTATGTAAGTCAAATCGTTATGTTGTACACCTTAAAGCGCTATATGTCGATGGTATCTCAATGAACCTGGAAGGGAAAAAATCAAGCCATGGTATCTATAAACGTAGCTAGGTTAAAGTAAGTGAGAGGTTTTGTTGCAAGTAGGTCAGGGACCCAAGAACACCTGAATCTTGCTCTCAGCCCACTCTTTTTTTTTCTTTTCGGCCACCCCACGTGGCTTGCAGGATATCAGTTCTCCAATCAGGGATTGAACCTGGGCCACAGCAGTGAAAATCTGGAATCCTAAACTCTAGGCCACCAGGGAACTCCCTCACTCTCTTTTTTTAAGATCCCTAAGAGAAATTCATGATCAGAGAATAACACAAGGAATATTTGATATTTTGAGGGGCCTAGGTCCGGAGCCACAACGAGCCAGGCTATTTAACATGGGTCACTGAACGGAGAGGACACTTCCTGCCTAAGCTAAAGAATCCTACAGAATCCGGAAAGGCTTACTCTGTCTACTTCTGCTGCAAAGTGCATAGCTGAGCCACACGTCTCACTATTGCAATGGGGTAAACACATTGGCCAACAAGAAGCAAAAGACCCAATGAAGACCCAGAGTATTCGCTGCAAGTCTTGGTAACCTGGCCCCAGGCCCTTCTCAACTGAAGAATCACACATATTAATTAGCTATTTTGGAAAACAGATCGTTCAGAATGAGGCAGCAAAGAGAAAAATGCATATGGCTTGGCTTTCTCTCAGAGAAGCAGTAACTGAAGGCTGTCTTCCCCCAGTCATAGGAAAGAAGAGTATCCAAAAGTCCACCTCAACAGATCACACAGATTATCACCTTCTTTGAAAGCTCCACCACTGGGATCGTGGCCCAGTACCATGTCCTAGAATCTGACCAATCCAGAAAAGCAACACTTACGGGTTGTATGAGGTAGGTAAGAGTAGCTATGAGCATTCCTTGGCCAACAGTGTGCTTTATTTCACTTCTACTTATTTCCCATCCATGGCTAGTCAAGTCACAAAAGCTATACCCCATAACATGAGACACTGCTGCCATATCAATCAATGATTATTGACTTTGTATCTCTTCACTTCATCACCAGTACATGGAGTGTCTGTATTCTCAGCACTGGGCTAGATCTACTAAAGTAACCAAATACAGAACTTGTATCTCTGTCCCAAATAATATTTTTCATATTTTTTTTCATTTTGCTAATCACATGTTCAAATCACATTCACCAAAAAGATTCCCTGTAAGAGCTATTACATTGCAAGATATTTCAGGTCACACATGATTTAACCTTGAATAAAATAATGAAACATAAGAACTCAAAGAAAATTTCAGATTTTCGTTAAACTGAAGGGTTTTTTCCCTCATATTAAACTCAAAGAAATTTTAAAGAGACAAATGCTGAAACTGTCAGCTATTTTCTAAATCACAGTTATACAAAAATGAAATGTTGTCTTCTTGCTGAGATGCATTTTCCACGGGCAACATTGCCCTCAAGTCAATGTCAGGAGTATAGCCCACTAAGGACCTTTCAAAACCAAGCAGTACTTCATTACCTTAGGAAGGTCTCCATCCACGCCTGCCAGTGAGCCCAAATAATCTTCAGTTGGCTGACCAGATCATACCAATGCTCAAGTCAGTCCTACAAAATGCTGGCCGTTCCCATTTGTAGGAAAACTCTGGTGTAGAGCAGTTGTCCCGAGTCGGGCATCAAATGACCTTGCGAATGCTCTGGGTGACTATACACCAGGCAAGCTATAGCCTTCATGTTTTCCTCCTGGGCTTCAACCTAGATGGCCAGGTTTCCCCTACATTGTGAATGAGAGTGCTACTCTCCCTATCTGTCTCTGCTGTTCAGCCACACTGGACTTCTTCTCGTTCCTCAAAGAAGACCCCAAGGGCCTTCCTTCTACACACTTTTGTCTATGCGTCCTATCCTGGTTTTCAACAAAGACAACACTTCTTGAAAGGTACCTTTTCAGGATTCCCAGAGCACCTCAGTCCCTGCTGTTACATGCTCACAAGGCACTTCTCTTCATTACAGTTGTGTAACTTGCATTCAGTATCTGACTTCCCTATGAGACCATGCATTCTATAAAAGCCAGAGACCATGCCTGTCTTGGTTATCTCTTTACCCAAGGCTCCTAGCACACGTGCCAACCACATGGTATTTACTTAACAGTTTTTTTTTAATGAATAAATAAATTCATAATGAACCAGTAAAATACAGTCCAATAGAAAGAACATGCAAGACAGGGAGAGTGTGAGAACTTGTTTTCAACTTCTGAAGAACTACATCACAGCTAGATAAAGCTCCGTTCATTCTTAAGTCCGAAATGTAAAATCTATCAGTTTTAAATGACTCTCCAATCTGACCATCTCTGTGCAATTTTGTCTTAGTATCTAGCTACGCTGTGTCAGGAAGATTCAAATCCATAAATGTGTGCTATAATGGAAAGAGCAGCGGGTGTAAAAAAAAAATTTTCAACTCTCATTTCATGGCAGTGTGGCCTTGAGAAAGCCATCTGACATCTCTGAATTCAGTTACTCACCGATAAAAAGACAATGATTCTTGAGGTAGCATATATGAAAGAATTTTCCAAATTGCAAAAGACTGGGCACATATAAGAAACTCTTCTAATGTTGAAAATATATGGGTATTTCAAATGGAAAAACATAGAATTTCAGGACTAGGGAGCCCAAACAAATTTCCCTTGCAAGCCAATGAGTAAATGGCAAGGCCAGAGACCATGAGCATGTTGCCTGGGAGCTCTCCAGCAACCCTGCCCTCCGGACAACACCGTCACTCCTGCCAAAAAAAGAGGCTGGATGCTGAGTTTATTTAAATAGATTCCATTCCATCAGATTTCCATGATAAAAATATTTTTCCATGCTGTCCATGAATTTGCAATGAAGTTCAACAACGTATAAGAGCCACTGAAGCATGAACACAAGCTAAATGGATCTAGGCTTATGAGTGGGGATGGCCTCACACTTGTAATTCAACCACTGCCTTCTGAGAGGCTAAGCTGACACATTTTAATATTAAGGGAAAATGCCCCATTTGGAAAACCTAGAAAGGCAGTGTTACAGTACATAGAAATAACCCAGCCCTGATGTAATCAAGGACATTTTACTACCAACAGGAACCCTGATAGCAGCACCTCACCCCAGACCATGCCAGGGTGGTACAATAAAATAAGGAGCTTAAGTTCAACATTTATTTTTTCCAGCTTGTTTACCTTCAATATATCGTTCATTAAGCTTTCTGAGATTTTGCAACAGTCATAGGCATGCGCAAAAAATGGTACATGTAGGCACAACTAGAAGGAGTTCCAACCTGGAGAAGGCACTGCTGTGGACCCAGGGCAGCAAGCACTGGAGGAGAAGCACAACAGAGGCTGGTGATTGTGGTTTGGTGACACTGGCTCAGAAAAGGCATCTTTCCATCTGGGGCTAAGAGGGACCCACGGATCCTCATGGTGGGAGCAAAGAGCCTGGGGTTAGTCCCTATGGGTCACAGCAGATCTAAAGCTGGCCCTTTGGTAACAACTCCTTCATAAACTGTCAAAAAGAAGCCGCCAGTGGAAATCCAGAGGCTGCTCACTGTGAATGTTCTCCCAGATGTTGAGTGGGATCTGAACCAAGAGACCTGTGTATTCCCCTCATCAAAGTGCCCTATCACAGGGTGTCCCTGACTGCAGGCTCTCACCATCTGCTACTTGCTTACTATATTTCTTGCTTTCCTAATGAAATTAGCTGGCAAAGAAATCCAAAACCCACTGGAATCTGCTGGTGTCTCTGCCTTTGTAAATACTGAAGTGTAACTTAGGCACTAATGATGTAGGTATTGCCAAATACACAAAATGAATGCAAATGGTTCACAGTCATATACGTATGAGCCACCCCAAGCAGCCCAGAGAAATTCACTCTGCTGCCTGTACGTTTGGTGAGCAAAAAAAATCATCAGGGGAAGAAGCCGTTTACCTTTCAGAAGCAGATCCTCTAATAATCATGGGAACTAAAATGTCAGTTTTGAGGAAAGGAAATTTTGTGTAACTTCTACAGGGTCTCCCCAGTATTTTGCATATGGTTTCGGAAGAAGGATCTTTATTGATATTCTGCAGATATTCCAGCAAGATCTATCCAAGGTCCCCAACTTTCTGCAAATTTTCCTAATGAATCCCTAGGCAAAGGAAACAGTTATATGATCCTTCCAGAACAGGCTTCAGACCAAAACATTGACTGTCCCTGTGGAAATAGAAATAAATCCTAATATCCCGATGTGCTAGACACACTTCTTGTTTTTCTGGCTTGCCTCAGAGGATTCCACCTGTATTAGGTGACACGAGTTTTGAGATTCTTGCAAGAAGCTACTTCAGCCTGACTGATGCTTTAACCATCAGACGGCATATAAGAATGAGACGGTCAAACTGAAAGAGGGCGTTGGGTCTTCCCATGAACTAAACAGAGACTAGATTTGCTATGAAGGCTCTGAGTCCCCACATAAGACTTGAATAGCAGGTGACAAAAAAGATTGTAGGCAGGAAAGTTCTGCAAAGCCTGAACACTTTTAACTCTCTCCTTCCAGTTCACTAACAGATATCAGTAAAAAAAAATTGCCCTATCCAGCTGCTTGTTATCATGGTCTCCATTTCGTTTATCCTGTATCTACTTGCCATATTCTCCAAATTGAAATAATCTTCCCACCTGAAATTCTTCTCTCCCTGAGGAAAAGAAATTTTTTTTACAAAAGGAGACTAAATGAACCTACAGGCATATACAGAACATTCCACCAAAAGTAGCATAAAATACACTCCTCTCAAGCACACATGGAACAGTTTCCAGGGTAGATCACATGTTAGATCACAAAACAGGTCTTAACAAATTTAAGAAGATTGAAATCATACTTAGTATTTTGTCTGACCGTAGTGGAATGAAACTAGAAATCAATAACAGAAGGAAAAAACTGGCAATTTTATGAATACCTGGAAATTAAACAACACTCTCTTGAACAACCAATAGTTCAAAGAAGAAATCAAAACAGAAGTTATAAAATGTCTTGACAAAAATGAAAATGAAAACACAACATACATACCAAACCAAACAGGATACAGCAAAAGAAAAGAGGGACATTTATAGCTGTAAACACCTAGATTTTAAGAAAAAAGAAAAATCTCAAATCAATAACCTAACTTTTCACCTCAAATAACTAGAAAAAGAATAATAAACTAAGCCCAAAATTATCAGAATGAAGGAAATAATAAAAACTAAAGCACAAATAAATGAAATAGAAAATGCATAGAAAAACAACAGAAAATAATAAATGAAGCTAAGAGTTAGTTGTTTTTGTTTTTTTGCGGTACACAGGCCTCTCACTGCTGTGGCCTCTCCCGTTGCGGAGCACAGGCTGCGGACGCGCAGGCTCAGCAGCCATGGCTCATGCGCCCAGCCGCTCCACAGCATGTGGGATCTTCCCAGACCAGGGCACGAACCCATGTTCCCTGCATTGGCAGGTGGACTCTCAACCACTGCACCACCAGGGAAGCCCCCAAGAGTTAGTTTTTTAAAAAACATCTAAAAAACCCATTAACTAAGAAAAAAAGAGAAAAGACAAGTAAATAAAATTTAAAATTATAGAGGAAAAACATAACTGATACCACAGAAATACAGAAAATCATAAGAGACTACTGTGAATAATTATATGACAATGACTTGGAGAACTTAGAAGAAATGGATAAATTTCTGGAAACATACAACCTACCAAGACTGAATCATAAAGAAATAGAAAATCTGAATAGTCTTATAATGAGTAAAGAGACCAAATAAGTAATCAAAAACCTCCCAACAAAGAAAGCCCAGGACCAGATGTCTTCACTAAATAATTCTACCAAACATTAAAAAAAAATTAATACTAATCTTTCTCAAATTCTTCCAAAATATTGAAGAAGGAAAATTTCCAAACTCATTTATGAGGCCAAAATTATCCTGATACCAGAGCAAGAAAAAGACACTACACGAAAAGGAAACTAAAGGCCAATATCCTTGATAAATACAGATTCAAAATTCTCAACAAAACACTAGCAAACTGAATTCAACAGCACATTAAAAGGATCATACACCATGACAAAGTAAGATTTAGCTCTGGGATACAAGGATGATTCGACATATAAAAATCAATCAAGGTGATACCCCATACTAACAGAATGAAGGATAAAAAGCATACGATCATCTCAATAGATGCAGAGAAAGCATTTGACAAAATACAACATGTTTCCATGATAAAAAACACTCAATAAACCAAGTATAGAAATAAATTATCTC
Organism: Tursiops truncatus; assembly: GCF_011762595.2. Taxonomy (NCBI): domain Eukaryota; kingdom Metazoa; phylum Chordata; class Mammalia; order Artiodactyla; family Delphinidae; genus Tursiops; species Tursiops truncatus. The sequence goes on along the minus strand of NC_047049.1, from coordinate 50,387,039 downwards.
AACATAATAAATGCTATATATGAAAAGCCCACAGCAAACAGCAAACCTAACAGTGAAAACCTGAAAGCTTCTCCTGTAAGATCAGAAAATAAAGCAAGGATGTCTACTCTCACCACTTCTATTTAACATAGTACCGGAAGTCCTAGGAAGAGCAATTAGGCAAGAAAAAAGAAATAAAAGGCATCCAAATAGAAAAGGAAGAAGTAAAATTACCTCTGTTAGCAAATGACATGATCTTACATGTAGAATGCCTTAAAGATCCCATCAAGACTTTGCTGGCAATCAGGCCTGGTAATCTAAACAGTATTCAGATACCAACAATTGCCCTTGCTTTTCCCCACCTCACTCAACCAAAACATTTGATGTCTCCCATCATGGTCTTGGCCCCACCCAGTATCTGAGCCAATGAAGGCTATCATATCTTAGCATCACACAGGCTAGGGAGACTGGTATTGCTGCCCAGAATATCCTGTATATGATGTCTGCAGTGTACTCGGGGTACTTGTTTACCCTCTTAGCCTCATCAGTCTCTATCCCACGCTGGATTCCCTAATTAATCCTCCACTAATTGAATTGTAAAAAGACATGTTTGGATTTCTGATTTCAAAATTGCTGGCTCAGTAGGCACTGAAGACTCCCCTGCCTTATGCTCAATGAATAGAAATTAATAGAAAACAATTAATTAAAGCAGTCATGCAAGACATAAATAAGCAAGCAAACAAACAAAAAGGAGCACAGGGAAAATCTTAGTGGATGAGAAACTGGAGAATCATAGAAAAATAAAAAGTCAGCTGAATTGAAGAGAAGAGGAAAGCCACAGGCTAGCATGGTAGGCAGGACATTTAGGAAGATCAAATCACGAAAAGTGAGAGCAGCACTGAGAGTGCCCCGTGCCGAGAGGTGGAAGCTGGGTGGCACAGCTGAGGCAGCATGATTACTTGGAGGGCTACGGAGCAAGATCCAACTCTGTACATTTCCTTCCTCTTCTGCCATTTCTCAAAATGGGTCTTTCTCTAGGGGGAGTCTGACTTGAGAGACAAGAACCGATAGGGTCCTGGAATCTGGGATAACCTAGGAGGATCAGAGAAAAAACTCATCCAGATCAGACGCTAAAGAATATTTTTAAAATTAACGTTGCTTGAGAGCTCAGATGCCCTTTCAGTTTGAAGATCTTTGCTTCTCTTGCTATCTTGCTTTCCAATATTCTTTTTTTTTTCTCTTCCTCTGGAATTATCCTCTGTGCCTCAACTTCTCTTTCATACTTTTCTTCCCCATTGTGCTGCATCCTGAGAGAAGTTTTCTGACTAATCTAGCTCACTAATATGTTGTCAGCTATGTCTAATCAGCTATTCTACCTATATTTTTAGTTGTACTTTTCGATCTAAATTTTAATTTCCAAGAATGGGTTTCTTTTCATAAATGCATATTGGGGCCTGGTAGTAAAAAAGGAAGGGGAGAATGGATTTAGGAGAAGCAAATGTGTCTGTCATGGCATGTAGACAATATGCAGTTTGTATCAAGCTTTGTTTTAATCTGCATTATACTTCGTCCATAAATATTCTTCAAAAATATGTATTTTAATGTCTGGATAATATTGTACAGTTTGTACAATTGCTTAACCATTCTTCTAATGTTGGACATTCAGTTTGCTTGCATTTATCATTATTATAGTTAGCTAAGAAATGAGCATTCTAACACAAAAGGACTCACGCATAGCTCTGATAATGTTCTTAGAAAACATTCCCAGAAGAGAAATTACTGTGTCAAGGCAGATATCGTCAAAATGTTGCCAGAAATGTTGTTATCAATGTACACTCTCACCGGATATATATGAGAGTGCCCAATTCATCAGGACCCTGTCAACATTGAGTATTATATATTTTAAATTATTTGTAATTTGACAGGTGAAAATATTTTCTGACCTTAACATATATTTTTTGATTATTGGTGAGAATGAACTTTTTCCCACATAGTTCTTAGCCATATGTATTTCATCTTAGATGAAATTTCTCACTTTGTGTTTCCATTTGTAACTATTTCTAAGATTTTTATATATTGAGGATATCAAGTCTTTATCATAGCTTTAACAAAAAATTTTGCCAGTTTTTTAAAAATAAATAACTAGGTTTTAATACTTAAGAAAAGCATAATAATATACTGATCAATACCATACTGGGAAAACTTTCAAGTTATCAGCCCAGAAATGTGTAGAATTCTCCTAACAGACCATGAACTTCTTTACTTTCAAGTCTTATACATTTTTTTATAGCACAGTTGTAGTTTTTGTTTTTTCCAACCTACATGAGTAATGGAGTCGAACTTAGTTTTGATGTAAAATGTATTGGAATGTACAACATATACTTAACAAAATTACCCAGTGCACTTTCTGTGAATAGTACCTAACTCTCTTTTCCTTCTTTTCTGACAACAAGAGTGCTATTGCTCAGAAAATCACCATTTCCCTTCACTTTTCTTTTTCTTTTTTTGAATTTTTATTTTTTTAACATCTTTATTGGAATATAATTGCTTTACATTGTTGTGTTACTTTCTGCTATATAACAAAGTGAATCAGCTATACATATACTTATATCCCCATATCTCCTCTCTCTTATGTCTCCCTCCCACCCTCCCTGTCCCACCCCTTTAGGTGGTCACAAAGCACCGAGCTGATCTCCCTGTGCTATGCGGCTGCTTCCCACTAGCTATTTTATATTTTGTAGTGTATATATGTCCATGCCACTCTCTCACTTCGTCCCAGCTTACCCTTCCCCTTCCCATTGTCCTTAAGCCTATTCTCTATGTCTGGCTTTATTCCCCCCTTGCCCCTAGGTTCTTCAGAATCTTTTTTTTTTTAAGATTCCATATATATGTGTTAGCATACGGTATTTGTTTTTCTCTTTCTGACTTACTTCACTCTGTATGACACTCTCTAGGTCCATCCACCTCACTACAAATAACTCAATTTCGTTTCCTTTTATGGCTGAGTAATACTTCATTGTATATATGTGCCACATCTTCTTTATCCATTCATCTATCGATGGACACTTAGGTTGCTTCCATGTCCTGGCTATTGAAAATAGTGCTGCAGTGAACATTGTGGTACATGAATCTTTTTGACTTATGGTTTTCTCAGTGTATATGCCCAGTAGTGGGATTGCTGGGTCATATGGTAGTTCTAGTTTTAGTTTTTTAAGGAACCTCCATACTGTCCTCCATAGTGGCTGTATCAATTTACATTCCCACCAACAGTGCAAGAGGGTTCCCTTTTCTCCACACCCTCTCCAGCAATTATTGTTTGTAGATTTCTTGATGATGGCCATTCTGACTGGTGTGAGATGATACCTCATTATAGTTGTGATTTGCATTTCTCGAATGATTAGTGATGTTAAGCATCCTTTCATGTGTTGGTTGGCAATCTGTATATCTTCTTTGGAGAAATGTCTATTTAGGTTTTCTGCCCAATTTTGGATTGGGTTGTTTTTCTGATATTGAGCTGCACGAGCTGCTTATATATTTTGGAGATTAATCCTTTGTCAGTTGCTTCATTTGAAATTATTTTCTCCCATTCTGAGGGTTGTCTTTTCGTCATGTTTATGGTTTCCTTTGCTGTGCAAAAGCTCTTAAGTTTCATTAGGTCCCATTTGTTTGTTTTTATTTCCATTTTTCTTGGAGGTGAGTTAAAAAGGATCTTTCTGTGATTTATGTCATAGAGTGTTCTGCCTATGTTTTCCTCTAAGAGTTTTATAGTGTCTGCCCTTACATTTAGGTCTTTAATCCATTTTGAGTTTCTTTTTGTGTGTGGTGTTAGGGAGCATTCTGATTTCATTCTTTTACATGTCGCTGTCTAGTTTTCCCAGCACCACCTATTGAACAGGCTGTCTTTTTTCCATTGTATATTCTTGCCTCCTTTATCAAAAATAAGATGACCCTATGTGCATGGGTTTATCTCTGGGCTTTCTATCCTGTTCCATTGATCTATATTTCTGTTTTTGTGCCAGTACCATACTGTCTTGATTACTGTAGCTTTGTAGTATAGTCTGAAGTCAGGGAACCTCCAGCTCCGTTTTTCTTTCTCAAGATTGCTTTGGCCATTCGGGGTCTTTTGTATTCCCATACAAATTGTGAAATTTTTTGTTCTAGTTCTGTGAAAAATGCCAGTGGTAGTTTGATAGGGATTGCATTGAATCTGTAGATTGCTTTGGGTAGTAGAGTCATTTTCACAATGTTGATTCTTCCAATCCAAGAACATGGTATATCTCTCCATCTATTTGTATCATCTTTAATTTCTTTCATCAGTGTCTCAGTTTTTAAGTAGCGTTTCATTTGTACATGGTTTCTAATAAACAGAAGATACTTAGCTTTTATATTGTTTTCTTGTTATTCACTTATGGTTATTTTTATGTTTTAAAGTTTATCCCTCCATGATTTCTCTTATGTTTTTAAGTTTTTAGGTGTCTTAGTATATGGTAAACTGTTTATAACTGATTCATATACGTTTGAAATAAGTCATACTCTCTTTCTGAAAGATGAAATGTGGTTATTCACTTTACTGGTTATAGACTCCATATTCCATCATTTTCATGATTAAAGACAGAGAAGTGATCATTTCTATCACTGCAGTTACATATACATCACATTATCTTTGTATTTGCTTTATATTGTGGTATGATGTTTGATACATACAAATTAAAATTGTTATTTTATTATGAATTATAACTTTAATAAATATAAAACTATTGACATTTTCCTATGTAATAGTCCCTTCAGTTTTTTCTGTTAATTTGATTTCTAAGTTTTATTCATATTTTCTTTTAATATTTTAATATTGTAGCCTTCAAAGTAACAAAGCTTGATGATGACTTTAGCCAAATTGTAGAATTTGAGTTTTTAGTAGGACAGCAGATTAATCCCTTCATATTTGTTATAGTAACTAATATGTGCTTTCTTATTTTTGTTATTTTGTTTCATGTTATATGCTGTTTCTCTGTAATTTCTATTATACTACATCCTGTTTTATAGACTTTTGCTTTCATATTCTGTAGTATTGGGAAGGTAGAAATCATGTTCTTAATCATTAATGGTCTGAATATTATAAATACATAATTAAACTTGCATTTGATAGTGAAGAAGAAATAATAACTTCCAAATTCTCACAAGCATAACAGGAATTTTTGTGCACACATCTTTCCTATTCATTCTATCCCTCTATTTTCAGAAGTTTATAATTTTCTCCTGAGTGATATAATGAGCTGATATTTCGTCAGGAGCTCCCATATATCAAATGATAGGTGTCCATTCTGATTATTCAATTCCCTTGACCTACTAGCTGTAAATATCACTGGCTAAGGATCTAGATTATTACTATACAATAAGTAGATTTAGAATAAAAATTATCTTTGTTAAACAATAGTGTGAGTTTTCATAGTACAAATTTGTAGCCATGCTTTTTTTAAAATTTCCTTATAGATCACATATTCTGTTTTTCTTTCATGTTGTCTTTAAGGCCTTTCATACAAAAACCAAAGACTGTAAAAACTGGATTACCCCTTTGAATTTTTGTTTTTTTAGGATAGTTTAATAGTAGTTGGCTGTCTTCTAAGATAAAGGAGAATATCTTATTGTTGCCTTTTGACATGAAGAACTATTTGACTTAACATGGAGTTTTTTTATTTTTGTGTTAATGATAAGAAATATTTGAGAAGACAAGTGTTTGAGAGAAAAATAAGCCTGATTATAGTTCATTTTATGAAACTGATTTATTTTGCCATTATGTTTCTTCTTTCTCCTTAAAATGAAAAACCTTCACAGATCTGACTAGTAGTTGGCCTCTTTCATTAATTTTATCCATACTCAATAAATTCATTTGAATTATAGACTCAGACATTTTAGTTCAAGGACAACTTCTATGTTCCCTTTGATAATTGTTACTTTTCATGGAATTCACGTTTATTCTTTTGGAACAACTAAAATATTAGGTTGGCTCTCCAGTACCTGCCTTCTATACCTATCATTCTCTTTATCTCTTTGTCTTTTTCTCTTTATTCTAAGACAGATTTTTTTTTTAATTCCTGTTACTGGATTTATTTTTTACTATATCAATTCAGCACTCTAAGGATCCCAAAATCTGTTTATTTCCACTGTTGCATTTTGGGTTGTTTTGAACTTCTTTTTTTATTTAGCTAAGTTTCCTTTATAACTATGCCTCAATATTAGCCTTTTATGGCTTTATTTCCAATATTTCTATTATGAAACTTCTCAAAAACACCAAGAGATGTTTTCAATGATGTTTTCTTTGCTGAAAAAGCAAACTTATTCCTTTTAGTTTTCCTTTGGATCTATAGTTATACTCTTTTTTTTATTATATTGTAATATATTTTTATAGAACTTATAATGACTTAAAGTTTATTGAAGTATCATGTACACATAATGAAATTCACCCATTTTAAGCATATAGTGTGATGAAGTTTCATTAATTGTCTGCAGACAGGTATCTTCCACCACAATCAAGAATATCATTGTTTGTACCATCTAAAATGTTTTCTCTTGCTCCTTAGTTGGCAATCCCTTTTGCCATCCCCTGACCCCAGGAAACCATTGTCTGATTTATGTACCCATAATTTTTCCTTTTCTATAACTTCATATAAATGGAATAATGTAGTATATTTTTATGTGTTTGACTTCTAACACTTAGCATAATGTTCTGAGGAATTATCCATTTTGGTTTTTGTATTAATATTGTGTGTCTTTTTATTGTTGAGCAGTATTCTACAATTCTACACTTTATTTATGCATTCACAAATTGAAAAATAGTTGGGTTTCCGACTTTTAGCTATTATGACTAATGCTATGAACATTCACACATGAGTCTTTGTGTGGATATAAATTTCCATTTCTAATGAGCGAATACCCAGGAGTGGGATTTCTGAGGCACAAGATAAGTGTATTTTAACTTTATAGAATACTGATTGCCGTACTATTTTCTGTAGTGGCTGTACCATTTTGCATCACCACCAGCAAAGTATGAGAGTTCCAACTGCTCCACATCATTGCTAACATTTGGTATGGTCAGCCTTTTTCATTTCTGCTATTATAGTGGGTTGATAGTGGTATCTCCTTGTGATTTTAATTTGCATTTCCTTGATGACTAGTGAAGATGACCCTCTTTTTATGTACTTAATGGCCATGGGTATATCTTCTTTTCTACAGTTTCTATTCAGTTCCTTTCTCTGCCCTTTTTTTGCCTTTTGATCATTGAATGGAAGAGGTTTTTTGTCTTCTGGATATAAGGCTAGAATATGATTGGCAACTATTTTCTCTAAATGTATGGCTTATCTTTTCATTTTCCTAACTGTGTCTTTCAAAGAGGAAAAGTATTTTTGATAAAGTCAATTTTACCATTCTTATGCCTCATGCCTTAACCTATCTCAAAATCACAAAAATTTTTCTTTTTTTTTTTTTTTTTTTTGCAGTATGCGGGCCTCTCACTGTTGTGGCCTCTCCCATTGCAGAGCACAGGCTCTGGACGCACAGGCTCAGCAGCCATGGCTCACAGGCCTAGCCGCTCCGCAGCATGTGGGATCTTCCCTGACGGGGGCACGAACCCGTGTCCTCTGCATCGGCAGGCGGACTCTCAACCACTGCGCCACCAGGGAAGCCCTCTCCTATTTTTTTTGAGAAGTTTTAGAGTTCAGGCTCATATATTTAGGTCTACGATTTATTTCAAGTTAATTTTTTACATGATGTAAGTTAAGAATCAAGGTTTGATATTTTTCCCATACAGATAATCCAGGACTTTTGTTGAAAAGAGTATCTTTTCCCTATTAAGTTACTTTGACACTTTAGTTATAAGTCAATTGGCTGTATATGTTTATTTCTGTTCTCCCTATTCAGTTCCATTAATCAATATGTCTATTTTTACCCTGTCACCATACTGGGAATACTGTACCTTTAGAGTAAGTCATTATATAAGGTATTGTTAAGTCCTCTAATCTCTTTCTTGCCTTTCAAAATTGTTTAACTTATTCTAGGTACTCTGTTCTCCACAAAAAATTTTAAAATAAGCTTGTCAATTCCTGCAAAAGCTGCTAGGATTTCAATTAAAATTGAATTGAATATACACATTGAGTTGGAGTGAATTGTCATCTTAACCATCCATATTGATATTTTCAATCAATAAACACAATATACTATTCCCTTTATTTACACTTTATTTAAATTTATTTTGTAATATTTTGATATTTTCAGTGTACAAGTCTTGAACATCTTTAATTTACTTCCAGAGTGCTATTATAAATTGAGTTTTTTGTTTCATTTTTTTAATTGTTCATGCCCAGTGTATAGAAATATAATTGATTTTTGTACCTTCAACTTTGATAAATTCCCTTATTCTTTCTAACCTATTTATACATACCTTAGTGTTTCTGATGTACATAACCATGCAGTCTGCAAATAAAGGCAGTGTAACTTTTTCATTTTCAATCTTATCCATTTTTTTAAATTTTTCTTTCCTTATTACAATGCTTAGGACTTTCATATAATATTAAATATGAGAAGAGAGTAATCCTGTTGTTGGAATAAGAGTTTACAAATCTCCAACTATGATTTTTGAATTTTTGTGTCATGTATTTTGAAGTTCTGTTATTAGTTGCCTACATGTTTATGATTATTATACTTTCCTGAAGAATTGACCTATACAACTAGTAAATTTTTCCTTTATCACTAGCAATGATATGTTTGAGTGTGAATCTATCAGTTTATTTTTTGTTTTCCACATCTTCCTGTTTTTTATTCTATTTTTCCTCTTTTGCTTTTACTTCAGATTACTTAAATATTTTAAAGAATTCCATTTAAATTTCCTTATTAGCTTTTCAGATATATTTTTGTATTAACTTTTAGTTTTCCCTAAAGAAATTATCACGTAAATCCTTAACTTTTCACTTTTTACTTTTAGTTAATAGATTACCCTTTCACATAAAATGTAAAAAACTTATAACTGTATACATCCATTCTTTATGCTAATTTGTCATACATATGGAACTCTATACCACAATGCAAATCAATGTACTGCTTACTCATTAAGAAAGGCTTGCTACAAAAAGAAAAGAAAAAATTGTCAGCTGAGGGAACAGTGTGTGACTGGTGATGAATTTTATTTATATTCCTTCATTCTGATGGCTTTTTGCAAACCTAGGGCTGACAGGGGCAGCATGTTCAAGCTTTAACTTAGACTAATTAAATCTGGGACTCCAAACTTCTCAGAAATGTACTCTCCATAGTTCTAATTGTAGTTTGATACTGAGGAGGAATCATTCTTGGGATTTAGTAGAATATTTATTCATACACCAGTAGTTGAGCACTTACTATGCACCTAGTATAGGTACATAATTGGGATACATCAGCAAACAAAACAAAAATCCAAGTCCTCACAGAGCCCTCACTGAGTGGAGTGGATGGGGGACAGATAATAAACAATAGATACAATAAATAAATATATAATACTTTAAAACTGAAGATAACTATGAATAAATTTTAAAAGAACAAGGAAGGTGTATGAGGAATAAAAGCAGTAATGAAAGCAGGTTATAATTTTAAACAGGGTGGCCAGGGACACCCTTGTGAAGATAGTAGTTGAGCAAAACTTGTAAGGAGATGAAGAAGTCAGCCATGTAGATAGCTGGGTAAATATGATCTCAGAAAAGAAAACATCCAGCAAAATGACCTTAAGAAGGAAATATGCTTTGAATGTTTGAGAAATCACGGAGGCCAGGATAGATGGAGCAAAGAGAGTGAGGTAGGGACTAGATGGAAAGGTAATAGGAGACCAGATTACATAAAACCTTGTAGAGATTTAGGCCATGAGTGAGATGAAAGACGTTGGAGGATTTTGAACAAAGGTCTCATGCAATGGATTTAATTTTAAAAGTCTTGATCTAGTTGCTAGGTAGAAAATAGCCGAAGCAAAGGTAAAGTTAGGAGACTTTTACAGTAGTCTAGGCAAACGATGGTGGGTGGCTCAGACCAGGGTGGTTGAAGTAGAGGTGGTGAGATGCAATTGTATTAGGAATTTATATTTTCAAGGTAGAGTCGATATTTCCTGATGTTTTAAATGTCGTGTAAGGGAATAGAGTCAAGATGATTACAATAAATTTACAGTGAACAAGAAGAGAGATGGGCTGCTCTCATTAAGATAGTAAAGGAAGTAGATGAAGAAATTTGTGGGTGGGATGGGGAGAATATAAATTTAGTTTTGAATATTTAGGTGGAATTTTCAAACAGGGAGTTGGATATACATACAGGTCTGGAGTTCAAATGAGAGGTCTAGATTGGAGATAGAAATTTGGGAGTCAGTATATAGAAGATATTTTATATAATGGACACAAAAATATCATTTCATGAAGCTTTCAAGAAATAAGCTTAAAACAGATCTTTGGGCTTCCCTGGTGGCACAATGGTTGAGCGTCCGCCTGCCGATACAGGGGACACGGGTTCGTGCACCGGTCCGGGAAGATCCCACATTCCGCGGAGCGGCTGGGCCCGTGAGCCATGGCCGCTGAGCCTGTGCGTCCGCAGCCTGTGCTCTGCAACGGGAGAGGCCACAACAGTGAGAGGCCCGCGTACCGCAAAAAAAAAACCCAAAAAACAAAAACAGATTTTCTCATTTTTCCTTATTCCCTATTCCAAACTATTTCAAACACATCCTACAGAGAGATGCTGCTAGTTTACAGGTTCTCAGGGCCTTGGCTCCGGCACCCAGCCTACATACATCTGCTGATGCTGCCTGGTTGGCAGGTACACATCACCAGCCATCAGGAAGTCATGGAGATGAGAGGTTTGGCCCTGAGTACCTGAAGCAATTATATACACCTCAGTCCTGGCAGTTCCTCCAGAATAAAGACAAGGAGGGCTGCCAGGCTTCCACCTTGATGGTGTGAATACAGAACTGTGCATCACCTAATGAGGAGGCTGCCCGCCAATAACATTCCTGCTTGTCAAAAATTTTATAACCTGCAGAAAAAATAATACCAAAAGCTGAGAGACCCTATTCAAGCAGTTACGATAAAGTCATATGCCCCAGAAATAACTAAATATGTTATTAGGATTAAATATTTTCCCCCCAAATAATACAATAGGTGTCTGGGGGAAAAAAGAAGAAGGCAGAGATGACAAGTCTTGGAAAGATTAGAGAGGGTCTGTGTTCAGGAGAAAAAGAAAAATAATGTTGTCCTCGCCTACTGTAGGCTTGCTGGACTCAGAGAACTCAGGTATATTGGGGGGAAATGAGAAAGCCGAAAGTAAGCAGAACTAAAGTTGGAAGCTCTAATCAAACTCTTTAGGTGGCCCTAGAGTGGGTAGCTCAAAATCCATTATCCAGTGTTCAAAGAGGCGCATAAAACTTGCGCTTGCTTTAACCTAACATCTATTGGCTCTGGTTTAAAATGGCATCAGGCAAGGAGCCTCTGAATCAGCTTTCCCCAATGTCCCATCCAAATGTCGGTGAAGAAGCTCAGAAAAACAAGAAAACTCAAAAAATGACAGAGAACACGTTTTAAGAATCAACCAATTTTCAGATGATGAGAGTAATATTTACTAAATACAAAACTGAGAGGACTAGACTAAAAAAGGTACTCTGTGGCCCACCTGGGCTCTGCTTCCCCGGTGACAGGTAAGATGACCTCTCTTCCTTCCAACACAGGCTGCCTATGGGCAAAGGACTTGAATAAACATTTCTACAGAGAAGACATACAAAAGGCCAACAGGTATAGGAAAAGATGCTCAACATCCCTAGTCATCAAAGAAACGCAAATCAAAACCACAGTGAGGTACCACCTCACATCCGTTAGGACGGACATTGTCAAAAATAGTAATAATAACAAGTGCTGGTGAGGATGTGGAGAAACTAGAAGCCTTGTTCACTGTGGGTGGGAATGCAAAGTGGCACAGCAACTACGGAAAACAGCATGGTGGCTCCCTCCTGCAAAAATTAAACATCCAATTACCATATGACACAACCATACTACTTCTGTGTGTCTATCCAAAACAACTGACATCAGGATCTTGAAGAGCTGTCTTCACTCACGTGTATACTGCAGCATTATTCACACTAACCAAGACATGGATACAACCTAAATGTCCATTGACCTAAGAATGGATAAAGAAAATGTGATAGATATGTACAATGGAATATTATTCAGCCTTAAAAAAAGAAAAAAGTCCTGTCATATGCAGCAATGTAGATGAACCCAGAGGACACTATACTAAGTGAAAGAAACTAGTCAGAGAAGGACAAACACTGTATGCTTCCATATTCCATGAGATATCTAAGCATCAAACTCATAAAGGCAGAGAACAGGGTGGCAGTTGCCAGGGGCTAAGGGAAGAGGGAAATGGGGAGCTGCTGTTCAAAAGGTGTAAAGTTTCAGCTGTGCAAGATGAGTAAGTACGGGGGAGCCACTGTACAACATTGTGCCTGTAGTTAACAGCAATGTATTGTACACTTAAAATTTAAGAGGATAAATCTCATGTTAAATGTCCTTACCACAGTAAAAAAAAATAATATTAATTAATTAAAATTAATAATAATAAAAAGAATGCAAGGACAGTATAACTGGAAAGGGTAGCTTTCTGACTGCAAGGAATCTGCTTTTGAAGCAGCCTTCGTCTCCCTCAACTATCAAGAATAAAGAAAACACATGCACGGGTATGCAGTTCAGACATAAAGAGAGAGTTGTAATAGGATATAAGAAAAGGATGTAAGGAAAGCATATAAATTCACCTTCTCTGGTGTTCCAATTCTGCCACGTTTCCTTTCTCCACTGCTTTGTTTTTCCCTTTACTATAGCTCCTGTCACACTCTTTTGTATTAACTGCTTATCTGTCTGCTTCCCCACCAGGCTTTACGTACCTGGAGGGCAGGGACTGTTTGATACTGATTCTCTGTGCTAGCACAGATCGTTGTACAGTATATATTAATTTTAACCATATGGAATTACTGCTTTCAACTATTTTGGACTATAAAAGAAAACATACCCAGTTCATATAATTCCACCTGATATGATACAATGAATATACATCTCATAAATAATGAATGAATTAGAAATAATCTGCTTCTCCACAGAGTAACCAAAATCAGACTCACCTCTATAACTCTAATACCAAAAGACAGGGTGACAAAACCTATAAAATTTTAAGTAAAAGTATTGAAAGCCTAAAATTTATACCCAGATTGACTTTCCAATGTGAATGCCACAGAAAAACAGTCTCAGGTATTTAAGGTCTCAGAAGTCATATCACATATATAACTTTCAAGAAAAAAAATATTTTTGAAGACATATTCCAAAAGGCACTGGAATATTAACATTAAGTAAAATTCCTGGCAGAATCTCCCCCAAGGAATATAAAAATCCACACTGGTAATTAATCAGAAGAGTCTTAGCAAGAATTATTACTTCTGAAAACCACATTAAGCTTTGAACTGTCCTGCTGAATGACTTACAAGAGGGCGCAGAAGCAGAGCTGCTTTTCACAGTAGCATCTGAATAAAGCTAAAAAGTCATTATCAAGCTCGGAATATCTGCCTACCTCTGGGACAGGTAGAGAACTGGGGAGCCCACCTCCTGCAGGAGTTGAACCTAGATACTAAGAATGGGAATAGCCCTCATTCCCCCTCACATTTGGTTCAAGCAAGGAGCTAGCCAGGAAGATTGGAAGTGGGGGAGGGGGTTCCAAGGTACAGTAAGGGGGTACCCCAAAGGTCAGGCAGAGCCCAGGATTTCAGGCTGAATGATACTCAGCTCCAGAAAAGAGACAATGACAAGATCAGTCGCTGAGCTCGTGCTTAGGGTCCTCTAGTTCCTGAGAATGGACAGCCCTTCCCAGATCAAGCAGATCAGAACAGGAGCATCATAGCAAGGGAAAAAGCCTGATTATAGCAATGGGGACACCAGGTCAGGTTAGACTAGCAGCAGGGGTGCTCTGAGAATCTCCTGCTTCACTGCAATGCCAGTCCTTTTATCAGAGATGGGAGCGTGGCTGAGCCTGCAAGTAAGGATCAGATGTGACAATACGGGACTGCAAAGAGTCTGGGACCAAGCCAGACCTTCAGTGGCTCTACATGACTAAAGGATAAATCACACACTCCCTAACCTGACACGCGAGGAAGGCCGTGAAAGATCGGCCCCACCTGTCATTCCCAGGGACTCCTATGCATGCGTGTTTTGTCTCATGGAACTTGACCCATCCTCAAGGAGCTTCTGCCCCAAGTGAAGTTGGTGATTCCCTCCTCCGTGTGTCCGGCTCTGAGACACACACCACACTGCTCTGTAATGACTCAGTTGCATCTGTATTTCTGCTACTTGGCGGCATCACCATCTCCCTGCATCTCCAGGGCCTATCACAGAGCCAGCTCATAGGGGAGAAACAAAATACAGACTAAAGGACACGTGGGGCCACGTGAGCTATTCTAAGCTGTTGAGAATAAAGCAGCATGACTACAGAGTGGGGCTGCTGAATTTATTGGCACGTGGAATAAAAGGGACTTTGGGGACTGGAGTTTAAACTCTACACTGACTGCCTTTCTCATCTCAGCCCATAAATCTTTCATAGAAATTCTCGTCTTCACCCTCCTCAAGGTAGAAGGGTGACAGGTGCAACCGGCTATCATTGAGGAATGCTTATAAATGATGACAAGAACTCGGGACTTGAAGAGTGTTACATTTGGGTGTTATTTTTTAACTCCAGAAGACAGCATCTTCGAGATATATTTTCTGATTTCATTGCCTCTGTACATACATAAATAAATACAAGGCAATTTGATGTAGTGGAACAACCATGGGCTTGGTTTCACAGATCTGGTTTCAAATTCTAGCTCTACTGCTTAATGAGGAAGTGAGGTGCCCGTTTATAAAACTGGGACATTATCCTCTAGCCCACAGAGTTGTGAGAATCATTGACAAATCTATGTAATGTGCCTAATTCTGAGCTGGGTTCCTATTATACATTCAACGGATATCTAGCTCTTCCTCCTGCATCAGGGAGCAACCCCTGCCTTCCTTTATCAGATTCTACTCCAGTGCGTCAGAAATCTGTGCACTGAAGACAAGACAATTTTTATCTTCAAAATAAATATCACATAATGCCATAAATATCTATCAGAAAGTTCCTCGTACTTAGTGTTTCCTACTCAGCTAAATGATATGGAGAATCACCAAGGAGCTGAATTCTGGAATCCGTTGCCTGTGGCCAAGGACAGAGATTTAATATTACTTCCAAATCTAAAGATGCAGGGAGACTCTTTGGTGCCTGTGGGTTCCTTGAGCCTTGGCATCTGTGAGAATGAAAAATGGTGACTGGATGCAATTCTGTAAGGACTTAAGCTGTCCGTGCCCTGGACACTCCCAGGGTGCATGCGCAGTAGCAGCTCTTCACTCTCATCCATCCTTCGCTGGGAGTCTGGGAGGTTCAGAGAGAGACTTCAGCAGGGTAGAAACTGGACAGGTTTAACCACAAGGCAGGTAGGGACCTCAGGGTTAGGAATGTGGAAGAAAAGGAAGCTGTGAGTGATGAGTCGGAGATGAAGTGGCTCCTCTCGGGGCTTGTTGGCCTACAAGTCTGCACTCTGTCTAAGGATGCGATGAAGCCAGTTTTACCACCAGCAGATCTTACTCTCAGAGGAGTTCAGCCTGGTGGCTGAAACAGTGCGGCAGGGGTTTCCCAGCCAAGTGCAAAGATTAGGGTCAGGGGAATTCAAGAAGGCGTGTGCCTTGCACAGTCCTAATTATGAAAGGCTTAATCCAAGCTGAGCTCTTCATTCCTCCTGGCTCTTCAGCCTGTGGTTGCTTGGCTGTTGCCTTCCACCCTGTGTTCCTATCAGGAACCCAGATAGGGGTTACTTGCCATCAGTCAGTGAGGCCTGGGGAGGAACTACCGCGGCTCCTTTTTTGAACACATGGCTGTCTCTCTCCAGGGAAGCAGACTGCGGCTGTCTTGGAGCAACACGTCTCCCAGTGCAACCCGATAGGAACATCCCTGCTTCAAATCCATTCCCATCCTCCTTCTTCCTTCTCTCCCTGTGGCTAACTGATTACCAGGATATCTCAGCATACTGGGTGATCACTACACTCCAAATGAGACCCCAGGTGGAGCTGAGGGTATACTGATGGGCCCAGCCTTGTGGGTGGTGGAGCTAAGGGTGTCTGCTGGGGTTGGCACAGGGCTCTAACTTAGCAGAGAATGGGAGGCTAAACAGAAGTCCAAAATTGGTTAAAAAAAAAACATTCTGTTGATTAATGCAGTTTGGGTTCTAACGGTGCTCTGGGCTTCCCCAAAATACTCAAATTACCAAGTATATAGTAACTTGATTAATTTCCCTTCCACTGGTGGGAACAGTGTCTCCTTGTCTTCTCAAGGATTGACCTAGACTGAAGTGATCCCATAAGAGGAGGGGTTGCACCCAAGGGTTACTTCATGCCCCTGAGCTCTGGCCACAGCGGCCCTCTCTCCCACCTTGTGGCCTTCACACAGACTCCCTTCCCCAGCCAGTATGCTCTCCCACTGCCCTTCTCTCCACACAGGGTGATCCTTGTAACTCTTCAGCTTTCAGCTCTTCCCTGAGCCCTGGACTAGACCAGGCCACCCTGTTATTTATTCCTAGAGTGCCCTGCACTTTCCCTGGATAGTCCTTACACAGTTAATAATTATCAGTTTCTGACATCACTTGACTAATATCTGTTTCCTCGAGGTTGTAAGATCCATGAGACACAGACAGTATGGATTTTACCATTTCATTTCTGACACAGCTTTTGAAGTCAAAGGTCAATCGACTGTAGGGGTCAGAGGTAGTGAGAGAGGAATAAATCAGGACTCCTAGGTTTAGGTTTGGGCCACAAGGTCAATGGTGCCTTTCTGGGATATGGTTGGAACATGGCATGAGCAAATTCCTAAAACATGGATGTCCACAGTGGTACCATGGTATCTATAAACGGTTGGATCTTTTTAAATTTTTTAAATCTGGTCTTCAAAGCCTTTACCCGTTGCTAATGTAAACTTAACATCACTCCTCTACAATCCATACCCAGTGGCACCAGCTGGGCCACTCTGGACACTTTCCCACCCACATCACTCTCTTATTCCTGCATCTTTCATTACAATTCACCTCCACTGTAAAGGCTTCCACCCTCACTTTCCACCCATCCAATTCAAAAGTACTTCAAAGCCTAGCTCTTGTCCTGCCTTGATTTTAGTCTCTTCCAACTTTTCCAGGTCATCCCCAAGTCCCCCAAGCACACAATGATGCTTGTAGCTCATTTAGCCTGAGCTTAGATCTCCTCAGCGAATTTCTAACCACCCGCTAAACCATGAAGAGATGGGCAGCTCCTTCAGCATGGGAAGCCAGCCTCACCCTCCCTTCTATCTTCCCCAGCCCCCAAACAGCTCGTAGACATAGGTTCACCAAGAGTTGTTGATTGGTTGGCAGTGATAAAGGGTCAGATAAATTTTTCTATCAGAAGCTACGTGCCCAGACCCACAATCAAGATGTCCTGTGGACAAGTGGCAACAGTTTTTCTATTAGCTCTGAGGAATCCCCACTTCTATATGTGTGGTTACATTTCTGGTTCCTTATCCCAGAAACATCTCATGATTGCCTAGATTGTCTTCACTGCAACATCCACAACTTGGAATAGCTGCATATGTCTTCAACCAGAAGACTTAAGATGTGTATGGATAGGAAAGCAGAAGGGACACATCTATATATGTACCATCGTTGAAAGCTCTACATGAAGAGCTATTTAAGATTCAAGTTGACCTTGCAACTGGCTCTGACCTCTCTAAATTCTAAAACCACATGAAGGACTTTCCCTTTTACAAAAAGGAAGTACCCAAGCATGGCTATAATTATCCCTTTAGAAGGAGCCAAGAAGAGGCACTAAAATATACCATGGGTCTCCAGTGACATTAAAAGACTAATAACAATGTAGGTAACCACAGGAAGTGAAAAGTGTTAGTATTCAAGTTCAATGTTTGAACTTCCCCCAAGCTCCCAGACCCTCACCCAGATTAAGTACAACCTTTTTCTTTATCTCCAAGTGTTCCCTTACAACTATCCACTCTGTTCTTGAGATATAAATTTCCTCTTCTTCTTGGAAAAAAATTCCTTCTCCTTTTGCCTTCTGTCTTTATTCATTGTCCTTTAAGATAACTCAGACTCCAATGCTCGTCATCCTCAGACCCAAGACAGTGCCCAGGTCAGCCTCTGAAAACATCCTCTAGCTAGACAATGTGCTGGAATGTCACAGCCTGCATTTCTGCTCCCTGGAGCCCCCAGGCAATCCTGCAGCCTATGTGCTGAGCTGAGGATGGCTGTACCACAGAGACATCTGCTGGAGCTGTCCTCACACCACAGCTGTATGATACCTGGCCATCCTCAGCCCAGGGATCCACACAACAGGTACCCAGAGGCACGATGTGGCCCAATGGCTTTCAGGTTAGTTTACACATGTACGTCCAGTTGATCCCATTTCCTGCCAGCTCTGAATAAAAAGAAAAGGATTTAATATTCATTGGACATCCCTTTTGTGCACATACAATGATAGGTGCTTTCCATATGCCATTGTACATATGCCTGTCATCTCCCCAGAAACAGCTGGTGGGATTTTTGTCCAAACAGAAAGCAGGCATATGTAACTTGAATGCTGCTATCTAACTTTCTGTGTCAGCAGATCTGAATACTCAAGGTCTGTCTAAGCAGAGTCCTTGTTTATTGTTCTGCTGGGGTTTTATAAATGACCCATTAATCCATGATATCATCCATTGATTGACATTTCTATTCAAACACATATAAGCATTATCATGTGGAGTAGAAAGAAAGAGATGGGGTTTTCATCAAGCATTTACCGAGACCTAGGCCCATTTCATACACCATCGCATTTAGTTGTCAAACTTTCAAAAAACTGTTATCTCCATTTAATAAATGAAGGTTTGAGAAAGCTGATTAAATTCATCAAGTTTGCACAGCTAATAAGTCATTGGCCCCAAATTCAAACTCTGTGTGTTCTCCTTTCCCAATCCACTTGGCCCTTGTCCTATCTTCAGCCTAAAGCTGTGCTCACATTTCTACAAAGCTGGCCCTCAATATGTACGGAAAGTAATTCTTCATAGGCCAAGGCAGCTGGTAAAGAGCAGGGCCGCAACTCAGCAAGAGCCAAAAAGAGAAATGGAGGTGGAAATTCCATCTGCAGAAGAATTATAGATCAGCTGAGTACATTTTTTATAACTAAAACGCATCACAGCCTTTTTGTACTTTCCTGCGAAACATCTTAATAAGCAGGGGGTGGAGAACATAGTGGAGGTCATGCTGTGACCGACCATCTAGCTTGCGAGAGATAACAAATGAGCTGGAACCACCAGGAGATGGATCTGTGCTGAGGGAGAGCAGCCCCTTATTCCAAAGTCAGGACTTAAGTGGCTTCAGCACCTAAAACAGGTAGACACTGACAGGGGTCTCTGATGATGAAGGGGGACAGTAGCCACACGGGGTGGAAGGAGCAATCACAGCAAGGCCAGAGCAGAGACAACCTGTGAAATTCAAGGTCACAAATGGAGCTGTGCGATGGAGACACCAAGGAGACCTGGAAAGAAGAGGCTTGAGGAAGCAATGAAGAAATCCAGTGATGACGGCAAAGACAGTGAAATGCCCCTTCACAAGGGACCAAGGAAGCCAAGCTTGGTGTATATGGATAGGTGTGTGTGCATGAGTGTGAGTGTGTGTGTGTTCAAGCATAGTGTGAAAAGCCATAGTCTACAGGCGTGCAGGAAATTTCTTGGAACAGATATGTCAGCCACAGTTCCCTGAGTCTGCCCAGAAGACTCCTCATTTTAATCTTCTCTGACCCAGGATACCTGAATCCCCAGGATACATGTGGACCACGTTGAGTATGGAGACCCAGGGAATGTCCATGACAGAAATCACCCT
This sequence comes from Tursiops truncatus, assembly GCF_011762595.2. Lineage (NCBI taxonomy): Eukaryota > Metazoa > Chordata > Mammalia > Artiodactyla > Delphinidae > Tursiops > Tursiops truncatus. Next base: position 50,367,073 of record NC_047049.1, on the reverse strand, counting down.
AGTATTATGTCAGGCTGCTGTCACCTATCTTTCTTCCTATCTCCACTCCAGCTCTGTTAGGAATCATAACATTTAGCTCCAGCAAACTGACGCACACAGAGTCTTCAAGATTACATGAACCAAGATTACATGAACTCCTAGCATATATCCACAGAAAACTATAATTCAAAAAGATACATGCACCCCAACGTCCACTGCAACACTATTTACAACAGCCAAAACATGGAAGCTAAGTGTCCATCAACAGCTGAATGGATAAAGACGATGTGGTATATGTATACAATAGAATATTACTCAGCCATAAAAAAAGAATGAAATAATGCCACTTGCAGTGATGTGGATAGACCTAGAGATTAGCACAGTAAGTGAAATAAACCAGACAGAGAAAGACAAATATCATGTGATATCAGTTATATGTGGAATCTGAAAAAAAAGATACAAATTTATTTACAAAACAGAAATAGAAAACAAATTTATGGTTACCAAAGGGGAAAGGGGTGGGGGAGGGATAAATTAGGAGATTGGGATTAACATGTACACACTACTATATATAAAATAGATAACCAACAAGGCCCTAATATATAGCACAGGGAACTACACTCAATATTTGTAATAATCTATAAGAGAAAAGAAACTGAAAAAGAATATATATATAAATTATATGTATACAATTTTTATATATATGTATGTGTGTGTATATATATATAAACTGAACCATTGTGCTGTACACCTGAAACGAACACATTGTAAATCAACTATACTTCAATAAAATACATATACACACAAAGATTACATTAACCACTACCCTCTCCAAACTGCTGTGACATACCCCCTTCTCACTTGTCTGTGGACCAGAAGTTGACGTTTCTTAGAGCATCACAGGTTAGGTAAGTGCCTAAGAGTTTCCCAAAGGCAGGGAACATTTTGTTCCTAACTTTGTCACTGTGGAACCTATGATTTTAGTAGGAAGTGTAGCACCTTTAGCAGATATCAGTTATTTATATTACAGAGTGAATCATCATCACATCTTCCCCTTCACTTTATGAACAAAAAGCAGTAAACTGCCCAAGTAGGAGAACTGAGCTCACAAAATCTGAGACTTACTCCTGACTCTGCCTCATCCACATTGTGTGACACCTTGACCTCTCTGAGCCTCAGTCGTTTCACATGTAAAATGAACACGAAAAACTCTTTCATGAGTTTGGGGACGATGGAGTGATATTGTGGAAGTAAACATATTGATGTTGATTGGGTATTATTCTATAAAATTCTCAAAGATTTGAAAAGTAAACACTGAAATGGCATAACAAATTTGCAGTTTTGTCTACCAGCTGGAACTGATTCCAAGTGCACGACTGGTTCCAAGCTTGGGGAAAGCTGGAGGCCAGCTCATGATCATCATCACCATCATCATCAACGTCAACACCAACGTCATCTTTTTTTGAGCCTACTATGTGCCAGGGCTAAGTTTCATACAGCACTTCATTGAATCTTCAAAATAGCATCCTGAGATAGATGTTAATATTATCTATTCTTGGCAGACAATGAAATCAAGGCTCAGAGAGGTGAAGTCATGTGCCAAAGGTCTCACAGCCAGTATGTAACCCAATCAGAACATGAATTCAAGTCTCTGAGAGAAAGTACATGCTTTGACCCATGATGCCTTCCATCAAATTGCTTACAAGATTGCTTCCTGGATGGGAACTCTGGCTGATCCTCTACAAGATAATTTACCTAACTTCTCAGCTAAATGGTTTGACTTCCAACAGCTAGGAACCACTTTACAAGTCTTACGAGTACTCTAAACCTCAAAGCCATAGAACTGGAGAAAATAAATCACATTTCCAAGTGCTAGCACTACACGTGTCTCTAGTGTCAGTCTTGTTGTCTCTAGGCCCAGGTGACACCCAAGGGGAGAATGTCAGCATTGAATAAGCTGATTGGATTCTTGTCTCATAACCTGAGAACAAGAACACTTAGTTCATCTTCTGTGTGGGGAGTATCAACTAAGAGGTCTACAGCTAGTAGATTCCCTGTTCATTGATCTGTTGTGGTTTGCAAATGACCCCTCTGGTAACACAAGTTAAGTATCCTTAAAGGGACCATAAAATCAAAGAGCCACTAACCTATCACAAACAATGACAACAGCTGAAACCTTTTTTACTCAGTGGGGGTCTGGCGCTCCCAGCCCATAGTCAGGCTCTGAGCTCTTCAAACACCTTTTCTGTTAGGGTTTAGTCAGCACTGAAGTCATGGAGATTTCACAAATAGAATCTTCTTTACCAGGAGAGAAAGTAAATGGTGCAAGATTGCACCACACACGTGGAACTTCCATCCAAGGCCAGGAAAAAAAAAAGAAAGAAAAGTAGAAAGAATGTATGTTCATGGTCTTTCAAAGCTCATTGGTTCATCCAAAAATACTTAATGAGCTCAAACCTTCAGCCAAGTGCTGGGTCAGGGACTCTGGTTGAAGCAAAAAGGGGATACTAGGTCTGCTTCTAAATGTGTTCCAAGTCTGTGGATCTTGTTTGACCAAATAGACATATATTAAAAGAGAATGACAATACGGTGTGATGAGTATGTTCATCAAGAGATGTACAGACCCATTTAGGGCAATATTAACCTACTTGCTGGTGATCAGGTGGACTTCAAAGAGGATGTGTCGTGTGAATTGGGTCTTAAAGGAAGTACAATATCTGTTAGAGATAGCCTGGAGGTCTTACTTGAAGTTGTCACTCTTTCCTTCCCTTGAGTCTGGAGTGATTAATCACAGGCAGGGAAAACTGGACAGCAACCTATTATGTCTCTATGTAGCTGTTGAAGAGGAAAAAATTGGTAAAAGTATGCCTGCAGTAAGAACCCAAGACCAAAATGGCTATGTCAGGGACTGAATGGCCAACAGCATCCCCAGAGACCAGCAGGGTCCAGATTGGGACCCAGGATACTATCTTCTGACAAGACCTCGGGGAAAATGTCCTTTGCTGTGCTAGATGGGGAAGGGGGCTCATTCCTATGGGATTTTAAAAGTCTATTTCAGCATCTCTAAATCACAGCAGCCTCATGGAAGGTTGCTCAAAGGACAGGAAAAGAAAGTAAGAGTTGGGGAAAGGAGTATTGCTGCCTCTGTTGTGATCTGAACAATGGCTACAGCTGGGCTTATTATTTCTTGCAATATGGCTCTTATCACCAGCAAAAAAAAAAAAAAACAAATGAATTTTTCAACAAGAGCCTTTCTGAGCTTTTCTCTATTCAAGCCCAAACAGGAAAAATAATCATCTGTTAAAACAAAACAGAGGGGAAAAAACTATTCTCATTTACAGATTTTCTTTCATTAGCATACAAATAACTTAAAGGAAAAAAACAACTTCATGATAGGATTAGATGAGGCAATTCAAGAAGAGAGCAGTCAAGGGAAAATGGAAGGAGCTAATAATTCAACAAGGCCCAGGGATTCTGAGCCAATGATGATGAAACGGCTCCAGAATCGGAGAAGGAAGGTAGAGGCTGACAGTCTGAGTTACTTGATGTTGTGGGCACCTATGAGTAGATCTATAGTCTACTATCTGGGCAGTAGTTTTCATTCCCTATGCTCTCCTGGAAAAACTAAAAATTATGGGAAATAATGGGGTTGACTTTCATTCTGGGCCACCAATGGGTCACAGAGAAGCCTAGGTCAACAGCAGTAATGGAAACTAAACTTGCCCTCCACTGGATATATGTCTGCATTATCTCAGATGGCAGAGCCCCTTTAAAACTTCCCTGACAGTTACTCTCTCACCCTCCCCCAAAAGGTCCAAGAGGACATTATTTACATGCCTATCACAGCACCCACTGCAGTCAAGTGTCCCCTGCATCTATACAAGTCAGCCTTTCTCACTGAGACAGGAGTCCCTCACACGGGCACTGACTGCACCTGATCCGGGACTTGGCACAGAATGGGGGCTTACTTCAGGGTGGTAGACTATAGTAAGAGCTCAGGCTGGGTTATACAGTTGGAGCACCGAGCAACATTAACCAAGCTCATGATACCACTAGGGCCTCTAACACATCTCCAAATCCATTGTCCCAAGAAATCTTCAGCATCACCAACCACATGCTAACGTGCCCCATTTCCAGTTCAGAATATGCAAATTGAATCATTGGTTTCTTTCCCCAAACTGCTTCTCCTGACTTTCCTTATGCCTTTGGTACTCTCAACTTCAGCTCCTTGGATGTATTGCTAACTCTCCCTTGCCTCCTTTATCCCTCCACAGCAGAATAGAGTCCGTGAGCCCTTTCAATCAGGAAACAAAAGGGAGCTCCCTTTTCCTGATACACTTGAAGGACTGAATGTAGCTATACCCTCTCATCTCCTGGGAGATACTGAGGATTGCACTCTCCTGCCCCCTTGAGAAAAGATAAACTAATTTTTTGGTTATTAATGACTGGGTTCTGGGTTTCGCTGGCCTTCAGGAATGGAGGAGAACAGGGCTGAGGAGAGAAGGAAGAGAATAAAGTAGATAGAGAAGTTCTGAAGAAAATCAAAACAACAGGAATTTTCCTAAGGTAAAAGAGATGTCAGAGAATGGGGGAGAGGAGAAACAGTGAGAGTGGTTACTGGGGCAGGACTGGGTCCCTGAGGGTTTTGTCTGAGGACGCTGGCCACAGAAGGATAGGGAAACCAAGTGTGGAGATCCAACAAAGAGATGTGAGAGGGACACTATGCAGGTTCCCAAGAGCTGTGGGAGCTGGTAGAAGACCCTGCCACCTACATTCGGCCCATCCAGCCTCCTTTTGGCAGAGTGGACTTCACCTCATCTGTATTTAGCCCCTCGCCTGCTGCCTGCCAGGAGGGAGGGACAGCCATCCATGTCATAGGCTTCTCTCCAACTCCAGGTAGCCAGTCATCAAAATGACCCCAGGTGATTCCTGCCCCCTGGTATTCATACCTGTATGTAGTTATACACACACACACACACACACACACACACACACACACACACATTGTACCAGGGTTGGTCTATATGACCATAGAATATGGCAGACATGGTGGTGTGTGACTTGCAAGATTAGGTTGTAAAAGGCTGCATCTTCTGCCATGTTCTCTCTGTCTGTCTTTCTCTCTCACACACACATTCCTCACTCTGGGGGAAACCAGCTGTCCTGTCATGAGGAACTCAGGAAGTCAATGGAGAGGTCGACGTGGCAAGGAACTGAGGCCTCCTGCCAACAGCCACCTGTGCCATCTTGGAAGCAGATCTGCCTCCAGCTGAACTTGGAGATGACTGCCCCCCAGCCTGGAGGCTGACTTCAACCTCATGAGAGACTCTGAGCCAGAGCCTCACAGCTAATCTACTCCCAGATGATCCCTGACTCTCAGAAACTATGAAATAATAAATATTTTTGTTTAAAGCTTTAGGGGGAGTACATTTTATACAACAAGATGACTAACGCAGCACACACTTTATCCGACATGGACAGTCCCAGGTTTTATTTCTAGAATATCCAGCACCCACAAAGCAAGAAATAGCTTGCTGGACACTCTGTGTGTCGGGGGAGGAGGGAGGAGTGAGAACCTCTGCCCCAGCTCCTGAACAGGGGGCTAAGGGGACAGAGCAAAGTTCAAAGGGCCTCTTACCCCAATCACATGTCTCAAGCCATGCTCACTGCCCAATGCCACGTGGACGGTAGCCACAGCCTTTTCTCTGGCCCTTGCCCTGCTGTTCTCTCTCCTTCCTCCCATATGTCTACAGCACTCGCTGTCAGAACTCTGAACTACAGTCCAGTCCTGGCACCTGCCACTTTATGATCTTTCAGTAATTCCTCATATTTTTACAGAATAATGCTTACTTACAATTAGAGTCCTACACTGCCCCATTCCCAAGGTAACCTCTGCATACCTCACCAGCTATATTTCCCACGTTTCCCCCAGATAGGAAGAGGCGAGAAGAAAGGGGAGATACAGTGTTTTAGGCTATATTTCTGTTTTTGTTTTTGTTCCGCTGTAAGGTTAGGCTAAGGAGATAGGCAGCTTCCCCACTCCACAGTCAGCCCAGAGGGAAGGGGATGGCTTGGACCTTCAGCAGCTGTCAGTGTCTCTGGGCATCAGACCTGGCGTGAAAGGAAGTATTGACAGGGAAGGGGATGAACAACCACAGATGTCTCCCAGCAGTAAAATCCTGCCTCTGGGGAACGTACAAGTTTCTGTCAGGACCCCCGCCAGGACCCTGGACTGGCAACTGCCATGCAGTGTGTTCACCCAGCGAGCTGGATCAGCCTGGCACTTAGGCCAAATACCCAGCAGACTCAGCAAGGTCCAAGCACAGCAACAAGCTGGTGCTGGGGATTTAGGCAAATGTAAGCACCGTCATGCCCTGGGCAGCCAGATGAAACGTCCAGCCCACCTGCTATGCACCTGGCTGGGTGAGTGCTGGCCTGGACACTCAGATGCACTGGGCTGAGCCTGAAAGGAGAAGGTTCTCGGTCATGGCACCTCTGGAAGCTGAACTTCACTTATCATTTCCCTAGAAGGAGGTTAGCTCTGGTCAGAATAGCATTCATCCTTTCAGCCCTGAGTCGAAACTCTCAAAGGGTTACAAACACAGCTACAGAAGTGATGCCTTCAAGTTCACTGGCAAAGGAGGATGCTCTTGCCAGCAGGCAGGGATGTGCTCGATCACCACTGAAGCTGGAAGCAGCAAGGACTGCAGGCTCTGGTCTTCTGCCCTCTTTCTTTCTTCTTTCTCTCTTGTTTTCTGTTTGTTGTGGTTGTTGTTACTGTTATTTCCTTTCGCTTTCACTCTTCCCTCCTCCTCCGCGTCTTCATTTATATCCCTCCCCTGTCCTTCCTCTCTCCCCGCCCCTGACTTCCCTTCTCTCCTCTTCTAAACACCCCCACCCCGGTGGTTCCCTATCACCCCTTCCCTTCTCCTCCTTCCACTTCCTTCCACCCCACAAGTCACTCTGCCTCTCCTGCCGCCCTAGGTCACAGGGCACTGCCCTATGGTTTTCTAAACTAATGAAGTCCTATGGGGAAGTTCTAAATGCTGCTGCACCTCCACGTTCTTGCCAGGCTCTCCAAATTCATCTCTCAGCGTCCACCTTCCCTGCTCCCAAAGGGTTTCTCCAGACAAGGCCCATCTCCATACAGCCCACACCTCTCTGCAACCTCCTGGGAACCCAGCCAGGATATTTTCTCATGACCCATTAGCTAAAAGATATGGGTGATCTATCATCAGTCAAATTATGCAAAGGTTAGTGTGGAACAGTGATAAGAACAAGACTTTAATACGGCAGATCCTGCTTCAAATTCTGGCCATGCCATACCTCCAAGCTGGGTCACTTTGGGCACATTGCTCACCTTTCTCACCCTCAGTTTCCTAATCTGTAGAATGGGTATTAATATATAACCACTTGTGGACCCAGTGAGATAATGTAGTAGTACACTTACTATGGTGCTCAGAACATTGTAAATACTCCAAAATGACCAGTCTCTTCATCCTTCACCATATGCCTTCCTTCATCCTCTCTCCAAACAAACTGAAAACTCCATGAAAGCAGGTGCCCTGAATTCTACTCTCTGTCTAGCCATGGCCCTGTTAAAATGCCCCATTTGCTGCTGATGCCAAGGAATTTGAAACTTTGCTGACGATTAGAGCAATGGTATTAGGCACTCATTACAAGAGAAGGGGTTGTGGGGAGTAGGGGGGTCTCACAGATTTATTACTGGGAAAGCAACACATAGTTTACCTTTGGCAAATATCTTCCCACATAACAGGCCAAACCAGACCAGACATGCTCACCCATGACCTTATCTTCCATTCCTATGTTAAGAACTCCACATGTTTCAGAGAATTTACACTGCCAGCCAAGAAGGCCTCAATAGCCAAACGATGCCCTCAGGGCCACTGTGCCTTCAGCTCCTGACAGCCCTCGGAGGATGCACACCAGGATGGTCTCTGTGACTGTTCTGTCACCAGCTCATGAGTGCCTCGTACTCAGGCTCCGACTAACATTGCAGAGCCTAACATTACATGGCTCACAGCTATCATTTACTTGTGTTTTTACTTTTGGCAATTGAGAATTGTCCAGAGGAAGCTTAGCTGCACTCTTCACTCTTAAATTAGTCAAACCTTCAAGTAAAAGCACTCAGTAAATACCATTTAAGACCAAAAGATTAAACTTGTGTAACATGAGACCTAATAACTAAAAGGTCCAAATGTTTCCCACCATTCCACCCGGCCCAGCAGCCTAAAGATGCCTGTGTTTGGGCTGCAAAAATCATATCTGTTATCCTCTCTGGGAAAGAAGAGATTAGGGAATTCAATGTTACACCAAGAATCCTGATCTTTGCTGGTTTCTGTCATAGTTTTCTGTAGCAGAGAATAGCAGGCAGAGCTCTAAATTATTAGGACGACAGTAGAATAAAGAACTGGAGAGAGGACTTCCCTGGCGGTCCCATGGTTAAGACTCTGTGCTTCCACTGCAGGGAGTGCATGTTCAATCCCTGGTCAGGGAACTGAGATCCCACATGCTGCCCAGCATGGCAAATAAATAAATAAAAATAAAATAAAAATCTTCAGTTAAAAAAAGAAAGACTGGATAGAGAAAGTGGGTTAGTTCTCTTATAGGAAGAGTCTAGCCCTAAAGCAACAGGCTCTGGTTAGGGGCATTTATTCCTCCAGGCAGAGCCATCTGACCAGGTTTTTCAGCAGGGAAGCTGCAAGACCCCTACTCTCCACAGCCCCTTGTCCTCCTGATAAGTACCCTTCCCACTGCTCCACCAAGACATCTTCAGAGACACTCTAATCTTGACAGTCATTTGCAAGAACTCTGCGCCATTTTCAGCCACGTGATCCCCAGTGTTCCCAAGGTAATAGGCTGCTTCTGGAAAGGGCAGTGAATCAAAAAGGAAAACTCTCCAATTCCCCAACAGGGGGATAAAATGCAGGTAAGTTGGCAAACTGGCCCTTTAAATGTCTCGCAGAACTCGCTTGCTTCAGAGCACAGAAAAAAACAAACAAAAAAATTGCCTGATTCCTTTCCCCCTGTCCTTCCCCTTCAGAAACTGCCTTGCCTCTTTCGATTTTTTTCTTCTTCTTCTTCTTCATGCAAGGGACAGAATCATTAACAACCCTCAGGCTCTCCCAGGACTACCTTAATTAATCTGATTTGGGGTATTTCCCTTCCCTTAGAAATGGTGAGCAGTAAGCAGGGCCAGGCTCCTGAAACTGAAGCCCATGTCATTCACTTCTCACGCAAAGCCCTAAGGCTTCCTGGTGGAATTGGAGACTTAAATTGTCCTTGTTCTTTTACCCAGGCAATTAATGATGCATTTGGCAAAAACAAAAACACACAGCTTGTTTGCTAGGCTCCAGAGACAGCTGCCAACATTCCTTAATTGAGTCCAACCTGCTGGGCTAAGGTGCTTTTCTACAGGAGCTGCTGGGTGGGAGCTGAAGGGGCCTTGCCAAAGATCTGCTCTCTCTGGGAGGGAAATTCTGGCTGATTATTTGCATAATAAGACCAAACTCCTTGGCATGTGCACAGTCCTTTGTAGTTTACATAATGCTTCTCAGCAGTTATCTCAGTTAATAGTTAAGGCTCAATAACCTCCGTTGACATTTCCAAAAACAAATGGACAGTGGGTACGCCCAACAGTAACTTGTTCTCCGATGAGATCTGATTTCATATAAGATTGGTCAACCCAATTTATAAATTCCAATCCTCCCGTAGGTACAAGTAGCTTTCCTCTGGGTTTACCCATATGCTCTTAACATCCCAGGACTAACACTATCCACTCTCCAACATCCCAGTTCTTTCCACAGAACATCCACAAAACAAAATGGTTCATCTCCAGAAACAAATTTTAGGCATATCATGATTGCTATTTAAAGTCCTTTGAACTCTCTATTGTTCAAAGGATACAGTTGCAAATCTTTAGCCATATCCTCTGTGTTGATGCGTGTAGATCTAAGTGATCAGTTTAAACCTCCTTGTGGTGGTATGCCATCGGATGCGTAAATCGCAATATATCCAGCCATTCCCTTCCTGAGCAGTGGTCCATTTGTCCCCCCTTTTTGGTTATGACAAACAGAGTTTAAATGAAGAGGCTTGCATGTATCTCTTGTACATATTCACACCAGAGGCTCTCCAGGCTAGAACTGAAATTTCTGGGTGACAGACTATGCATATTTTGAACTTTATTAGGACTTGACGAATCGTTCTCTAAACTGATTTATCAATTTGAACTCCCACTAGCAATGTATGATTTTATTTTCTCTAGATATGCATTATTTCTTAACAGTTGATAACTTTTAACACTTCGATAAGTAGGAAATAATATCTCATTGTTTTAATTTACATTTGCTTGATTACTGAGATTGAGAATCTTCTCCTCCTCCTGTCCCCTCCCTCTCCCCCTTCCCTTTCTTCTCCCTCTCCTTCTTCTCCTTCTCCATCTCCATCTCCATCTCCATCTCCTTCTTCTTTTGGATTTCTTCTTCTGTGTATAGATATATTTTGCCCATTTTTCTTCTTCTGTTGGGTTGTCTTTTTCTTATTGATTCATAGACATATAAATATATTCTAAAATTTTATATCTTCTCTTTCTCTTTTTTACATTAGGTTGTTAGGATATTCAAAAATACTTGAATATAGGGCTTCCCTGGTGGCGCAGTGGTTGAGAGTCCGCCTGCCGATGCAGGGGACACGGGTTCGTGCCCTGGTCCAGGAAGATCCCACATGCCGCAGGGCGGCTGGGCCCGTGAGCCATGTCCGCTGAGCCAGCGCGTCCGGAGCCTGTGCTCCGCAACGGGAGAGGCCACAACAGTGAGAGGCCCGCGTACCGCAAAAACAAAACAAAACAAAACAAAACTTGAATATCATCAATTTCATGTGGTTCAACCTAATATTAGTATACTACCACAAACTTCCAGGGCAATATGAATAGAAATAGTAATAGAGAGTATTCTTGATTTATTGCTGACTTTTAAGGTAATGCTAGAAAGTATTTCACCATTACATGTTATAAATACTGTAGGCATTCAGGAGATACCATTTTTTAGTTAGAAGGCATTCCCTTCCATTTCTGTTTTAAAAGACTTTTAGTTCCAGTTTTTCAATTAAAACCACTCCTACATTCCTGGGAGAGCCTACATAGCATTAATACGTTCACGGTATGAATATATTTTGATTTCATAAATCATTTCTAGTGCTGTAACAATGGCAGGATCTTCAATATATTTCAGAATTATTATGGGAAGAGGAGGGTGGATGGGCTCCTAAGGCCACAGAGTACTGGGATCTGTGGGAATGGAACCACCAAGAAATTAAAAACTTAGGGATATACAGGAGACTTTGTTGAGAGAGAAACATTTTAGCTGAGATTTGATGGATGTACATGATTATTTATACAGAGCTGGAAAGGAGGAAGGAGACATGCTTAGTTATAAACAGATCTACAAATGTGAATTTAAGGCAACTCCAAATGACAGATATTTGAAGGGAAAAAAAGCTAAATAAAAAATCCTGAAGAAAATGGAGTGGATCCACATTAGGTGAATTAGAAATAACTAGTGAATGAATGAAAAAAACTCCATGGTCAAGAGCTCCCAAATGAAACAGGACTGTTTATTCAGTTGTGTTCAAACACAGAGTATCACCTCTGAAAAGGCATTCCCAGAATAACTAGCCCTAAACAGACATTGCTTTGAGTCTGTATAATTGGTGCTGTGATAAGAGGCTGATGGTGAAGCGGCTGGCTCTTAATCGGAGACTGACCACAACCAAGTTGTCCTCAAACAGAAGTCCAATGTCTGAGCAATAATGGCTGTACAGAAGACATAAAGCCCAAGGTGAAATGAACCACTCTAATAAATGGCACAAACACTGGCTAAACTTCATCCCACTCTAAGTACAAGTTCAAGCCCACTTTCCGCCCTGCAAAGTGAATCAGAGGCTTTTTTATTCATCAAGTGGATAAAACGTGAGGATAAAAACTTTAGTGTTCTAGCTGTCAATGTCCGTTTTACAGCTGGCATAAGATTATGAGCAAAGTGAGAAAACGGGTCAGGATGTCTGTACTCTGTTTCCCCATTCTTGTTAGGAGAGAACAAATTCAAACATACACGAAAGCATTTTTTCTCACTTTGGTCCAAAATGAAGGCAGGTAATAAAACAGTCTGTGAGCTAAATCCATTTTGAAAGAGGAGTATTACTGAGTGATCCCAGATAGACCAAAGGATCAGAACCTGTTCATATTAAATAAATGCTATTTATAATCAAACCCTTTGAACATTTGCATCCAGGGATGAAGATCTTAATTGTCTGACAAAAGGGCATTTAATCACCAAGATCTAAGCAAGCTGAACAAGTATTGAAAACCTCCCATCTTCCTTCTGCTTTGCATGTAAAGATGTCAGTGACGGTTACTGAAGAAATAGGAGTTGTCTGTGTTGAGCCTCAGCAGCAGACTCCCCAAGGGAAAATGTTGCACTGAGAAATTCCATTGCCACTAAAAATTTCTCCATCACTGTAATAAAAATTATAGATGCAAATATGGAATTTTCTTTTTGCTAAGTTTTCGACTTCTCCCATCAAGTTTTGGGGGGATCAGAGTTTATTCAAAAGCAGTTTCAGTCACTGAAAGGAGTGATCATTTTATGGTAGGCATGCAATTATTTTGGCTTCATGTTTCCCTCATAAAGAGAAGGAAAGGCATGATCAAAAGAAGAAGTGTTGAGCAGTTGTTGAACTGAGACACCGTAGATAGGATAAAGGGAAGAAGTAAAAAGATCTGAATTCTAGCATTCTACAATTTATTTGCTGTATAATAATGAGCAAGTTACTCAACCCCTCTAAGTTTCCATCCTTTTCTATGAAATGAAGATAGTAACACCTCACTGACCTTACAGGGTGGTGTTTGGGACCTTATGATATAACACAGAGAAAGACAAATATCATATCCCTTGTATGTGGAATCTAAAAAAAAGAGTACCAATGAACTTATCTACAAAACAGAAATAGAGTTATAGATGTAGAAAATAAACATAAGGTTACTGAGGGTAAGGGGTGCGGGGAGGGATAAATTGGGAGATTGGGATTGACACATACACACTACTATGTATAAAATAGATAACTAATAAGAACCTACTGTATAGCGCAGGAAACTCAACTCAATACTCTATAATGGCCTATATGGGAAAAGAATCTAAAAAAGAGTGGGTATATGTATAACAGATTGACTTTGTGTACACCTGAAACGAACACAGCATTGTAAATCAACTATATCCCAATAAAAAATTTTTTTAAAAAGTTATGAATGGAAGGTGACCTTAAAGGTGGTGTGGCTTTGAGCTCCCTCCCAAAATGCCGTTGGCGTCCATTCACTTTCACCCTATATTTGGAGAGCCCTTGCTCCGTGTAGAACACAATGTTGGACACCAAAGATAAACCTGATTTCATCATTAGCCCTGCCTTCAAGAAATACCCAGCTTTGTGATGGGCCCTAATTATGTGCATCTGCACAAAGTAGAAACAGCAAACTGTCTTAAGCGAGAGAGATAAAGTACTGCAGGAGTTCAGAAGCATGAGAGGCTCCTTCCAGCCCAGCATCTTCCAAAACAATTTCCATCACACTCTAGCCCTATGGGATGTTAATAGATGTCACGCTTTAAAACATACGTGAAATCAGTCTGGAGAATGCTGGCTGGAAACATAGTTAATAGGTTTCTTTTTGGCAGAACTCCTCAGAACTTTTAATATTCAAGTGTGCACTATATATCTCCAAAGGGGGGCTAAGGTATTACTTGTTTTTTTGATATGATTTGTGTATGAACCCCATTAGTGCCCTTATAAGAGCTTCAAGACAGATGGCTTCCCCACACGAGGATAGAAGAAGTCGGCCATCTGCAACTTGTGAGACAGCCCTCACCAGAACCTAACCATGCTGGCGGCCTGATCTCAGATTCCCAGCCTCCACAACTGTGAGAAATAAGTGTCTGTTGTTTGTAAGCCACCAGGCTATGGTACTTTGTTAGAGAAGCCTGAACTAAGACACAAGGTCAAGGTGGTACGGAACCAGGTCATGAAGAGACTGCCGTGTTTTGTAACTCTACCATGAGCAGTCAGGGATGTGGGTCACGATCTTGTCAACCAATTCCTTCAGTCATCTTTACCAGGGCCCTGGAGAAGTAGAAATCTTCCCTCCTGTGGGAAAGTAGAAAGCTTTCCAGGGCTTGCTCTCTTCACCGTGAAGCCAAATGAGTGCCCCGTGGAAAGAGCCAACAACATTAACACCTACAGATTACCTGAATGTCCTCTTTGACCTTCTCATGCTTAAACTGTTAAATGATCAGTGTCACATACAATCTCTCATAAGACTAATCCCGAATTCCAACACTGAAACAAAGGTCCCCCACAAAGTCTGAGCAAATTGATGAAAAACAATCACCACACATATATATGAAAACCTTCAGTGTTTCAAAGAGAAGAAGTCTGTACCTTTTCCAATCCCCTATCTCTTTCCCTCTTACCCTCCACTGACGACCTTGCTTCTCATTTCATGGTGAAATACAGAGGCCATCAGGAGAGAAACTCCTCAAGTGCTCACCTCCAAACCTATTGGGTCATTTCTATCAGCTAAAATATACTGTAATTCTTTAAAAAATCTCTCCCATTTTCCCCTTCAGACACCAACCCCACTTTTCTGCTTCTCTTTAAAGCAAATCTCCTCAGAAGAATTACCTGTGCTCACTGTCTCAAAGTTTCCTCCTCCTTGTCTTCTTAAACTTACATCAATCAATCCTTTTCCCCTATAGCTCCAAAGAAAAGTCTCTTCTCAAGGTTATTAATCTGAGGTCAATTCTCAGTCCTTTTCTGACCCATCGTCTCAGTGACTTCTGACATTGTGGCCCTGTATCGGGAAAATGGTCCTTTCTCTTGTGTTTCTCTTTTAGTCTCACGCTACTACCACATTCACAACACCTGTAACACCAATTCCACTACACCAGTCCTACCGCTTAATTCAGACACTATCCACCTGGGGATAGCATCAGATCCCAAAGGACAAAGGTTCAGTCCCACAAGACTGCTCCAACTCCACTTCAGATGTCAATCACAAGTTCAGGTTGTCACCAGTGCTTCTGACGTATCAGCTATAAATTTGAGGTTCCCATAACCCCCTCCTCCAGTTGGATTAATCTTCTAGAGTGGCTCACAGAACTCAGGGAAACACTTATTAACATTTACCATTTTATTAAAGGATATGATAAACGATACAGATGAGCAGCCAGATGAAGAGATATATAGGGTGAGGTGTCGGGGTATCCTGAGTGCAAGGGCTTTTGTCCCCGTGGAGTCGGGGTGGTTCATCCTCCCGGTATGTGGATGTGTTAACCAACTTGGAAGCTCTCCGAACCCCATACTATTGGGATTTCATGGAGGCTTCCTCATGTAGGCGTGATCGATTATTAGCCTCATTTCTAACCCCTTTCCCCTCTCTAAATAGTTGAGCGGTGCGGAGGCTGAAAATTGCAAGTTTCTAATTATGTCTTGGACCAGCCCCCATCCAGAAGCCCACCCAGCGTTGCTCATCAGAACAAAAGATGTTCCTAGTGTTCTTATCACTTAGGAATTTACAAAGGCTTCAGAAACTCTGTGTCAGGAACTCTGTATCAGGGACAGAGACTAATATATAATTTTTCTGTTATCTCACAGGCCCCCAGGACATTATTCTCTGTGGCTTCTCCTCCTACGTTACTGACCAGTCCGTCTCAATTTCTTCTGCTGGTCCCTTCTCATCTTCCTGACCTATAAAGGAAGGACCGGTACTCTAATCTCATGCTCTTGATATTCTCTCTCTAGATTACCTCATCCAATTCTATTCCTTTAAATACCATCAACATCTTTCATTGATGTAGCTCTGATCTCTTTCCTGAATTTCAGGAAATACAAATTCCTACTTGAAATGTCCTCTTAGACATATAATAGTCTAAAATTTAACATATTTAAAACCAAAATACTGATCTTCCCCCTACACCAAACTTATTCTTTCCCTACAGTCTTAGAAAACGGTGGCTCGAGCCAAAACCCTTTAATTCATCATCCCTTTCAAACACTGTATTGTATCTTCAGCAAATCCTTTGGGGAAAATCTTTTTGGATTTATCATCCGAAAATATCAATAACCTGACTACACTTCTCACCTTCTCTTCTAACCGAGTCCTCCCTATTCTAAGCCTCCATCATCTCTCCCCCTTGCTTACTGCAATAGCCACCTGCTGCAGTTGGTCTCTTTTTTCTCACCTTTGCCCCACTCTCCCTCATAATCTATTGTGCCCAAAATAGCCAGAGGGACTCTTAAAAATCAGATCTTATCACCCTTCTGTTCAAAGCTGTCCAAGGACTTTCCATCTTACTGACAGTAAAATCTAACATCTTTACTATGCTTCAAAAACACCTCTACTTCCTCTCTGAATTCACCTACTACCACACTTCCTCTTGCTCACTCTACTCCAGCCATCACTCTCTCCTCACTCCTTGCCAGCCACACAGGATTGCTCTTATTTGGGGCCTTAGCACTTGTTATTTCCTCTGCCTGGAATACTCCTTCTCCCAGAGGGCCACTTGTCTCTCTCCCTTCTTTATTTTGGGTGCTCTGAAATATCACTGTATCGGAGAAGTCTTCCTTCACCACCCCATCTAAAATTACAGGCACACACACACACATCTTTCTATACTCTGAGACCTAAAGATGGCTAGATCTACAGAAAAAACAAAGTAGATCAAATATAATGAAGTATAAGATCAAGGACGATCGGGTCAAGAAAGTTCACCAGTAATATAACTGGCAGCCAGATCAAAATTCAACACTTTTTCAAGGAAGACAATATAATCTAGCCTTTCTACAATGTATTTTCCTCAATGCCCACCATACAATCAAAAAAACCTGTTAGATTTTCAAAGAAGTAAAATATATGACCTATATAGCTCATAGAAAAAAATCAGCCAATAGAAAGAGATCTTGAGATGACCCAGATGTCAGAATTAACTGCAAAACCTTTAAAGCAGCTATTAAAAACCTGTTTGAGGCCCAAAAAGAAAAATACATATATAAGAATCTTTTTAATATTTGATAGAATTCACCAGTAAAATCAGATTTTAGTTACATATTAATTTTCACAGATAAAGTTCTTGAGATTTTATATTTCATCTTGTATAAGTTGTATTTTTCAAAGAATTTGTCACTATTGTCTAAACTGTAAAATTTACTGTCACAATGTTGTACGTAATATCTCTTTAATGACTTTAGAAATTATTTTGATATTTCTTTTTCCATTTCCGATACTGGTAATTTGTTATTTCATCAATTTTTTTGATGAGTTTTGGTAAAGATTTATCAATCTTGTTTTTTTGCAAATTAACGAACTTTAGTCTGTTATTTCCCCAAGTTGTCTATTATCCGTTCATTAATTTTTGCTCTTATCATTATACTTTTCTGCATTCAACTGATTGTGCATTTAATTTGTTCATATTTTTCTAGCATTTTAAAGCAGAATATTGGATAATTAATTCTAAACTTTTCTTTTTTCTAAGTGTTTAAAACTGTAAGCTGGCGGAGATGGTGGGTGGCGGGGGGGGGGGAGCTTTGGAGTCATTGAGGAGAGCGCAGCAACAGGGGTGCAGAGGACAAAGTGGAGAGATTCCCACACAGAGGATCAGTGCTGACCAGTACTCACCAGCCTGAGAGGTTTGTCTGCTCACCTGCCGGGGCGGGTGGGGGCTGGGAACTGAGGCTTGGGCTTCGGAGGTCGGATCCCAGGGAGAGGACTGGGGTTGGCTGCGTGAACACAGCCTGAAGGGGGCTAGTGTGCCACAGCTAGCCGGGAGGGAGTCTGGGAAAAAGTCTGGAACTGCCTAAGAGGCAAGGGACCATTGTTTTGGGGTGTGCGAGGAGAGGGGATTCAGAGAACTGCCTAAACGAGCTCCAGAGATGGGCAGGAGCCTCAGCCATGAGCGCGGACACCAGAGACTGACATGAAATGCTAAGACTGCTGCTGCAGCCACCAAGAAGCCTGTGTGCGAGCACAGGTCACTATCCACACCTAGCCCACCACTGTCAGGGTTCCGTGATCCAGGGACAACTTCCCTGGAAGAACACAAGCACACCTCAGGCTGTGGCAAGGCCACACCAGCCTCTGCCGCCGCAGGCTCGACCCGCATTCCGTACCCCTCCCTCCCTCCTGGCCTGAGTGAGCCAGAGTCCCCTAATCAGCCCCTCCTTTAACCCCGTCCTGTCTGAGCGGGGAAGCAGACGCCCTCAGGCGACATACTCACAGAGGCGGGGCCAAATGTAAAACTGAACCCCAGGAGCTGTGCAAACAAAGAAGAGAAAGGGAAATCTCTCCCAGCAGCCACAGGAGCAGCAGGTTAAATCTCCACAATCAACTTGATGTACCCTGCATCTCTGGAATACCTGAATAGACAACGAATCATCCCAAAATCCAGGTGGTGGACTGTGGGAGCAACAGTAGACTTGGGGTTTGCATTCTGCATCTAATTTGTTTCAGGTCTTATGTTTATCTTACTTTAGTATTTCGAGTTTATTATATCATTGGTAGATTTATTGACTTGGTTGCTCTCTTCCTTTTTATACATGTATTTTTTTTCCTTTTTCATTTTTAGTGAGTGCATATGTGTATGATTCTTTGTGTGATTTTGTCTGTATAGCTTTGCTTTCACCGTTTGTCCTAGGGTTCTGTCTGTCCATTTTTTGCTTTTTTTTTTAGTATAGTTTTTAGTGCTTGCTGTCATTGGTGATTTGTTTTCTGGTTTGGTTGCTCTCTTCTTTCTTCCTTTCTTTTTCACTTTTTAAATTTTTATTACTTTATAATTTTTAATAATTTTATTTCTTATTTTAAAACTATTTTATTTATTTATCTTTCTCCCTTTTCTTCTGAGCCGTGTGACTGACAAGGTCTTCATGCTCCAGCCAGGTGTCAGGCCTGTGTCTCTGAGGTGGGAGAACCAAGTTCAGGATGCTGGTCCACCAGAGACCTCCTGGCTCCACATAATATCAAATGCTGAAAGCTCTCCCAGAGATCTCCATCTCAACACTAAGACCCAGCTCCACTCAATGACTAGCAAGCTGCAGTGCTGGACACCCTATGCCAAACAACTAGAAAGACAGGAACACAACCCCAGACATTAGCAGAGAGGCTGACTAAAATCATAATAAGGTCACAGACACTCCAAAACACACCACTGGATGCAGTCCCGCCACCCAGAAAGACAAGATCCAGGCTCATCCACCAGAACACAGGCACCATTCCCCTCCACCAGGAAGCCTAAACAATCCACTGAACTAAACTTAGCCCCTGGGGGCAGACACCAAAAACAACGGGAACTATGAACCTGTAGCCTGCGTAAAGGTGACCCCAAACACAGTAAGCTAAGCAAAATGAGAAGACAGAGAAACACACAGCAGATGAAGGAGCAAGGAAAAAACCCACCAGACCTAACAAATGAAGAGGAAATAGGCAGTCTACCTGAAAAAGAATTCAGAGTAATAATAGTAAAGATGATCCAAAATCTTGGAAATAGAATGGAGAAAATACAAGAAACATTTAATAAGTACCTAGAAGAACTAAAGAGCAAACAAACAATGATGAACAACAGAATAAATGAAATTAAAAATTCTCTAGAACGAATCAAGAGCAGAATAACTGAGGCAGAAGAACGGATAAGTGACCTGGAAGATAAAACACTGGAAATAACTGCCATAAAGCAGAATAAAGAAAAAAGAGTGGAAAGAATTGAGGCCAGGCTCAGAGACCTCTGGGGCAACATTAAATGCACCAACATTTGAAGTATAAGGGTCCCAGAAGAAGAAGAGAAAAAGAAAGGGACTTAGAAAATATTTGAAGAGATTAGAGTTGAAAACTTCCCTAATATGGGAAATGAAATAGTCAATCAAGTCCAGGAATCGCAGGGAGTCCATACATTATAAATCATGGAGAAACAAGCCAAGACACACATTAATCAAACTATCAAAAATTAAATACAAAGAAAAAACACTGAAAGCAGCAAGGGAAAAACAGCAAATAACATACAAGGGAATCCCCATAAGGTTAACAGCTGATCTTTCAGCAGAAACTCTACAAGCCAGAAGAGAGTGGCAGGACATAATTAAAGTAATGAAAGGGAAAAACCTACAACCAAGATTACTCTACCCAGCATGGATCTCATTCAGATTTGATGGAGAAATTAAAACCTTTACAGACAAGCAAAAGCTAAGAGAATTCAGCACCACTAAACCAGCTTTACATCAAATGCTAAAGGAACTTCTCTAGGCAGGAAACACAAGAGAAGGATAAGACCGACAACAACAAACCCCAAACAATTAAGAAAATGGTAATAGGAACATACATATCAATAACTACCTTAAATGTAAATGGATTAAATGTTCCAACCAAAAGACAGAGACTGGCTGAATGGATACAAAAACAAGACCCATATGTATGCTGTCTAAAAGAGACCCACTTCAGACCTAGGGACACATACAGACTGAAAGTGAGGGGATTGAAAAAGATATTCCATGCAAATGGAAATCAAAAGAAAGCTGGAGTAGCAATTCTCATATCAGACAAAATAGACATTAAAATAAAGACTATTACAAGAGACAAAGAAGGACACTACATAATGATCAAGGGATTGATCCAAGAAGAAGATATAAAAACTGTAAATATTTATGTACCCAACATAGGAGCACCTCAATACATAAGGCAAATGCTAATAGCCATAAAAGGGGAAACTGACAGTAACACAATCATAGTAGGAGACTTTAACACCCCACTTTCACCAGTGCACAGATCATCCAAAATGAAAACAATTAAGGAAACACAAGCTTTAAATGATATATTAAACAAGATGGACTTAATTGATATTTACAGGACATTCCATCCAAAAACAACAGAATACATATTCTTCTCAAGTGTTCATCGAACATTCTCCAGGATAGATCATACACTAGATCACAAATCAAGCTTTGGTAAATTCAAAAAAATTGAAATCATATCAAGTATCTTTTCCAACCACAATGCTATGAGACTACATATCAATTACAGGAAAAAATATGTAAGAAATACAAACACATGGAGGTTAAACAATAACTACTTAATAACCAAGAGATCACTGAAGAAAACAAAGAGGAAACCAAAAAATACCTAGAAACAAATGACAATGAAAACACGACGACCCAAAACCTATGGGATGCAGCCAAAGCAGTTCTAAGAGGAAGTTTATAGCAATACAATCCTACCTCAAGAAACAAGAAACATCTCAAATAAACAACCTAACCTTACACCTGAAGCAATTAGAGAAAGAAGAACAAAAAACCCCAAAGTTAGCAGAAGGAAGGAAATCATAAAGATCAGATCAGAAATAAATAAAAAAGAAATGAAGGAAATGATAACAAAGATCAATAAAACTAAAAGCTGGTTCTTTGAGAAGATAAACACAATTGACAAACCATTAGCCATACTCATCAAGAAAAAAAGGAAGAAGGCTCAAATCAATAGAGTTAGAAATGAAAAAGGAGAGGTAAGAACTGACACTGCAGAAATACAAAGGATCACGAGAGATTACCACAAGCGACTATATGCCAATAAAATGGACAACCTGGAAGAAATGGACAAAATTCATAGAAAAGCACAACCTACAAGGATTGAATCAGGAAGAAATAGAAAATATAAACAGACCAATCACAAGCATTGAAATTGAAAATGTGATTAATAATCTCCCAACAAAAAGCCCAGGACCACATGGCTTCACAGATGAATTCTATCAAACATTTAAAGAAGCACTAACACCTATCCTTCTCAAACTCTTCCAAAATATAGCAGAGGGAGGAACACTCCCAAACTCATTCTAGGAGGCCACCATCACCCTGATACCAAAACCAGACAAAGATGTCACAAAAAAAGAAAACTACAGGCGAATATCACTGATGAACATAGATGCAAAAATTCTCAACAAAATACTACCAAACAGAATCCAACAGCACTTTAAAAGAATCATACACCATAATCAAGTGGGGTTTATCCCAGGAATGCAAGGATTCTTCAGTATATGCAAATCAATCAATGTGATAAACCATATTAACAAACTGAAGGAGAAAAACCATATGATCATCTCAATAGATGCAGAATTTCAACACAATTCAACACCCATTTATGATAAAACCCTCCAGAAAGTAGGCATAGAGGGAACTTTCCCCAACATAATAAAGGCCATATATGAGAAACTCACAGCCAACATCGTTCTCAATGGTGAAAAACTGAAAGTATTTCCACTAAGATCAGGAAAAAGACAAGGTTGTCCACTCTCGCCACTATTATTAAACATAGTTTTGGAAGTTTTAGCCACAGCAATCAGAGAAGAAAAAGAAATAAAAGGAATCCAAATCAGAAAAGAAGAAGTAAAGCTGTCACTCTTTGCAGATGACATGATACTACACATAGAGAATCCTAAAGATGCTACCAGAAAACTACTACAGCTAATCAATGAATTTGGTAAAGTAGCAGAATACAAAATTAGTGCACAGAAATCTCTTGCATTCCTATACACTAACAATGAAAAATCTGAAAGAGAAATTAAGGAAACACTCCCACTTACCACTGCAACAAAAAGAATAAAATACCTAGGAATAAACCTACCTAAGGAGACAAAAGACCCATGTGCAGAAAAGTATAAGACACTGATAAAGAAATTAAAGATGATACAAACAGATGGAGAGATATCCCATGTTCTTGGATTGGAAGAATCAACGTTCTGAAAATGACGCTACTACCCAAAGCAATCTACAGATTCAATGCAATCCCTATCAAAGTACCAGTGGCATTTTTCACAAAACTAGAACAAAAAGTTTCACAATTTGTATGGAAACACAAAAGACCCCGAATAGCCAAAGCAATCTTGAGAAAGAAAAACGGAGCTGGAGGAATCAGGCTCCCTGACTTCAGACTATAATACAAAGCTACAGTAATCAAGACAGTATGGTACTGGCACAAAAACAGAAAGATAGATCAATGGAACAGGATAGAAAGCCCAGATATAAACCCACACAAATATGGTCAACTTATCTTTGATAAAGGAGGCAAGAATATACAGTGGAGAAAAGACAGCCACTTCAATAAGTGGTGCTGGGAAAACTGGACAGCTACATGTAAAAGAATGAAATTAGAACACTCCCTAACACCGTACACAAAAATAAACTCAAAATGGATTAAAGAGTTAAATGTAATGCCAGACACTATAAAAATCTTAGAGGAAAACATGGCAAAACACTCTATGACATAAATCACAGCAAGATCCTTTTTGACCCACCTCCTAGAGAAATGGAAATAAAAACAAACAAATGGGACCTAATGAAACTTAAGAGCTTTTGCATAGCAAAGGAAAACATAAACAAGACGAAAAGACAACCCTCAGAATGGGAGAAAATATTTGCAAATGAAGCAACTGACAAAGGATCAATCTCCAAAATTTACAAGGAGCTCATGCAGCTCAATATCAAAAAAACAAACATCCCAATCCAAAAATGGGCAGAAGACCCAAATAGACATTTCTCCAAAGAAGTTATACAGATTGTCAACAAACACACGAAAGGATGCTCAACATCACTAATCATTAGAGAAATGCAAATCAAAACGACAATGAGATATCACCTCACACTAGCCAGAATGGCCATCATCAAAAAATCTAGCAACAATAAATGCTGGAGTGGGTGTGGAGAAAAGGGAACCCTCTTGCACTATTGGTGGGAATGTAAATTGATACAGCCCCTATGGAGAACAGTATGGAGGTTCCTTAAAAAATTAAAACTAGAACTACCATACGACCCAGAAATCCCACTACTGGGCATATACCCTGAGAAAACCAGAATTCAAAAAGTCATGTACCGCAAAGTTCACTGCAGCTCTATTACAATAGTCAGGACATGGAAGCAACCTAAGTGTCCAGTGACAGATGAATGGATAAAGAAGATGTGGCACATATATACAATGGAATAGTACTTGACATAAAAGGAAATGAAATTGTGCTATTTGTAGTGAGGTGGATGGACCTAGAGTCTGTCATACAGAGTGAAGTAAGTCAGAAAGAGAAAAACAAAAACCGTATGCTAACACATATATATGGAATCTAAAAAAAAAAAAAAAAAAAAAAAGGTCTGAAGCACCTAGGAGCAGGAGAGGAATAAAGACACAGGCATAGAAAATGGACTTGAGGACATGGGGAGAGGGAAGGGTAAGCTTGGACGAAGTGAGAGAGTGGCATGGACATATATACACTACCAAATGTAAAACAGATAGCTAGTGGGAAGCACCTGCACAGCACAGAGAGGTCAGCTCTGTGCTTTTTGACCACCTAGAGTGGTGGGAAAGGGAGGATTGGAGGGAGACCCAAGAGGCAGGAGATATGGGGATATATGTATATGTATAGCTGAATCATTTTTTTATAAAGCAGAAAGTAAGACACCATTGTAAAGCAACTGAACTCCAATAAAGGTTTTATAATAAATAAATAAATAATAAAATAAAATTGATTAAAAAATAAAACTGTAAATTGCTAAGCACAGCTTAGCTTCACCTCACAAGTTTTAATATGTTTTATTTTCATTATCATTCAGCTAGAAATATTTTACAATTTCCCTTGAAATTTCTTCTTGACTCCTGCGTTATTTAGAAATGTGTTAATTTCTAACTCAGCAGTATGTCTAGAACATCTTTCCATGCAAGTAAACGTAGCTCTACCACATAGTTTTAATGGCTGAATATTATTCTATCATATAACTACACTCTAATGCATTTAACCCATTTTGTTATTGATACTCACTTATGCTGGTTAAATTTTCAGTATTATAAACACTGCTGCAATGAATAACTTTGCGCCTTAGTGCCTTGCAAAATTACACATATAATAAACAAGAGAGACAAAAGTCAAACTCCAGATCTCAGACTCTTAATCTGTCCAATCTTCTGTGGTCATATGTTGAGGAGTAGGAGATTTTAGGCTAAAAGTTTTTAAATCTTTGCAATTCTAGTGACTTCATCGTAAACAAAATTAAAATATAAATCAAAAACTTGAAAGAAATAATTGCATTATAAAAGTTCAATAATGCTTTATGTGTTTTAATCAGGATAGATCAAAGTATGCTACAGAAACAAATCTCAATGACTTAATATAATAAAAGGAGGGGAGGTTCCTCATTAATTACACATATACAACATGCACTGGTGAGGGGTTTGGCTCCACAAAGTCACTCAGTGTGACAGGCTGGCCAGTGGCCACACCCGGCCGAGCCATCACCCAGTGCTTGGGGGCCTGGCCCCTCCCACTGCCTCTTCACTGTGAGCCCAGGATCTCAGGTGCCAAGGGGACAGTATCCACCATGCAGCAAATGTACATAAGTGTGATCTTTCAGGGACCCTTAAACTCTGTAATATGGGGGATGGCTTTTCCAAAATAAACTGCACTTACAGACACCCCCAAAAAATTAACAGTTTAATTTAGTAATTAGCCCAGATTAACAGAGGCTCTATGATCTTTTGATAGCACATCAAAAACAAATCATTGCATGTCTAAAAATAAAAAAAATCACTGCATGCCTTCCTGAATCACTACAGCAGGAGACAATAAAGCATGGAAAATTGATACTTGCTCTAAAATTCTTTGACCATAAGTGAAACACTTCACTTCTACCCAAAACCCACTGGCTAGAGCTAAATGAGTAACCCTACCTAACTGCGAGGGGGTTGAAAAATCAGGTCCTCCTAAGCGTTCAGGAAGAAAAGAGAACCGAGTGTGAGTGAGCCCTGGAGTCTACCACAAACTGTTTTTCTGGTCATCAAGTATTCAACTAATTCCTCTTCCGTAAAAACCAACCAATAAACAAAAATCCCAGAAAACAAACAAAAGATAACAGAACTTCCTCCCCAAGGGAGAAAACATAAAGTAATATCCAGTCGCTGAAGCCAAATCAAACCCCGGTTAGCGGCAATAGTCTTTCCTTCAGTCTTATCTCCTCTTGATCCAGAGCAGCAATGACAAATTATTTGCTTCCCACTTGCATCCATCATACAGCAGTGGGACAGGGGCAGGTTCAATAAATACTCCCATTCAGAATGTTGAAGAATGGGAAACAAAGAATCACTAGTTCATGGCAATTCTGAATTCCAACTGGGTAGACATTGTGATGTCTGGGGAGGGATGGGGTGAAGTGAGGAGTTCTTGATTACACCCTGATTCTGCCCTCTGGGAGTAGCTCCTTTCTCCATCATTCTGGGGCTCCTGGCTCTGCCCTCCATGTGTTCTCCTTGGCCAAATCTGAAGTGGGAATTGGAGAATACATCCTCCTTGAGACCTGAACAGTTTTCTCAGACCACTTCCTGCTTATAGAGGGTAGGATTTCATTTTCCAACCTGGATGACTTGACAAAATATTATCCCAAGCAAAGGTACTTTCCTTCCCCAGAATACTTTTGATGTTAACCATGAAAAAATTACTCTTTTTTTACCCACACCATTATTAATGGGAAAAATTCAAAACAATCAAAATGTCCAATAATAGATTTATTCAACTATTGTACACCTATAAGGTGTCCAAAATATATTATTAAATAATAGGGATTATGAAATTATGTAGTTGTTTATATGATGTCACTTTTTGCAGATGGGAAGGAAGGAAGGGAGGGAGGGAGGAAGGAAAGAAGGAAGGAGAATAAAGTCTGGAAATCTCTTCACCAAGATTAAGCTCTTTTTAACTATGAAGTAGATTTACTTGGTTGTTTTAGTTTTGTTTCGTGTATGATGGGGTGTTTTGTTATCTCTTTTGCTGATTTGTACGAGTTAATATTTCCCGGGTAAAGGTGAATTTATTCTGTGAAATTATTTGAATGTAAATATTGACAAAATCTCAAATTGTAAAAGAGTTTTAAAAATCTCTTCTGCTGCTTGGAATACATTGGCAAAGCCTACTCAACCACCTATGCATGCCTTGGTAATCACATGTGTAAGCAATGTGACAACTTACACAGAAGCAAACGTGTTTTGGGGCCCTAAAGTGACCACATAGAAAGCACGACCATTCTGAGGTAAAGAATTCCCTGCTATCTAGATCTATGTCGTGTGTGTACGTGTGTGTGTGTGTGTGTGTGAGAGAGAGGGGGGGGGGGGGAGAGAGAGAGAGAGAGTGAAAGAGAGAGAAAGAGGTGGGGTGGGGTGGGGAGGAGTAAGAGAGAGAAAGCTTGCACATATTAATATGTGTTTGACATGTCCTTGGAAGCTAGGATCCTGTCATGTACTAAGGGAGAAAGACGGTAGAGGTTGAAGTCAGATTGCAAGTTACATACAGATCAAGCTCCGTTCTTGACGACAGCCTTAATATGGGGCATTCTTTTAACCTGTCCAAGATTCTGTTGTCTCTCTCATAAAATGATGACAACTAATAATTCTTACCTGACAGGGATTTTTTGAGAACCAGGTGAGATGATGCAGTTGAAAACACTTTGTAATCTGTAAATCACCTCACCTAAAGATTTGTGATTTGGTTTCTAATCCTCTTAACAAATAGCACAACACTTGGCACACAGTAGGTACTCAATAAATACTAAAATTGCTTCCTTCTAGCTTCTGGCGGATCTAAATAATGCCGAAGCCGAACAAATAAAATCATGTAACATCAAGTTCTTGATTTTTCTGTTACTGTCCACTCGCTCACCACCCTCCCATCACCAGCTCACACCCTCAGAAATGTTTATGAGAGAAGTCATATGACAAGAGAAGAGATGGAGCAAAATGTGTACAATTTTTTTTAACTATGTGAGATAATCGAGTAGCATTTGCTGTAAAATGTAGGTGAAATAAAGCATCTATGTGCCACAAATGATTGGGTCTGCCTCAATCCATTCCCTTAGATGAATCCATGAACTGCTTTCAATTCTTGGCTCCATTGAGCTACAGCGGTGTCCAAACTGAAATACTGCTACTACCTTCAATAGGCACAGAGGATGGAAAAGCCATTTCTTCAATAAGAATTTGGTAGGAAATCGTTTCTTTATGCCTCCTGCTCCCCCTCGAGTGGCTTCCAGCTTTCAAAAGGAAAGGGGACTCCTCCTGTAATTTGTCCAAACCAAGGTATCTTGAGATGACAGATAATACACAATTTGCTTCTCAGAAATAGAGTCCTATCTCAGGAGTTCTGAAGGAGGAACAACTGAATTGACTTGCGAGAAGTCCAAAGAGAAAAGGCTTTCCAATCTCCCAGCAGCACAGGAAAAACTATTTAACTTATTGCAAAGCCTGAGTCCTATCACAGGTCATAGTTGAGGCTCATTTCAAAGGCAATTCATAACTTATTCTAATTTGATTGACTTTTCTAAGTTTTTAGATATGGATTTTGACTCCAGGTCTGAGTGTGCTCACAAAAATGGTGGAAAATGAATGAGATCAGCTCTGTATCTTGCAACACAGCATCAGTTCTTTTTTTGTTGTTAACATTGTTATTTTGAGATAATTGTAGATTCATATGGACTTGAAAAAATAATACAGGTATAACCCCTCTTTACTCAGCTTCCCCCAGTGGTAACATCAAAACTGTGGTACAGTTATCACAACCAGGATATTCACATTGATACAATTACCGATCTTAGATTTCCCCAGTTGTGTGTGTGTGTGCATGTGTGTGTGTGTCTATTTCTATGAAATTTTATCACATGTGTAGGTTCATGTATCTACCAGCACTGTCAATATGCCAAATAGTTCTATCACTGCAAGCATCCCTTATGTTGGCCATCTATAACCCCTCCCACATCATTCCTTGTCTCCCTGTAACCTTTTGGGACTGTTTTTTTCTCACTCAGCAAAATTCCCTTTAGATTTTTCCAAGTTGTTTCATGTGTCAATAGTTCGTTTCTTTTTATTGTCAAGCAGTATCCTATTCTATGATGGGTATGTGTCATGGTTTGTTTAACCATTCAGCCATTAAAAAACACCATGGTTGGGCTTCCCTGGTGGCGCAGTGGTTGAGAGTCCGCCTGCCGATGCGGGGGACACGGGTTCGTGCCCTGGTCCGGGAAAATCCCACATGCCGCGGAGCGGCTGGGCGCGTGAGCCATGGCCGCTGAGCCTGCGCGTCCGGAGCCTGTGCTCCGCAACGGGAGAGGCCACAACAGTGAGAGGCCCGTGTACCGCAAAAAACAAACAAACAAAAAAAAACATCATGGTTGTCTCCCACTTCGGGCTATTAAAAATAAAATTGCTATGAACATTCAGTACAGATTTTTGTGTGAACATAAATTTTCATTTCCCTGGGATAAATGTGCAACTGTTGGGCCGTATCCTAATTACATGTTGAGTTTTATTTTTAAAAGTTGCAGAACTGTTTTCAGAGTTCATACACCAACAATGTATGAATGATCCAGTTTCTCTGCATCATTTGGTGTTGTCACTATTTTTTATTTTACGCATTCTTCTAGATATGTAGTGATATCACATTGCAGTTTCCATTTGCATTTCCCCAATGGCTAATAATACTGAATGTTTTTCACATGTGCTTATTTGCTCTCTGTCTTTCATTCCTGTTTCTCTTTTCTTACCTTCCTGTGGGTTGCTCGAGAATTATTTTAGGATTCCATCTTGACTCAATATTGTGTTTTTACATATAATTTTGTGTATAGTTTGTTGTGGTTGCTCTACGTGTTCATAGTATAGGTATAGATGCAGATATAGATACAGGTATATAGATATCTTAGTCTACTGGTATCAATGTTATGCCACTTAAACTGAAGTGTGCAAACCTTACTTTTATTTAAGTTACTTTACCTAGCCCACTTTTAAATATCATGTCTTGAGTACAGTGTTATAATTTGTGTTTCAATCATTACATATGACTTAATAAAACTCACAAGAAGGTTAGTCTATTTTACTTACCCACCTATCTGTTTGTTCCACTCTTATTTCTTCCACCCTAATGCTCCAAGATTCTTTCTTCCATAATTTCCTTTCTGTTTGAAGAAACTTTTAGCCATTCTTTAAGGATAATTTTGCTAGTGGCATTTTTATTATTGTTCTTCCATCTTAGAATGTCTCTATTTCCCCTTCGTTTCTGAAGAATAGTTTCACTGAATATGGAATTCCTGGTTAACAGTTATTTTATTTTCACCACTTTAACAATATTATGACATTTCTTTGCAGCCTCCATAGTTTCAAATGAAAAATCCAATGTCATTCAAATTAATGTTCTCCTATAGATCATTTTTCTCCAGTTGCTTTAAAGAATTTTTTTTGATCCCCTTTACCCATTCCTCCCACCCCACCCCCATCCCATGCCTGGCAACCACTAACCTGTTCTCTGTTTCTATGAGCCTAACTTTTTTTTTTAATATTCCACATGTAAGAGAGATGATATAGTATTTGTCTTTCTCTGACTTATTCCACTTGGCATAAATGTCCTTGATGTCCATCCATGTTGTCACAAGTGGCAAGATTTCATTCCTTTTTATGGCTGAGTAATATTCCATTTTATATATATACCACATCTTTATCCATTCATCCACTTATGAACACTTAGATTGTTTCCATAATTTTGGCTATTGTAAATAACACTGCAGTGAACACTGGGGTGCATATATCTTTTTGACATAGCATTTTTGTTTCCTTCAGATATCTTCCCAGAAGTGGAATTACTGGATCACATGGTAGTTCTATTTTTAGTTTTTTGAGAAACCTCCATACCATTTTCCATAGAGACTGAACCAATTTATATTCCCACCAATAGTGCTCAGGGGGTCCCTTTTCTCTACATCCTCCATCCTCACCAACACTTGTAATTTCTTCATTTTTTTAAAAATAGCCATTGTAACAGCTGTGAGACAATATCTTATTGTGGTTTTGATTTGTAGTTCCCTGATGAATAGTGATGTCGAGCATCTTTTCGTGTACCTGTTAGCCATCTGTGTATCTTCTTTGGAAAAATGTCTATTCAGATCTTCTGCCCATTTTTAAACTGTATTTTTTTTTTTTTTTTTGGCTATTGAGTTGTATGAGTTCTTTATATATTTTAGATGTTAACCCCTTATCAGATATATAATTAGCAAAGGTTTTCTCCCTTGTAGTAGGTTGCCTTTTTATTTTGGTAATTTTTCCTCTACTACACAGAAGCTTTTTAGTTTGATGTAGTCCCACTTTATTTTTGCTTTTGTTGCTTTTACTTTTGGTGTCAAATTCAAAAAGTCATTACAAGGCCTATGTCAAGGAGCTTACTGCCTATGTTTTCTTCTAGGAGTTTTATGGTTTCAAGTCTTATATTCAAGTCTTTAATCTGTTTTGAATTAACTTTGTGTATGGTGTAAGATAGTGGTCCACAGTTTCATTCTTTTGCATGTGGCTGTCCAGTTTTCTCAACACCATTTATTGAAGAGACTGTCTTTTCCCTATTGTATATTCCTGGCTCCTTAGTCATAAATTAATTAACCATATATAGGTGGTTATTTCTGGGCTCTCTTTCCTGTTCTATTGATCTATGTGACTGTTTTTAATGCCAATACCATACTGTTTTAATTACTATAGCTTTGCAATAGAGTTTGAAATCAGGGAACATGATGCCTCCAGCTTTATTCTTCTTTCTCAATATTGCTTTGGCTATTTGGGGTCTTTTATGGTTCTATATAATTTTAATATTATCTGTTGTATTTTTGTGAAAAATGCCATTGGAATTTTGATAGGGATTGCATTGAATCTATAGATTGCTTTGGGTAGTATGGACATTTTAACAGTATTAATTCTGCAATCCATGAGCATGGAATATCTTTCCATTTATTTCTGTCTTCTTCAATTTCTTTCCTAAATATCTTCTAGTTTTCAGTATATACATATGTTGATGTCATGCCGTCTTTATGCCTTGAGCATCACATTTGAACTAAGTCTTAAACTGGCAGTATATAGGACAAAAACAATTTGCAGAAGTAATTTGTTCCAAGCTATGTTTTTTAAATATGTCTATATTTAGTTATTAATTAATAACAAACATTTAAAAATCAGAAGAGTCCACAGAGAGTTCTACAGCTCTAGACTCTCTGAGAAAATCAAATCTGGCCACCTGGGTCTGAATTGGGCAATAATCAGCTGAAAATATGTAGACACATCCTTATTTAGACACGGTACTTGCAGCACCAACCCTTTTTTTTTTAGGTCCTGCTTTTTTAGTCATTCAAATCACCAGCCTCGCTCCTTGAGTTAACAGCCCTGACTCAGACTAGTAATGAACAATCACAGACTTTATCACTGCATTTTACAAACACTCCCATAAATCCTTTCATTTCATCCTTGCCATAAAAAAATGGGCACTATTTAGTCCTAATTCTAAATAATAGGTTCTGTTACTACCATTTTATAGCTAAAGAGACTAGGTTTTGGAATGAGGATGTGACTTACCAAGGTCATAGCTCTACTACTTAACAGCAAAGTTGGGATTCAATCCCTGCTTTCTGACCCCAAGTCCAGTGTGCTTTGCTTTCCCCCTACAGCAGAGAAGACCATGTCCCAATATAATGCCACAAATCATAAGGTCACAAAAGGACATGTGAACGTCCTTTTTGAAAAGAGATTCATGCATTCCCCTGGCTGTCACTCATTTGCACCTAGGATGTATACTTATTCTGTCAGGTCAATCAAACAGATAAAAAAACAAAACTTTGAGTCACACTCAAGTAAGCTTGAGCATGACCTTTCCAATCAATTATTCCTATTAAGTTTTAGATGGACTGCTTTTCTGGCACTGAGGTTGGTTCAGCAACCACATATAAACAAACCACAGCACATGTTCTCCCACCCCTACAGATTTTGAATATAGTCTAGGAGACCAGACAAGCACACTTTTAAACAATCAGAAAAAAAAAGTTACTGTGTATGATAAAAACCTCAGTTGTGTGGACCTCCATGGAAAAGAGCTAGCTATTGGAGTCCAGGAAAAGTTGAGACACTTAAGACTTAATGATTTATTCTGTAGTCTCTATATCCTATAAAATTATAACCTTTGATAAAACCACTGGGAAAAGAAAAGGAACCAGAAGCATCTTAGAAATGCCATGAATAATGCTTCCCTGTGAACGATCTTTCTGGTGTCACTGCTGCAAACTCAGCCAAATGACAGGTTTTCCTGAGGGGTAAAGAATAACCCCATCCCTGCAACCATGCAGCAAGAACAAACTGTAAAAAATGAACAGATAAGCTCAGACAGACAAGAGAGAGTGTTCTGCCTGAGTAGGGTGGCAGCCTGCTTGAGCAGAATGAGAGGAAAGAAAGCAGGCCAAGTGTTAAAAGCAGCAACAGTTGAACAAATGCAAAGTCCAGGGGTCATTGTGACCTTAAATTGTGGCCTCAAATTTTGGGATACTCCTCCCTGTGTTCAGTTCCCTTGAAGTTAGCAAGCTTGTGACTACTTTAACCAACAGAGTACGGCAGAAAGCATGCTGTGTGACTTCCAAGGCTGGGTCATAATGTCCATGCTCAAACACTTATTCCTGAAGTCCTGAGCTGCCATGCTGGATGGGTCTCACGTGGGTTCTCTAGATGAGAGTAAGCTGAGCCCAGCCTTCCTGCCATTCCAGGTAGCCAGTGCGCGAGTGAAGAAGTTTCCAGATAAATCGAATCATTCAAATCACTCCTAACCACTTGAGTCTTCCCAGCTGAGGCCCCAGACATCATGGGGCAAAGAAAACCCTTCCTCTGCAAATTCTGATCAATGAAATCCAAAAGCAAATTAACACGGCTGTCTCTTAAGTCACTAAGTTCTGAGGCTCTTTGCTATGCCGCAATCATCAGAGCAGAGGGTAAAAATAAAAGGCAAAACGGGGTAGAAAGAGGCAAGTTTAGCACAGAGCTGGTGCAGGAGGTAGAATTAAGCATGACCAGAGAATGCAGCAGAAATGCAAAAGGGAAAATCAATGGTAAGAAAAAGCATTACCGTCTAAGGACTATTAGTCTATGCCGCAAACCCAATTCTGAGTGCCAGCAACACATATAAAATACTATAATTACTTTCATTCGTGACAGTATGAGATTATTCTTCACGAAACTGCCAACCAGCCATGCACGTTTTTCCTTCTACGTAAACGAGACAGCTTTATCTTTTGCCAGATTCAGCCTATCTGGTACCTCTTCAGCCTGCAGCGTCAATCTCACTAAGCCTCGGGCACATGATACCCAAGGCATCAGCTTATCACACGGGGAGGAAGGTGTCGTTTCAGGTGATCGCCTGTGTCCCAGAGCTACTCTACACCTTGAGGGCTCAGTCCATCTAACATCTTTTTCTGAACTCCAGCTCGGAAAAACTGCCCTTATGTCTTTGACCTCAACACCGGGCTGAGATATTGACACCACTTTCACCTGCCTGAGCTGGACTCTGCTTCCCTTGAACTCCCTGCCGGCATCTGATTGCACCAGGCATACCATCTGACTCGGAGGCTTCCATAGCGTCAGACGAGAGCCCCCCCATCCCTTTAAATGTCTGCATAGGGAACAACTGGCAACTTGACTTTGGGTAATTGCCCTGAAACTCAGTTAGTTCTCCAAGCCCCAGTACCAGCTTTCTCTCACTCCACAGTGGCCCAGCCTGCCTTGCAGCTAAGCCCACCTGAGTTGTGACAACTCTTGCCAAAAGTACACCATTTTGACAATAGACAAAACATCGCCCTCCTGGATACCTTGTGAAACCTCTTTTCTTTTAAGCACTCCCTCCCATGATTCCCCAAACACCACTGAGCAAGGTCAAAAATATATGCAGCTCAGTGCTTCCTGGATTGACTTGTGAGATCCTGCAAAGCAAACCCTTCTCTGTGGAGCTGTTTGTCTAAGTGGGGCATTTAAGTTCAAATTGTCACTTAATACCTGGGGAGCTGAACCCCAGCTTACTCAGCTCTGAGACTAGAAGAAAGATTTAATGGACCTCAAAGTCTCACAGGTTGGCAGTTTAAGCAGAAATTTCCAAATTTTCCAAAGGAACAACTTTCCCGCTTCAGTTGCTAGAAGGGGAAACAGGGCTGGAGGATGACAGCCTACTGACCCCCCTGCCAAGAAAACTCAGTTTCAAAGTTAGGGAACTCCACCTCAAGGGTCACAAGAGTCAGTAGGTACATCCCATCAGCGATAAGCATCAGAGAGACACCCAACAATGGACTCATTCTTTCTCCCAGAAAGAGGGAAGCAGGAGCAGGTCTGAAAGGATGGGAGGAGAAGTTCTGAGCCTTGATTGAGTCCCATTGTTAAGCTGTTTGGGAAGATTGCACAGCTGGGCTAAGTGTTGTATTCAGCAAAGCACGTGATGGATGGCGCTTTTGTGCCAGGGACACTCCAGTGAGCACGGAGCCTTACATAGCTAAGAAAATTAAAAACTTTTCAGGCCCTTTCACAACACACCTGATTTCTGTATTAAATCTGAGGGTGGATGCGCATTGTGTTGGGTAATTGCCTGCCCTGAATGTCACCATAGATGACAGGCTCACTCTGATCTTCTCAGACAATGGGGGAAATCTGGCTCCCCTGATATTTAGGCGGCCCCAGGCATTAGTGATAGTACTTAGAAGAGAATGACAGGGTTCCGGTCCTATTAACTTCCAACTCCACCTCACCTTGTATTCAAAAGAGGATCCATGTGCTTCTGACTCCAAGTCACAGGACTGGCAGGGAAGCCACCTGGTTTGACAGCAGAACTCTCCTCACGCAGGAAGCGTCAAGCACCTGGCAGGGAAGAGGGAGAGAGGTGAGTCTGGTATGTCCCTGGAGCTCACACTGTCACATCCACAGGATATAGATAATCACACTCTAATCAGGCTGAAGGCTCTTTGGTGGGAAACTAGAGACATTCTCAGCAGTTAGCATGGCAGGCTGGCAGTTACGGCAGTGGCCTGTCTGTGGCAGCTCAACCCCAGCGTAGTCCCAGAGAGATCTGTGTGTTAGGCAAGGCACTAGGTCGTTTATACACATTAGGTAACTCAATTTCTTGAAACCATCACAATAACCCAATTTACAGAGAAAGACACTGAGGTTCTGAGAAGTTCAGTGCCATGCTCAAGGTCACACAGCTACTTACAGAGGTGGTATTCAAACCCAGGCCTCTTCAACCCCTCAGTGGTGTGTGGTTTACATAAGAAATTAAAGGAAGATGGCGGTGCTCAGCTCTTGCCTGGGCTCAAGACTACAGGGCAACCCACTGAAGAGACAGACCTGGAGACTTCCCTGGCAGTCCAGCGGTTAAAACTCCGCCTTCCAATGCAGGGGGCGCGGGTTCCATCCCTAGTCAGGGAACTAAGGTCCCACATGCTGCGGGGTGCTGCCAACAATTTTTCAATCAATCAACCAATCAATAAGAGACAGACCTGGAGTGAGGAAGTCGGGAGCCAGGCGGGAAGAAGTCTTGCCTGGTGGCAATTCTCCAGGGAGGCCAAAACCCGAAGCTCCTGCAGGTCCCCTGTGGCCCCATTTCACTCTGACACCAAAGATATCACAGTGGAGACAGCAAGCATCTCAACTCCCCTGTCATCCTCTGTAACACCTTCTGCAGCGCGGTGCAATGTAAGAGGGGATCCTCCTTGGCTCAGAGACCTCCCCATTGCCATTGTGAGTCCTCCAAACACAGTTCCTAGTACATGAATGAAGGGGACTAAAGCCAGGAGGTAGAGACTAGAATCTGCTCACTATTTGCCTTGGAAAACAGGCATTCATAGAAATCCCTCAAGGGCATCATCTCTACTCTCACCTTTGCCCTTGGCTGTCCCAAATCAATATCACTAATCCTACTGGATCAGAGCCCTACCCTTATGACCTCATTTAATCACTCTGTGAAGGACCTATTTCCAAATACAGTCATATTGGTAGATTAGCGAATTTATGATACATGAATTTAAGGGGACACATTTCAGTCTATAATTGTGGTTTGCTATTTCCCACCTGAAATGACCATGACACCAGGGGAAGGTGAGGCTTAGCCCCCAAGAGGCTGTTGCTACCATCGTGGGTGCTGGGTGTTGCTGAGACAGAAGTAGCCACCACATCCCAAACAGATGCCATGAGCCTCCTAGGTTGGGCCTACAGGCCCGGGCCTACTGTATTTTGTCATCATGTGTCCAACACCATTGTCTACACGCAACATGGCCTTCACTGAGGGTCACGACTGGCGAGACCCGAGTTGGCAGCACCGTCAGAGGTGCTGGACAGGCCCTGGCAAGGCTTCGCCCAGAATGATGAATTGCTGGCACTGCTGCAGGAATCTACTTTGCTTACAGGACAAGAGGACCATGAGTCACGGGCAGTGGTACAAGTCAAGGACAGTCTTGGCTTCTCCAGTTACGTCCACAGATGGCAGCAGCAAGGTGATGAAAGCAGGCTTCCAGAACTCCAAAACAGACACATGGGAGCGGCACCTCCTCAGGGTTTCCTGATGGAAGCTGTGGGTGGCACGGGCAGGAGGAGTAGTGCCCCTCACAGGGCAGCACCAGTCTGCATTCTTCTTCCCAAGCCAGTTCCCTGGCACCATTGCTGGGACATGCAGGACTGGCACTGTGCAGAGACACTGAGCCATGAGAGACCCCTTTTCTTGCATCTAAACACACTTCAGCTGCCCGAAGTGGGAGCCATGGAAACCAGAGGCAAAGGAATCTCAGCCACAGTGAAATGTTCCTGTGGGCAAAGGGCTCCACAGAAAGGGTAGGTAAGCCAGATGATGGTGACATCAACATCCTTGTCACCTTCACCCTCCCTCTCATCTTCCTGGCCTCGTAGTTAAGAGCAGGGAATCTTGATTGTGTGGTTTGAGCGTCAGCTCTAACTCTATGGCTGGGTGAACTGCAGAAGGTACATAACTCTGCCTCAGCTTCCTTATCTATAAAATGGAGCTGATAATAGAGCCTCAGTCCTAGGTTTGTTGTGAGGGCCAAATGAATTAACACAGCCCTCAGTAAGCAGTCATTATTATTGTATTTCCTACCATGGACAGAGCTAACATATTTAGGACAGTGTGGTATTAGGCACTCTACTGAGGGCTGTGTAAAGTAATCTTTCTTTTTTAATCTATTATTGATCAATCAACCAATAGATAAAAATAGAAAGATAAATAGATGTACATATATATGTATATATAGATTAGCTATATGCATATATGTGTGTATATATTGATATCTATAAATATATAGAAAGAAAGAAAGGTGAAAAACGTGACACTCAAAGATATTAAGATGGTCCAAAGTTACTCAAATACCAGAGCAAAGCTTGAAACCCACATCTGTCTGACTCTGAAGCTGGAATTTTTCACCACAAGGAACAGGAATCTGCTCCCTTCCTTCATGGCTTGGACAGCAACTCAGTGTCCCAGGATGGGCAGGGCCTGTCCCCATTCATGGTCACCAGCGCTCAGATGTTCATGGACACAGGACTTCTGGCGAGACCCGAGAGGGCCCAGTTTCCATGAAGCCTTGTTATCCTTGCACAACCAGCCCTTCCGGAAACAGTATGTATCATACCAGCGATGCTAATGCAAACCACAGCCACACTCTGAAGGGAGAACTTCCTGCACATCCTGGCACATGGCAGTGACAGAGGAGCAACATGGACAGTAAACACACAAAGCCTCCCTTTCTCCTTCAACTGTCAGTATCTGTGTCAACTCTCCAGCACCAGGGCCTCTGTCTGCTCTTAACCTTGTCTTCTAAGTACTTTAAAATTGGAAATTCAGGGAGATGGGACAGGACCAACGATCTGGGGATGAGGGAGGTTAGAAGGTTGCTATGTTAGGTGGAGTAGGTTAAGTGCTTTCACAAATAACCCCCAAATCTCAGTGGCTTTAATGCAACAAAGGTTTTCTTCTTGCTCATGTCACAAGCCACATTGAGCTGGCAAGGGACGAGGGATGAGCCAGAGTTGCTCTGCTCCATGCAGTCCTTCAGGGACCTGGGCACCTTCCATTTAGTCGCTCCTCTATCTCCTGGAAGCCTTGGAGTCCTCTAGCCTTTGCAGTTCTGCACTGGATCTTCTGCGTCCGTCTGGCCAACAAGGCAAGAGTGAGCAGTATGGAGTTTCTATCACACAGGAGGTATTTTAGATGCAGGGCCTGGAAATGGCACCCATCACTTCCACCCACGTTTCACTTGCCAAAACTCTCACCTGACTGCAAGGGGGACTGAGAAATGTATTCAAGCCGGGTGTCCTGGGGTGGGCTGGGGGAGGAAAGAAAGAAAGAAATGGAGTTTGCTCAAACCTAAGGTTTTCTGCTACAGTTTCCATTTCTTTCGGTAATTGCTGACCATGCATAATTTAAAAGTTGGCAGGGACTAACTTCTCCAACCTCGACACCACTTGGCACAGACCAAACTGCCCACCGTCTTGGAGTTGTGACACGCACAAAACAAAGGGAGATAAATCATTCAGTATTCTCCTCAGTCCCTCTGGATCCTGTCAAGTTCAAGAATGAGAAGGGCCTGGATGTCGGTTCCTGTTACACATCCAAGGCATGTGGATGTGGGTGCAGCCCCACTCGGGCACTCTGCCAAGGCAGGTTCACCTAGAAGACATTACCATCGCTCACATCCCCTCCCTTCCCCCTGCGCTCTGCAGTCCTTGGACAAAGCTGGACTTTCTCCGCATCCCCAGGTGGCCTGAACCCTCAGTGAGACCAGCCACTGGAGGGCTCTGGAGCCAACAAGAGACGAGCAACGTTCAAAGTGCTGCCCTTCTCCTGTGGCAAGTGCAGCAGCCAGTAGGGTTGCAGCAAACCCACTATTAGCTCTGGGATTCTTCTGCATTTTTTGAACCAGTTATGTGCCAGGCCCATGAGTCAGCAGCAGGATCCAAACAAATAAATTAACAAGAAACTATGAGAAGAAAGCTCCCGCCCTGGCAGAACCTATGGTCCGCTGGGAACGTACCAGAAAATAAGCAAATACAACTCGATGTGATCCCTGCTGTGACGGGGAAGGGAAAATATGCCTCTAGAGCTCTGAAGCGGTACCTGAGCCAGCCCTCAAGGGCTAGGGAAGGCTCTCCTGCTCAAGTAATGTCTAAGCTGAGACCCACAGTATGAGAAGAAGCTACTCGCCCAGGTGAAGAGCAGAGCTGTCTGATCAGACAGTGCACGGAGCATGAGCAGTGGCCCAAGACAGGAAAAACCAGGTCACTCTGAGCGGCTAAAGAAGAGTTTGAGAGGGAAAGGAGAAAACCCAGGAAAGACATACAGAATCATGCAGCCTCCTTCGGGCATTATCCAAAAGACTAACGGGCAGGCCCTGAAAAATTTAAAGGATGAAGACATGGTCAGTTTTGTGTTGTAGGAAAATCATCTTCTGGTGACTTTTAGAAGGTCAAGGAGAGAGCGTGTGGCTGAAAGAAAAAGAACAATGCAGAGACGGGCTACATAGCGGCGCCGGTGGACCAGGCAGTGCAGCGGAGGAAGGGGCAACAGGCATGGTGGGGGCGGGGGGGGTCGCTCCACTCCCAAAGGTCCACGTTCTAGCTGGACCATCGATGGGTCCCCAGAGATGTTGCAGTAACAGCAGGATGGAGTGGGGCTGGGGCCATGGCCACATGTGCTCGGGAGCTGCGTCCAGTGCAACCAG
Organism: Tursiops truncatus; assembly: GCF_011762595.2. Classification (NCBI taxonomy): domain Eukaryota; kingdom Metazoa; phylum Chordata; class Mammalia; order Artiodactyla; family Delphinidae; genus Tursiops; species Tursiops truncatus. Next base: position 50,326,438 of record NC_047049.1, on the reverse strand, counting down.
GATCCTGCCTGTCCTTGTCTCAGGGGGCCACGGTGTCCCCTTCCCCAGGTGTCCCCTGTGGGACAAGGCCACATCCTGAGCGTCAGCGGCCTCAGCGCTTGGTGAGTCAGCCTCACATTTCATCCCACAAACCACGTCTGGGGATGTGAGAGCAAGCAGGACCTCTGCCTCATTTTCCAGAAGGAGCCCTACAATAGGACTTCCCAAGGAAACAGGCAGTGTCACTGCCCGAGTCCAGTGGGTGCCCTTCCCCCATTGCTGGCGGGTTCCTGCGGGTGCCTGCACTGCCAGGTTAGCATCCTGTGGGCACGGGTAAAGGGAGGAATAAAGTGGTAAACGGAGGAAGAGTGGCCCCTGCTATGTGATCTTTGGGCAGAGGTGCTGGATGGAGCACGCAAAGGGGCAGAGGGCAGCCCACCAGGAGAGGACTGGCGGGTCTCTGCAGACCCCTGTGATGGCATTTCACAGACCCTCCCCTGGGCTTCCTGCTCCTACACTCAGGCGTGGCTCTGAGGAGCTCCCAAGGGGCCCACAAGGGCAAGGCCTCAGGTAGACTTGGACGATCTCCCCAGGCAGGCAACACAGGCAGCGGCCAAAGACCGATGCTGCTGCCGCGCCAGGCGGTCAGCCTCTTGGAGGGGCACGTGCAATCCAGCCAGGTTCACTGTGAATGGGGATGTGAGGGTGGAGTCAGGATTCCCTGAATCTCAAGGCCTGCTGGTGCATCTTTGGCTCTATCTTGCTACTGCCTTTGATTCCACTTTCTGTCTCTTTACCCTCAAGAAAGACACCCCCTCTGTTTTTCTTTTTCCTCAGCTGAGTCCTATCAGATGAGTTCATCCACCCTCTCTAAAGGCTTCCCTGTTTCTGGGACAGTTCAGGTGCTTCTCCTGGGTGGGTGTCCTATTTCCATCATTTTCTTCTCAGGGGAAGGTGAGAATTCCTGTCGTGATCCCACCCCTCCCCCGGCACAACAAGAGTTACCCTAAATAACAACTTATTCATAACTGAAATGATTAGGATTAAAGGATGAAATGTTTTTATTTGTATCAAATTCCTCGTTTTCTAGGTAGATTATAATTGCGTTTTTATTTCATCTTTCATCCAGGAGTCATTTATGAAAGTTATTCCTTTATTTCATTTATTATGGATTTTTAAAATTCTATTGTATCCCAGTCAGAAAATGTGACTTGGGCCATTTTATACTCTTGGGAACATACGGAGATTTTCCTGGCAGTGTGTACTATCATCCACTTCTGAATGCTTGATTTGATCTATCTCCTAGCCAGCTGAAATACATCTTATAGCAGTTTCCGGGAAGAATAAGAATGGCATACTTTCTAAACCATTGCATTCCTGAAGGGGTCTTTTTACGGCTTGAATGACAATTCAGCTGAACGTAAAATTCTTGGGTCATCACCTTCTTCATTTAAACCTCTGGAGATGATGTTTCTGTGTTGGAGTGAAATCCAAGGGGAGTGGATGTTTCTTCCTTTGTAGGTACTCTGTTCTTCTGTTGAGATGCTTGCAGGAATTTTTTTTTTGAGTCCTCTAAATCATTTTCTCCTTTTACCCTCTAAGGCACCTAGGGACACCTCAGAGGAGGTGAGACACCATGTGGAGAGATGAGGGAGATGCTGATGGAAACCCTGTGGTTTCTGGGAAGCGTTCTCCACAGGATGCAGAGGAGACCATGCTTTCCACAGTAATTTCACAAACCAAGCTACACCAAGTATGAACAACAAACACAATAACTCAGTCATGTGTTCCTGCGCTCTCATTTCCCTTCCATGGGCAGAGCTTTATTATAAATCAATAGGATTTCTACAGCGAGGGTAAAAGTTACATGTGTGGGATTGAAGAAATAATAAGTTGAACCTTGAAAAGAATTTTCCTCATTATATGATAATTTTTTCCTCGGGGACCCTTGTCTCAATGATAGGTGCCGCTGTTCTCATGCCCTACTTCCCTCTGAACGTTGCCTCTGTCCTTGCCTGAATCCAGCAGGTTCAATGCCCTGTAACATATCTGTTGGTGCCCTGAGTCATTCCCCTCACCCCAAGCCTTATACTGCAAGGCAACATGACTATACTCTAGGACCTAGAAAGTATATCCCAGGAAGAGGGTCAGAAGAGAAAAAGGCACAATGCTGGTGGAGAGGGTCCTGCTAAAAGAGGGACTGGTCTCAGGATGCTGGGCAATAGGATCTTCCTATGGATGTGGGGATGTGAGAGCAAGCAGAACATCTGCTTCATTTTCCAGAAGGAGCCCTACAGGAGGACACCCTCCAGGGAAACCACTGCCCGGCTCCCATAGGTGCCCTTCCCCCCACTGATTTATGAATGCTGTACAGTGCACTCCTGTGAGAATACATATGGTGGCCCCTGCTACAGGAAGCCCCCATACCCAGAGAGGTAAGTTAGAGCAGACCTGGAATTGCTACAAGGCATGTTTAGGCTGAGAAACTAGGGTGAAAACCTTAACTTCTCAGTTAATACCTGTTATGGACCAAATGTGTGTGCTCCCCCCAACACACACATAAAATTCCTATGCTGAAATCTGATACACAGTGTGACGGTGTTTGGAGATGGGGCCTTTGGGAGGGAATTAGGTCATGATGATGGAGCCCCCATGATGTGATTGGTGCCCATAAAAGGAGATGAAGAGCCCAGCACTCTGCTCTCCACCATGTGAGGACACAGCAAAGAAGGAGGTCATCTATAAACTAGGAAGTGAGCCCTCACCAGACATTGAATCTGCCAGAGCCTTGATCTTGGACTTCCCAGCCTCCAGAACTATGAGAAATCAATTTCTGTTCTTTAAGCCACCCAATCTATGGTATTTTTGTTGTAGCAGCCCAAGTTGGGACTCAATATATTATTATATATAATATATTGATATATATTGATAATATATCTCAATATATTATTTTGCCATACACTCGTGACCAGAAAGCACTGCTCTGAGATATAAGTATAGGGAGATGTGCTCCTAAAATTCATCTATTCCTAAGTGCTTCCAGAAACACTAGACTTAAGAAATACTCATCAGAAAAATGGCTTAGTTATCAAATGAGTTTTAGTTGGGAAAACCTATCCTAGAAACTTACAATGCACATTAATGTTTTAAAAGTTCTGAAAAGGCCTGCAGAAAAGATTACCACTGAACTTTATTTAGCTCAGTGGTTCCTAAATTACTTGGCCACAAAGAATCCTTTCCAAGAAATACTTATTAACATCAGACAGAAGGTGGCCCACACTTGGGAAAGTACTCTGCTGAGAAAACCTTCCAGATCGAAGGACTTGACACACTGCCTTCTGCCTCAGCAGGAAATTAACAAAAAAGGAAGCTTAGTATAATCGCTTCGTTGAGTGAACTGGACTCAGTAAGGTGTGAGAAGAAAGTAAATGTGCTCCTTCTCATCAGGTGTCCCTCCTCTTAACCTGCCCAGCCAAACCAGACTTGTCTGTCCCTGAATGAAATCTCAGCAGGTCTCAGAGCGATCTCAGTCATTCTCAAGTATTAACAAGTGGTCTCATGTTCAAGAGCAAAAATATCCTGTCAATTTGAATACCGGAACTTCGATCTCTCATCCAATTTAAAACTTCTCTCTCCAAATCACCACGAGGAGGAGCAGAGAGAAAGCCTATAATGGGAAAGGAAGGGCAGTTGTAGTCTTTTTGCTTTGCTTTTATATTTCTCTTAAGCATTCCCTCAGACTTTTCATTCTTCATCCATGCACTATGCTACTCCCGGCTCCTCTGACCTTGGGGAGGGGAAAAGAGCAGTGGGAGAAGGAAGGAATGTCAAAGTGTCTCATATGCCTGGTGCTTTCTCTGTTCCTCTCTGGGTTTCTTAATGCCCTTAGCCATGCAGACATTAAAATACTGACTCTTTTGCCCTGTGGGGGCACTTTTTGGAGTTCTTCAAGAGACCCTCAACGCCTTCATACTTCTGGTGTCAATACTGCCTCTTCTAGCTGACCGATAGGATGGTGCCCTATGTCCCTGGCGTCTGGCAGTCCACCAGGAAGGGGTCTTTCAGACATCCCCCCCCCCCCCAGGCCAGCCTCTTTGGTGAAGAACCTTTCAAGATCCCTGAGGTCTGTCTCATTTCCCAGGAACCTACATCTGCAGCTCACTGCCCCTCCTATTGCCCTGCACAGCATCGGAGGTAATTCCAGCAAGCCTCCCAGCTGTAAGCCTTTCAGGTATGACTTAGGTCTCAGTCTCCATGTTCTCCAAAATCCAGAACACATTTCATGCTCTCTTTGTGATTCTCCAAATCTCCTCCTCTCCTGACTTAATGATGGGGAAGAACTCCCCTTCATTCCTTCATGAAGAGTGGGTTACCCCCAGCTCATCAACTTCCCTGTGTAGGTCGGTTCCCTAGCAATAAACTCTGAAATGGAGTTTACACCTGGAAGGTTGATTGGGAAGCACAGGAAAGAGTGACTCCTGTAAAGAAGTGAAGGAAGGGGCAGGATTGGGCAAAAGGAGAAGTTGGACTTCCATACACTTGTATCAGCCCTTAGCTGATCCCCTAGGGGGGCTCTGAAGCTGCATGGCCCCTTCTCAGATTGGAGCAAGGGGGGTCAAGTCTCTGTACCATGGCATCAGCCAGTCCTGGACATAGACTTGTCCCCAAGGAGAGGACATAAACTTGGGCAATGCAACTCCCTCAGTCAAGGGGAATTCCCAGAGAAGGATAATGCTGTGAGTTACAGGAGCTAGCCCTCCCAGCAGCTGACAGACCGAGTGCCTTGGTCCTGAAGGTGGACCTGTGTGGTGCACCACAGCACAACACCCACTATAGGGCTCCTACCGAATGGCAAAAATGAAGAAGCCCTATTTAACAAGCTGCTCCAGAAATGAGCGCTTGTTATTTTGTGTTGTTTTGTTTTGTTTTGTAGTTTGCCTTTTGCTGAGTGAAATGTCAAGTATTTGTTGAGCTAGTCAATTAACAGCAGTGTGATCCCCAAGAGGGATGCAGTGAGTATCTGTTCTTTCCTAGCTCTGCCTTCACCGTCTGGGTCAAGCTCATGTCACTCTCTAGTCTTGGTTTCCTTAGCTGTAAATCAGGATGACAAAAACCACCCTGCCTGCCTCTGTTGACTGTGGTAAGATACACATGGAACATCTGATACACACAAAGCAAGGGCTTTGAAGTCTGCTAGAGAGAGTTTGAACCTTCTTCAAAGCACTAGCATGATATTAATAGAATCACTGAGCCTTTTCTGCTCAAGCCCCCGTTAGAGCTTGGTGATCCCATTGTCCTCGGAAATAGCACTAATGAGAGAGATTCTGCAGAGTCAGTCTTCATCTCAGGTGAAGTCGGATACCGCCTTAAGGGCTATGAGCAGAACATTTAGAGCTGCAGGTCAGAGTAGGTCAGATGGCACAGCAATGCCACACAGCCCATCCTAGAGGCTGTGGCACAGGGAGAGCTGGGATGGTGACCTAGTTCCAGTTCTGCCATTTACAAAGATGTGAGATTTGTACGTCACTCCCTATGCTGGAATTCATTTTGCATCTGTGAAATAAAATCTTTGTCCCAGGGCAGGATTTTTCAAGCTCTTTTAATAGCAGAACTCTGTTTTCAATTGGAAATTCTTTTCAAACCCTTGTTATCTGAAAGTGCTGAACAGATTCCTCATAATGTTTAAATATAGGCTAATAACATAAAATTTTCTCCAAATGCTGTAAAGTCTCCTAAAGCACATTAGTGCAATCACTGACTCAAAAATGGTTCCTGTGCGTCTACCATGTGCCAGGCACCATACTAGGCAGGATGTTAAAAAGTGTGCTACAGGCTGAATGATCAATATGGTCCCTTCTAGAATTTACAGTCAATTGGGTGGACCAGACAATAGATGTGCAATTACACTGCAAAATGCTAAGTTCTCAGACGGGAGGATTTTAAAGCACATCAGAGATTTTAACCCAGCTTTGACAATGTGGGGAAGTCATGGTTGATGTTCCAGAGAAACTAGATCTGAAGGGTATGTTAGCACTGACTAGCTACTCAAGAGAAGACTCTTCCTGGTAGAAAGCCTTGGTTTTCCAGAGGCCTATAATTTAGAGAGAGACACTTGTGAAGAGCTAAATAAAGAGTGGTTCCAATACAGAAGAGGAAATGATCAAAGACAAAAGATGGGGCTATAGAATTAGGCACTGCCTAGACCACGAAAGGTCACTTGTGAAATACTAAGAAAACTGGATTTTATCAAAAGTGCCATGGGAAACCATTGACGGATTTTAAGCCAAGTTGAAGAATCATTAGTCTAGGTGACCTCTCAGGGTACCTCAAACACTACTACTTGCAATAACAGGTTTCATTAAGCTCAACCAATAAATTCCTGCACGTTAATTGAGCCATTCAACAAGTATTTGCTAAGTGTAATTAAAAGGTGATTATTTAGGGCTTCCCTGGTGGCGCGGTGGTTGAGAGTCCGCCTGCCGATGCAGGGGACACGGGTTCGTGCCCCGGTCCGGGAAGATCCCACATGCCGCGGAGCGGCCGGGCCCATGAGCCATGGCCGCTGAGCCTGCGCGTCCGGAGCCTGTGCTCCGCAACGGGAGAGGCCACAGCAGTGAGAGGCCCGCGTGCCGCAAAAAAAAAAAAAAAAAAAAAAAAAAAGGTGATTATTTAAACCATAAAGACTTAGTGAAACATCTTTTTAAAAAAAAGATAAAAGTAAATCTATTTCTGGCAGAAAACCCAGTTTATATTCTCAAAGGATAGCATCACATCTCCAGTGGGGGAGAAAGGGAAAGGAGAAGATTCAGAAGGGTACAGCCGAGGAGAAAAAGGAAGTTGCCACCTAAAACAATGTGGGTCAAAACTGAGACACTGAGAGACAGAACAGAACAGAAAAACGAGGGAGCAACAAAGTACACAATGAAAAGTGTAATTGGGAAGCTGAACTCAGGGCAGCTAATAGGTGCCTTACCCTCCCACCAGAGCAGTTAGTAGGTGACAGAGTCTTTCCCCACGGACTAGACCAGAGAGAGAGTGTGGGCCCCTGGAAGAAGCTGGGTCGTGTCTCAGGTAGGCATTAAACCTCAGAAGAGACAGTAAAAATCTTGTACTCAGAAGATGAACTATTAGCACCCCAACTTTGATCAACTTGTTGGTGTCTAAAAAACCCTACCTCTCAGCATTTATTCCCTTGTAAAGTAACTTCCCACAGTGACTCAGTCTTGGCCATGTGACTGGCTTTGCCCAGTGGAACATTATCAGGGTTAATACAAACAGAGCCTTCTCCTCTTAGAATATTCGCTTTTGAAACCCAGCTGCCATGTTGTAAGGAAGTCCAGGCTACTCTACTGGGGAAAAGGGCCATGTGGAGAGGCTCTGGAGGATGACACCACATGGACAGGGAGAAGCTTCAGGGAAACAACATAGGTGTCCCTGCTGAATTCCCAGCTGAATGCAGCCACCTGGGCAACCCCAGATGGCACGGCATAGAGCAGGAACACAGCCTAGTCAACCCCAGAATCATAAAACAAAATAAAGTGTTGTCATTTCAAGCCACTAAATTTTCCAGTGGTTTGACATGTAGTAATATTGCTAGAAAGAAAGGGTAAATAAGGGGGCTGGAAGAATTGAACAATTGAGAATATACCTAAAAGTTCTAGTGTCAGTCTAGTAGAAGTTTCAAAAAGAGAATGCAAAGAAAATGGAGGGGATGAAGTAATCCAAGAAATAAAAATAAAATTTCTCAGGATCGAAAATGTTTATATTCAGACTAGAGGTTGTCGCCAAGCATTTAAAAGCAAGTGGAAAAGACACCTAGAACACAATGGTGTTGTTTTAAAACAACCAAGAATAAATATAAAATCATCAGAACGTCCACAAATTATTTTAAAATGTCACCCAGAGCAGAATATAAATGAGAGTGGCATTAGACTTCTCATTGGAAACATCGGATACCAAATTTTTTTTAAAGACAAATCTTCAAAATTCTGAGGAAAATTATTTTGAATCTAAAATCCTATCTCCAGCCAAACTAATATTCAAGATGGAAGCAAAATATAGATACATCTGAGCACACAAGAATTCATAAGTTTATCTCCTCGTGAAACTTCTCTGAAAGAATTAAGTATACACTAGAAAAAAATGAATACAAGTAGGAAAAGGTGAGATGCAGAAACAAATGAAAACAAAGAAATCACTAAAACTTGTAGTTTAGTATAAATAACCATTGATTCAAAAACTTATTTTAAGTTAACAAATTACTGTCAGAAACCAAAATCCAAGACAATCTCAAAATGAAATGTGAGGCTGTAAAGGAGAAGGGGGAAATAAAAGCATGATAAAGGCAGGGGTGGCAGGAGATAAAGATTCTGAAGGACACAATGACAAAAGGGGGAAAGCGCCGCTGCCCATATACCTCCATGTGCTGCCTTCTCTCCTCACTCGCATTGGCTTATTGGCCAGCTCTGTGCCTGATTGGCTGCACAAGCCCCCAGACAGCGGAGTTGTGCTGACCCTCCATCATGTCAGATCTCTGATTTCCAATGACACAAAGACAGAAGCTAATGATGACGTCACTCCTCCCGAAGACAGAGTTGGAGAGCCTACTCATCAAGCCTGCTAGTCACCCCTAAAATGAACATATTTCCCTGCAGCAACTTATAGATGTAAAATGACCACCACCCTCACGGCTCCAAGGTAGGAAGACAAATATACAGAGCGTGGCCCACTCTGGCCTGCTCCCCCCCCCAACCCACCACGATGTGGGCCTACAAATACAGGCACATGAAATCTATCTAAACCCTGTGAGTAATCCCGAGGGAGTCCTGTCTCTCTGCTCTCAGATCGGTGTGTACTCAAATTAAAAAGCCCCAGAGAGCAAGAAGCTGTCCACTGCAGAAACACCCAGCACTACCAAGCAGTAGCAAGAAATTTACCTCCTCCGTACCCAGAGTGTCTAGGGGGTACAAATGTAAAAACATCTCTAACCCGACTCACAGATTGACTTGCAAATGTGCCTTGTCACGGCTCTGCACACTCCCCCTGGAATTCAGAGCTATTTCTTTGTGCTCTTGCCGAGTGTTCGCTCAAATATTGGCTCTATTCCCTGGGTTCCCAGTCAGACCCAGGCAGCAGTGTTGCAGCATTTCTGCCTTGACAGTGAGCAAAGCAAACGTAAAGTCACTTGAATTAGTCATGCCCGTAACCTGATAGGCAGGTTACAATCTCCCACATGAATGAGATGCTGTCATCCAGCCTGATGTTTCATCTGTGGTTCCCTCTGCCAGAGCCTGAGTGGCTGCAGTAGGAGAGAAGTGGATTCTCTCACCCATCAGCTTGAGGAAGTAAACCTCCCTCTCAGGAGAGGTCTGAGTGGTATGAGCAAAATGAAGGACCACGTCCAGATGGTGTATTTCTCAGACCCAAATCCAGGAGAAGCACTCTATCAGTATCTTTATTATAATATTTCTTCCAATATCTTTACTATTTCAGATAGTTGGAATTACACCATCCAACTTGGGAAGGCTGCTCTACCATTGACTAAGAGAGCACGGAACTTATTCCAGCGTCCCTAGCACTCTTTTTTTTTTTTTTTTTTTGTGGGGGAGGAGGGCCGTGCCGTGAAACTTGCGGGATCTTAGTTCCCCGACCAGGGATTGAACCCGGGGTCTCAGCAGTGAGAGCACCGAGTCCTAACCACTGGACCACCAGGGAATTCCCTTTATGACTCTTCTGGTAATGTGCAAAATAACCATCAGGAAGCACAAGTAAACAGAAACCAAAAGACTGACCACAGTCAGAAAGTTGTATTTAGAAACAACAAGGATGAGAAATAGCAGGAAAGACGCTGAAGGAAACCCAGTACCTGAAATGGACCTCCCCCCAAAAATCAAGATTAAAAAGAAAAAAATGTTGTCATATGGAGTCACACATTATCAGGTAACTAAAAGGGGCATTGCAACCATAAAGGTAAAAGAATGGAAAAATTGTTTGGTAAAATAAATAAGAATTAGAAGGAATAAACAATAGAATTAGAGCTACGGAAAATAGATTGGAACAGAATGTCAACCCAAACAAACAGAATAATAAAGAAATAATGAGCAAAAAAAGAGAAATAAGAAAAGATAAATATTAAGAAGAGTTCCTGAATTCTTGAATAATTCAGTTATCATAGAGGTCAGCTGGAATAGAATCAATATCAAAAGATATAACTGAAGAAAATGTTTAACAAATTTAGAAAGAATAAATATTGAAAATTAAAGTGATTCACTTGGCCCTGGGAAAATTATTATGCAGACATCAATGCCAAAATATTTTATAGAATATAATGTTTAGATCCTTCTCTATTAAGAGAAAAATGAAGATTATAACATCAAGCCAAACTTCCATTTATGTGTGACAATGAAGATATTCTTGACATGAAAATTTTGATAACATGAAAGACTTTTCTCAATAATAACCGTAGTAACTAATACACACTGAGCAGCCCTGTCTACCCCATCCTGTGACAGTCATTACACTATGATCCATCAAGCATTAACCCTTTCTATCCTCACAACTCTGAGGTTGGTATTATTGGTATTATTATTATTACTACCTCTAATCTACAAATGAGGATACTGGAGCACAGAGAGGTTAAATAATCTTCCTAACGGGATAGAAGAAGTTAATAACGTAGTCAGGATTTGAACCCAGATTGTCAGACCCAAAGCCCAAGTTCTTAAGCACTGTGCTATGCTGGATCTAAAGACAGGCAGAATTAAGACCTCCACCACAGTGGCTGTTATGGTTTCATACTGACAATCAGAACCAGGAGACATAATAGGCTTTCGACTCATACCAGGCTTGACTCAGGTTTATTAAAGGACCCTGGACAGGAGATGCAGCCGGTATTCATCTTCAACTTATCAAGAGACCCAGCAGCTACCTTACATCTCACCTACATGGCACAGGTACCATTGCCCTGGACAAGGGCTGAGCTGTGTGCGAATCATCTTGATGCAGAGAAGATGCAGTCTCAGTTTCTCCCCCGGCTTTTTAGTCACATAGGTCTGAGGCCTGCATCCCAGCTCACAGGTCTTCTCAGCTGGGCACATTCCCACATAGCAGACAAGGCAGATCCAACATTCCATATTTATTCTAACTCTGTAGTTTCTAAGGGAATCAGGATGGAAGAAAACAAGCCTGGGGGGCCTTCTCCCAGGCAGGCTTGGACCAACCCAAGCCTGATATGAGCTCTTTACTTACAGCTACATACTTTGTGTAAGGGACTTTGGAGCTTCCTGTAAAAATGCATATTTTTGTTCGATGTCCTCACATTCTATGAATCTATTTCTTGCCTCATATAAAAGCAAGTCCCAAAGATAAGGAATGGGAAGAAAAGCCAGGTGTCCATTCCAATTATACAGACCAAATCCGTTCTCTAGGTAGCACTCCTACTAATGTCATCATGGAGTTTTAAAAATTCCACATCTACCTGGAGATATATCAGCCCCTTAAAGTGTTGAGGCTCTTGAGTCAATAGGCCAGCACAAGAGGTCAAAGTAGGGATGTGATGGAAACCAGCAGACCCATCCCGGGGACACGCCAGGAGCCTAGTTCTGATTTGGGAAAGTGAAAACAGATTTAGAAAAATATTCCAGACACTACAAAGGCCTCCCTGAAAACGCAAGAAAAGTGACAAGACATGCTCTTAGAAAGTCAGCAAGAGTTAATTAAAGGCTGACAGGCTTCTGAAAGGATCACTATGTGTTTATTTCAAAAGTGGTCTTTGAAGGTATTTCAGAAGTCAAGGACACTTCCAGGGAAAGTCAACACAAAGTTACCTGGAGTAAAAAAGAACTGAAACCAAAAGGCCTCTTTTGTCTTCTCAGAGGTAACCAGGAAAGAGCAGCATGGTATGTACTTAGGGCAGAATCCATTGCTGTTGGCTTGTTAGCTTCTCGGGCCAGGGTACTTCTAGGTCAAGGACCACATATGGACTTTCAGCCATGGCATATAATTGGAAAAATTGAGGGATGGCTCAGTAGGCAGATCAACAGCAATCAGGACCCTCTTGATCAAGCAAAGATAAATGCTATTATTTGATTCTTTATAGTTGGGTCCAGCAAACTGGCCCATGGGCCAAATCCAGCCCTTCACCTGTTTTAGAAAATAAAGTTTTATTTGAGCACAGCCAAGTCTGGCTTCATGGGCTTGTAACCTGTACAGCCACGAGGACCCCACACTTAGAAGCGTCCCCCATTTGGTTTAATGCACTGCTATTGATGTTTTGAAATTCTTGATAATTTTTGGAAAAAGAGCCTTGGATTGTCATTTTGCACAAGGCCCCTCATATCATGTATCTGGTCCTGAACACAGCTGTGCCCATTTGCTGATGTGTGGTCCGTGGCTGCTTTCTACTGAAATGGCAAAGTCGAATAGTTGCAACAGAAACCTCATGGCCTACAAAGCCAAAAATATTTACCATGTGGCCCTTTGCAGAAAATGTTTGCCACTGACCCCTGGTTTATACGATACTGCATTACTGTGCACACGCTGTGCGGAATGCAGGTAGGAGCACAAGCGTGCTGTACTGGAGAGACTTTAAGACTGGATTGAAAAGACCCAGAAGCCAGCCTAGCTCTGCCTTTGGTAGGCTCACTGGTTCTACTTTACTTCATTTCTCACCCTAAACTTCCTCATTATTATGTATGATTTTTGTCCTGTCTTAATAGAGTTAAAATTATCTTCACGAATCTTATTTTTCATATGAGATTTTACACCTATATAAAGATAAAAGAGACGATGTAATAAAAGTGTATAAAAATGTCACTAAATGTAAAAACTAAGAAAACCCAGCCTGTTGCTTATCATGTCTCTGCAAAGCCTACAGACTCACTGTGTCTTGGAGCATCCTTCAGGGAGAAGGGTGACATATATGTCCAGGGACTCCTTACTATCTTCTGTTGAATGTTCTTATTGGTTAAAGCCGCCCCCAGAGGACATTGACTCCTCCTCACTTCCAGGTTGTGTCACCCCACCCTCTAATAGCCCCTGTGCATCTGGTCAACCTGGACCTGGCATTGGAGTTGCCATGGCAACAGAGGAATGCTAACACCCAGCCTCTGCCTCCAGTGACAGAGCCAACCTGGGGTCTCAGGAAACAAGGTGCTAAAAGCATTGGCCAAGGCTTTCCAGGACAGCAGCTTAGGCCTAAGAGGCAGGCAGGCCTCTTAGATCATATGGAACTGGAGAGGTGCATAAAACTGGATCTGGTAGAAAACAATTAGACCATGATTTAATTTCTCACTATCCTGAATCTTTTAGTAGTTTAGTTTTGAAAACAGCCATCCAGATTTAAAAATAAGTCACTCCAACGCAAATGGCAGCCAGTTCTGCTACTCTGACTCCAAACAAGATGGGATAATACTGCCCTTTAAGTATGAGAATAGACAGGGCTTTAAATGTTTATTAAGCTATTCACTAACATATTAACCTAATTTATTGCTAATTTCCTAACCTACTAATGTGCAGGATAGTGCCTGGAATTGTTATAAACATTATTTCATTCATTTCACATACATTAACACAGAGGGTTTTTGTTGTTACACCTGTTTCACAGATGAGGAAACAGACACTCAGATCAATGAACTTGTCCAAAATCATCTAGCTAGTGTAACAGCTATTGAGCTAGGAGTCAAAACCTGCTATGGCTCTAAAGACTGTTCTTTCCAAATTCTATGCCATTGTTTTTTTATGACATGGGAAAATCTAGACCTATGGATCTAGATTAAAATTTAAATCTAACCAAAGAAAAAATCTAATAGAAAAAAGGGAATGAAAGGAAGAAGTTAAAACTATTCCTTTCAAAGTGTTTGCTGGGGCTGTTTTCCTCCCTTTAACTTTTTCCAGACACTTATCAGAGTTGTGTTGTTTTTTGACCCAGAGAATTTGAATCTTCATGCTTATCATAATATAACTAGTACTGGCCTTTAGCAACACAACACTGCAGTAGAACCTGCAATTTCACAGGCCATGACTGTAAAGTTGCTTTCTACTCTTAACTGCCTCACACTGTAGCAATGACATATTTTAATATGCACAAAGTACATAGCCATTTATGGGAGGAAAACAATGCTAGTTTAATACCGACATAGTACTTAAAAATTATGGGAATGTCCCATAACAAGTATCAGGGAATAATTTAAGTATAATTTCAGCTTTGGGTACTGATGGTAGATCTTAGGCTTCCTTCTTGAGTTTTAGGGAGATATATTATTCTCCTTTTCTGGTTTACAAGACCAGGGTAATAAATATACTACAAAGACTCTTCATTTTAGGAGATTGTTTTTCAATAATGCTAGTTACTGGTATTAGCACTAGAACTAAAAAGAAGTATAAGATGACTTATGGTTACCAAAGGGGAAACATGGCGGGAAGTGACAAATTAGGAGACTAGGATTAACATACACACACTACTATATATAAAACAGATAACTAATAAGGACCTGCTGTATAGCACAGGGAACTCTGCTGAATATTCTGTAATAACGTATATGGGAAAAGAATCTGAAATCAAATGGGTATATATAAATGTATAACTGATTCACTTTGCTGTACACCTGAAAGTAACCAACATTGTAAAGTCAACTGCACTCCAATAAAATTTTTTTTAAAAAGAAGTATAAGATGGATGCTAACTGTCCAATAATATTGAAGGGGTATTCTATGGGCTGCCCTCCAATTCATGTTAATGTCAGTAGATCTGCTACTAATACTCAGAATAGGCACTGGGTAAGAGGCCTTTGAGACTGAGGAGTCAGCAAAGTGAAATATTGAAAATAATTCCTGCCATACGTGATTTCCCCCAGGATGTCTTCTTAACAATTTCCTTCCATGCTCTCCCCAACCTAAACCTTTGTAAAGACAGAATGGGAGGGAGACATAGCCCAATCTCTTGCAGGGCTCAACTCAAAATGTGCTGGACCAAAAAACTGGAAACATCTGTCACAGAGTTTTTTGGGGTTTTTTTTAATATTTATTTATTGGGTGCATCTGGTCTTAGTTGCAGCACGCAGGGTCTTCCGTTGCGGTGTGTGGGCTTCTCTCTAGTTGCTGCACGCGGGCTGCAGAGCACATGGGCTCTATAGTTGCAACACTCGGGCTCTCCAGTTGTGGTGCACAGGCTTAGTTGCCCCGCAGCAGGTGGGATCTTAGTTCCCCCACCAGGGATCGAACCGGCATCCCTTGCATTGCAAGACAGATTCTTAACCACTGGACCACCAGGGAAGTCCCTGTCATAGAGTTTCTACTTAACTTCTCTCTTTTCTTTTTATAAGAGCTTTATTGAGATATAACGGATGTAAAAAAAAAACTGCACTGTTTAAATGTGTACAGTTTGACGTGTTTAGACATATGCAAACACCCACGATACCATCACCACAATCAAGGTAATAGACAGATCCAACACCTCCCAAAGTTCCCTTGTGTCCTTTTGGTTTTGTTTCTTGTTTTCTGTGGTAAGATCTACTCTCTTAACAAATTTTGAAGTGCACACTACTGTATTGCTAACTATAGGCACTACGTAACAGCCAATCTCTAGTAAAACTTAATACCCATTGCACAAGAATATCCCGTTTCCCCAACATCCCAGCCCCTGGCAACCACTATAGTGATCTCTGCTTTGATGAGTTTGACTATTATAAATACCTCATGTAAGTGGAATCATGCAGTCTTTCTCTGTCTAGCTTATTTCATTTAGCGTAATATCCTCAAGGTTTATCCATGATGTCACAAGTGTCAGGATTTCCTGTTGTTTAAGGCTGAATAAAATTCTATTGTATCTATATACCACATTTTCTTTATCCATTCATATATTGATGAACACTTGGGTTGTTTCCATATCTTGGCAATTGTAAATAACACTGCAGTAGCATAGGAGTGCAGAGCTCTCTGAGATCCTGACTTCAATTATCTTGGATATACCCAGAAATGGGACTGCTGGACCATATGGTGATTCTATTTTTAATTGTTTGAAGAACCACTATACTGTTTTCCATAGTAGCTACACCACTTTACATTCCCACCAGCAGTGCACAAGTGTTTCAATTTCTTCACACTCTCACCAATGCTTGTTATCTTTCCTTTTATGATACTAGCCAATCCTAACAGGTGTGATGTAATATTTCATTACAGTTTTGATATGCAATTGCCTGGTAATTAACGATGTTGAACATCACTTCCTATATCTGTTGGCCAGTTGCCTGTCATCTGTTCAAGCCATTTGCCCATTTTTTAAAATCAGGTTATTCTGACTGTTGTTCAGGAACAAAGTGTATATTATAGTAGGATGAAGTTTCATCATAAATGATGATCCTAACTGAAATTCATCTACTTTCCCCTCTTCCATAATATTTAAAATTCAAGAATAAAATGGGATATAAGTCAGCAAGCTTTTTCTATAAAGGACCAGATAGCTAATATTTTAGGCTTTGCAGGCTATAAGGTCTCTGCTGGAATTACTCAGCTCTGTCCTTGTAACATAAAAGCAGCCATAGACAGTACATAAATGAATGGGGATTGCTGTGGTCCAAAGTTTTAAAACTTTATTTTTAAAATAGGCAGCTGTCAAGATTTGGCCCATGGGGCATACATATACTGTGTCGACCCCTGATACAGGGTAAGCAAGAAAGTTCACCAATCTTAGAGTTCTGGCTATCCTCTTGGAAGTTCTGACTATCCTAATCTTAACTGTGAATGTAGCAGTTTCTCATGCTAAAGATGTGTTGCCTTATGCGCCCTGCCCTACTTGGGTTTGAGTCCCCTCCTCTTCTTTCCCATCCTATACAAATTCTTTGTGCTGTCAATCTTAAGCATCAAGCAAAAGAGCACTGTCCCCAGGCTAAGAGCTGTCCCACTTCTGACAGTGGCAGCCAAGCCTGCTCTGGTCCAGCAGCCGCCTCTCCCATTTCCAGCAATAGCTAATAACAGGAGGGGGCCTTTTTCTGTACAAAGACAGCTGGCTCAGCAAGTTCAGGGAAAAAATGATTTTCTCTTTCAGTAGGAAAAAAAGGTTAAAAATGTCAATGTTGTGTTTGCACTGTATTTATTCTATTAATCCTAACCTTGAAAACTGAAAATCAGCTACCATATAATCAGAGCATAATTGTCTGGTAATGTCTGCCCTTGAAACTTGAACACTGGAATCAGTTCTCAGAGCTGGAATTCACACAGTAATTAATCTTAAACTCATGGAACAACTCAGTCATTGCAAATAAATGTTCCTTAGTCAATTCTGGATGAAGATATTGTGCATTATTAAAGTATCTGATGTATTTGGGCCGCAGAAGGTTTACAGCGAAGGAAAGTAAATGTGTAATTTCAGACGCATTTGTAACATGCAACATTTCCTGGCAGCTATAAAACTGGTAAGGTGGAATCTAGATTGAAGCCCTGTCTGTTTTGTCTACTCTGGGCACCAAATTAATCATCCTAGTAAGTATATGACAGCCAATCAGATAATTATCTGTAACCATACCAAAAGTCTTTACGGAGACAAGCAGTATCAGTTACCTAAGACATGAATTACATACAGCTGACTTGAGTAGAATGGCAATCAAGACCCAGTCAGTGGTATCCTGTTCCAGGAGCTCAGTCTGTTTGAAGCAGGACCCTAAAATGTATATGAGGGACGGAGGGGGAAATTGAGGGTACAGAGGAAAGGGATATGCCCAGTCAAAAAAGTGGTAGAACAAGGATGGTAGAGTACAAAAGAAAGGGATCCGCAGGTTGCAGACCAGAACTTCTCTAATGTTCACGTGCGTATGAATCACCCAGGATCTTATTAATGTGCAGATTCTGATTCAGTAGGTCTAGGGTAGAGGCCAATATACTGCATTTCTCATAATCACCTGGGAGTGATCTGGAAGCTGCTGGTCCCAGGACACATCTTGTGCATCTGACTAGCAAGGATGTAAGTCTTTAGCAATTACGGTTGGAAAGGGATAGGCAGCGGATAGAAGCCAGCCCTTAGAGATCACTCCATCCAACCTTCTCATTACACAGATGAAGCCAGGAAGGTTAAATGGTTTGGTTTGCCTAAGCTTGTTATGTTAATGATAAAGCCTTTTGACTCCCATTTTAATGCATTTTACCTCCCTATAAAATTTCTACGAAGGATTCCCAGAGACAAGCAATAGCTAGCTGGGTCTTCTTTTAAGTTTTTTGAAGAATTTCTTTTTCATATATGGAGGTTGTGAAGAGATATTTCTAAATCAGGATCCTTTCTTTTATTAATGACAATTTTATAGCAATCCTATAACCGTTCATTTATTCCCCGGTTGAATCCAGGACTGTGCCAGAAAGCAAAGAGGTCAACTTCACAATGAATCAGCAAATTTCCTATATTTTAAGTAATTTTTAAACAGAAAGATTCTTTGACTTCAAATAATCTAAAAGGCAATGACCTGAAGAATTGTGTCTTTTTAAAATATGACAATTTCTTAGTCTGGGGAAAAAAAAGCAGAATTCATGGACTCCAGGGAATTTCCTGGGAAAAAATGATAAAATTATTTACTTTATCACTACGTGTCTAGGAAAATTTCCAAGTCAGCAGTTGTCATCACCATCTCAGCTAATCTAGCCAATCCAGTTTCATAGTCTTTTTCCAACTTTTACTGGAAGTCTGAAAATCCCTACAAACATTTGAATCATGCAACGCTATCAAATTACCATAAAAGTCTCTAGGAAAGGGGAATATTTCTGAGCCTGCTTTGTTCTATCTTCCCCTGACATTCAGGATGAAGGAAAATTGGCCCACTCAGAGTCTCCTTAGATAATCAAAAACCCAAGAATCCAAGCTCAGCTGATGCTCACTTTCAGTCTACCACGTACTATGCCTCTCTGGCCAAATTTGACTCCATCTGGAGAACAGAAGAGAAATGAATGCTTCCCCCTAAGACCCAGCATTCTGCCTGTCCACCCAGATCAGCCAAGAAAATCTCCACCACTGAGCCTCACAGACTCTTCATAAAAATAATTCATGAGCATCTCCCGACAGCCCCCCTGGGGTTTTGCACTGAGATATCTGCCTGGCAAACAGTTCTGGAACGTTTGATGAGGGCTCTATTGCTGGTCCCCATCCCAATGGGCAGACCTGGGAATTTGTAGTCATACATTTAAATAGCTTATTTAGCTGTGCATGTTCCACATTAATTGCTCCTGTCTTCAATTTTGTGCCCTGTGGTTTTCTCCTTACACAGAGAATACAGATAAAATTTGATGGGCCGTGCTGGCCTTGGGCCAGACAACTACAAAGCTTCTTTGTGCCTTGATGACAATGAGTGCAGAGAAAAGAGAGGGATGCCACGGATCATGGGGAGCTGGTGGGGCTCCACTGGTCTTTCCTGATCCATCACTCAGGCTTCTTGCTTTCAGCTTCTTCCCCTGACTTTGTCACTGGGAGACAGCAGGACCTCCCAATCCACGGTTGGCCCTCTAGAAGCTTGCTTAATGATTGCTAATGGGAGGCACAGGAAACTCTTCTCTATCACTTTCCCTTTACATTCCCTGACTCTCAACAAATGGTCGAAGACACCCTCAGGGCATTTCACCAACGCTGGGACATTGCTTTCTCCATGCACTGTAAGAATTCTTGGAAGAGCTGGCCAGTAAGAATATTTTCCACTGAGATGACTTGCATAAAGCAGGAGTTTGTATTTAGGAAAAATGTGTTTCTCCTTCATGCCATGTTCTGGTTCAACAAGGTTTTAGAGTTTCTGTTCTATCTTTTCTGTGTTTGGCTAGCCAGCCCATATCTGTCTGCCTTACTCACCACTTCTATTCACCCAGACAGGTGCAGAATGACTCCCCAAGAGGACATTTTGGCCGGTACATTGTCAGTGTCCTAATCACCAGTGGCAACGCCAGGCGCTGAGGAATGAAAATTGTCATCAGGGGAGAGTCCCTATAATGTCTCTGGGCATTTGACTTGGACTTAGAAGCTGCTGTAGGTAGCTTTTTTGAATACTGAGTGATCATGACTTGAGGACAAAGCTGAAATTTATTAGCAGTAAGCTTTGGCCTGATACCACCGTCACACTGCATTAGAGTAAAGCTCTGGCTTGCCCTGGTCATTCAGCCTGAGCTGCAAACACCCCCTTGCTGCTGCTCATACAACTCCGATGCTGCTGATTAGCTGTGCTTGCATCTGTTAGGATGGAGAGCTCAGTATGATACAGCTCTTCACGCGGCAGAGTCCTACTGAGCCTTGAAGGTTACTGTGAAAGGAGGGAGAACTCCACTGGCATCTCCCTGGAGGAAACTGGTTCTTCATCCAAGGCTACCAGTGCTGGAGAAGGCCATGCCTCCCATGTAACGTGCCCTATCCTCCCTCATCCCCTCAACAAACCACTCCTCTTCCTGTGCTCTTTGCTTAGTGAAGGTCACCACCATCCCCTCCATTGTCCAATTAGAAACTGGGGACCATTCCTAGCATTTCCCACGTCCCCAGCCCACGTGCAGTAACTAAGTCCCAACCATTCAGTCTCCACAATGTCACCTGAACATATGACTCCCCTTTATTCTTATCACCAGTTACATAATTCAGGTGCTCGGCTCGATTAGTAAAACAGCCTCAACTGGGAATCCTGCTCCCTAATCCCTCCTCACCCTCAATCAGCTAAGTTTACCTCGACACATCATTAGCTTCTATTCTAAAATACAAATCTTCCCATGGCACTCTTACTGAAAACCTTCAATGGCTCCCATCACCTATAGGATAAAATTCAGACTCCTCACCACAGCATTTAGGGTTTATGGCCTTCAATACATTTTATCACCTCCCTTCCTGCTGTTATCCTTCACATATTAATGCCAACTTCACCCCAACTACTCTTTCCCAAGCAAGTCAAACTCTTTCATATCCCTCTTCTGCCTGAAGTGCCTTTCTCCTGCCTTCTCAGCATGGAAAATTCATACTCATCCTCCAGATTTGCCCAAAGATAACATCTCTTATAAGACTTTCTCTGATGCCCTTTACCTGTAATGATTTTTATTGTGTTCTAATCCGTGTTTTACATGCCTGTTTTCTAAGGTCACACTGGGTTTTCCTAGTCTCGAAATTTCTAGTTCCCAGCATATGCTCTTTATGCACTGATATTTAGGGAAGGGAGAAAGGAAAGGAATTCGTTACTATGTTACTTAGATAGACTTAGAAAGCACAAATTATATCTCTTATATCTCTTATCTGGGTAGATATCCCATGTTGCTAAAGTGGACGGGAGCCCAAGCTTTAGGGAGAAATGGCTGTTGTGGAGATGTAACCTCTCTGGACAGCAAGTAGAATTTCCAACAAATTCGGCAACTGCCCCATGCGTATTTAAGCCAAGTATTTTATTAGAAAATTACATTTGCCCCACAAATCCAAGGCTTTCAGCCAACTCCAGGGATAAAATATCACTGGCATCATACTACCATCCCCAACAGGCCAAAAGGTACTCCCACTGTGCATCTGGGTCAGAGGGATGCTGTCTAGAAGATGATCATAGCAGTATAAATATGGTTTCAAAACTTCAGATCAGGCAGATCTGGACGGAAGAGGGTAAAGTAGAAAGCATAATCTGCTGGGAACAGGAAACAAGCTTTTAAGCAAGTCAAGACGCACACTGCTTTCCTCTTCAATATTCCAACTCATCTCTCCGCAAAGAAAAAATTAAAAGCTTATTCAGATAAAGGTTGGGATTGATTCTCTTGCCGGAGATGGACAATTTTAATGCCTGTAGATAAAGTGTTAATCTGCCAAATGCTCAATATCTTAATAGTTTTCATTTTCATCCTGCCCCAAAGCAAGTGTGCGTGCACACGTGCACGCACACACACACACACACACACACACACACACACACTTCTCATGAGTGAAGGCTGAGAGGAGAAGCATCAGAACACACCTAGGAATTGAACTGGAGGGAAATGCTGGGGGAAGCCAGCAGGGCAGGATGTATCAAACTCAAGTCCTACAAAATGCCAAGTCTTCTCCCCCATGGTGTCCAAATGGATACCAGTCCAAGCATGCATCTTGACCCAAAAGAAAGGGCGAGCTGTACTTAAACCTTGCTTCAATATCCATTTTCACTGTGGAACTAGATCTTTACAACCCCACATGTGGGAACCCAGAAAATAATACACAGGAATTGGAAAAAGCACATGCTTCATATCTAGGCACGCTTGGCTTTGTCCATGACTTATAACATAGGACCAGCATCCTTAATCCCCCTGTGTCTCAGTTTCCTTCCATGAGAAATGGGAAATAAACCACACAGCACTGTCATTTCATCTGCTGAAATGACAAATAAAAGTAGGGAGGTGTCAACTAACATATAATAGGTGTGTCATAAATTCCAGCGACCCCCGACTCCCTTCCAGTGGCAGGCTCATTTGTGCAACATCTTGTTAGCATCTTTATTAGGCGTATAGACTCTCTGTTGAACAGAAAGCCCTGGTATTTGGCTGAACTGATGACATTCAAAAGCCCTCACACATCGTCCTCCCCACATCCATAACTGTCACAGGCTGTGCAGGCCACGCTGCATGTCAGAAGGCAAAAAGAACTTGATTTTCACCCTCCTTAAGTGAGATAAAGTGTGAAGAATAAACAAGATGAAGAAGGTCATTTCCCCTGTAGGTCTTGCTTATTTAGATCTCATTTTGAATGCACAGGAAACTAATCTCCGCTATGTTAAGATTTTTTTTTTCTCACACACTTAATGTGAAATACAGCAGTAAATTGATGATGTTGGTGCTTGGAAGTATGTGTAGTCAATATAGGCAACAGGGTATATAGGAAAAAAAAAAGAAAAAGTAATTCCTTTTCAGAAAGAAGTAACCCATTGATACTACATCAGGTGCTGATAGATCAACCCTGAATTGATTTTCGTGTAGTCAATAGTTCTCTTTTCTTGCATTAATAGTTAACAATGAGAATTGGCAACTTACCAAAATTAAATTATATAGCCATCAGCTATGTCTAATGATACAAGTGTCTCTCAGAGCAAAGAGAACTTGGAAGACAAGCATATACGCCCTGATCCTTTAAAAAGAGTTAGGGGAATCCAACATATATAGACAACTCATACAACTCAACATCAAAAAACAAACAACCTGATTTAAAAATGGGCAGAACTGAATAGACATTTTTCCAAAGAGGAGATACAGATGGTCAAGAGGTGCATGAAAAGATGCTAATCATCAGGGAAATGCAAATCTAAACCACAATGAGGTATCACTTCACACCTGTCAGAATGGCTGTCATCAAAAAGAACACAAATAACAAATGTTGGTGAGGATGTGGAGAAAAGGGAACCCTCGTACACTGTTGGTGGGAATGTAAATTGGTGCAGCCACTGTGGAAAACAGTACGGAGATTTCTCAAAAAAAACTAAAAATAGAACTACCATATGAACCAGCAATTCCACTCCTGGATATGTATTTGAAAAAAACAAAAACACTAATTCAATGCACCCCAATGTTCATAGCAGCATTAGTTATAATTGACAAAACATGGAAACAACCTACGTGTCCATCAACAGCTGAATGTGAAACTTTGCCATTTGAAGCAATATGGATGGACTTGGAGCGCATTATGCTAAGTGAAATAAGTCAGACAGAGAAAGACAAACACTATATGGTATCACTTATATGTGGAATCTGAAAAACACAACAAACTAGTGAATATAACAGAAAAGAAGCAGGCTCACAGATATAAAGAACAAACTAGTAGTTACCAACGGGGAGAGAGAAGAGAAGAGGGGCAATATAGGGGTAGCACATTAACAGGTACAAACGATTAGGTTTAAAATGAGCTAAAAGATATGTTGTACATCACAGGGAATATAACAAATATTTTATAATGGAGTAAAATCCTTAATAGTTGTGAATCACTATATTGTACACCTGTAATTTATATAATATTATACATCAGCTATACTTCAATTTAAACAAAAGACATTCTGTATGGCAGAAAAACAAAAAATAAAATAAAAAGAGGGGAGAACATATTAAGAAAGAGAAAGTAAAATCTCTTCTAATGGTGTTTTGAATACACATAACTATATATCTTCTTCTTTGTTACACCCCAGCTCTCATAAAATGACCAAAGTTCATAAAATTAGGGGGAAACCTATCAGTGGTGCACACAGAGAAATAGAGACATTTTCATGTTAGAAACTTTTAGGAACTTCAATAGGACATCCTATACAATTGGCTGGTTTGAAGAAAGGTTGATGTGGCCTATTCCTTTCCACAAACAACTGACAAAGTTAGAATAAGAGACCCAAGCAGAACCCCCCAAATATTCCAACTGGGAGATGTGTGGGAAGGAAGTGAAGCTGAGCCTTGGATCAGTCGACTGACACAAATAGTCTACACCAGCACCACCGGGAAGGGCAAAGAGACTGGTAAAGCCTGGGCAGTCAGCCCAGCACACCCACAGCACCACATGCAGTGCGGGGACTGCACTCTCCTCACACCTAACCCTGTCCCAGGAGCAACTGCAAAATTCGTGGAGCCCAGAGCAAAATGAAAACGCAGGGCTCTGTGTTCAAAAATTGTTAGACATGTTAAGGTAGCCACAGCAGAGCATTAAACCAAGCAGGAAGCCCTTCTAAGCAGGAGCCCCTGCGTGACCACCCAGGGGACATGCCCATGAAACTGCCTCTGCCTCCTCTTTACACCTGTTTACCCAAGTGACTGATCAAAATCTCACCTACTTGGTAATCCAGCACCAACCAATTCATCGTTCTTATATTAATCTGAGCATCGTCCACGCTAAGCCACCCTACCCTTGACCTGTACTCTCTAGAACTCGTGGCCTGTGACCAGAAAGCACTCTCATTCCTCCCTAAACTTCTCCTTCCCCTTCTTCTTTAACCTGGCTACCCTCTGAGGCCACTGCCTCCCCTAAAGACGTACCCAGCTGCTGCTGCTGCATTTCCTTTTTTTTCTTTTTTTAACATCTTTATTGGAGTATAATTGCTTTACAATGGTGTGTTAGTTTATGCTTTATAACAAAGTGAATCAGTTATACATATACATATATCCCCATATCTCCCTCTTGGGTCTCCCTCCCACCCTCCCTATCCCACCCCTCTAGGTGGTCACAAAGCTGATCTCCCTGTGCTGATCTCCCTGTGCTATGCGGCTGCTTTCCACTAGCTCTCTATTTTACGTCTGGTAGTGTATATATGTCCATGCCACTCTCTTTGTCACACTTACTGCCTTTTCAATTCACCTCTCCCGGTGAGACAGAAGTAGGAGTCCTCCTTGCCCCACGCCCACTGTGCTTTCAAATAGTCCCTCCAGCACCCTGCTTAGAGGCCGTGCCCTGCAGCCGTCAACCCCTCTCAAATTTGTAATCTAACTGACCGCCTAGTCTTACTCTGCACTCACTCTAGACTTCTAGGATCAGTCTACCTTCCTCCCTCTGGCATCGTCTTAGCAAATCCAACATCCATGGGCATAACCTACCACACACCTAGCCTAGATGATCAGCTACTGGACCTCCACATCATCCCCCATCCATCCCAGCTCCCCGACCCGTCCCACAGGCATTCCCTAAATGAAACAGAATCATCACAAAAACCTTCATTTTGGGAATTCCACCCTCAAGAGTCCTTCCTGTCTTCCAGTTAGTTTATTTTAGCACCCCCAATGATGTAATTGTCTATCCTCATCAAGCCCTCCCCGTCATCGACTCTCTCCATGACCGCATTATCCGTTACGTCCCTGCTGTCTTTACTTTCTGCTTAGTACAATCTAGGTTCCAAATTCCTCATTATAATTGCTCCCTTGCAGAGTCTTCATCCCCTTTACTTCTCTCCCTCCTTTATATTCATGTGGGAAAACCCCAACTATCTACCTGCTCAGTGCCAACTTGAGCCAGAAAATCCAAAGGGATCCTTGAGTGAAAGGCCAAAATAATAGAATCATGGCCACACCTTGACTCTCCTGGTTCCTCTTATTTATTTTTTCCATTTCAAAGCTAAAGAAAAAAAGTATAAGCACTCTACAAGATATAGTACACTACTTCAAAGGAACAAAAATCAGATGAATGATGACATCTTCCCTAAAATCCTAAATGAATGAATTAATTCTACATGATTTTTGAGGGTAAATATTGTGGACTCAATTCTGATCCTGACAAACTCTCACACATGTACAAGGAGAACAGAAACAGTCTCAGCTGTTCCAAATACGTTCACCATGTGTATCATACTTCCTGAAAATAGACATGCCCCACATTGCCAAGAGATGAATTAGAACCAGAAAATCAGAACTGGGGAAGTCACAGAATAAAGGAACAATAAATTAGCATAATAAGTTGTCCAAATAATTATTGTTAATATGGTTATAAAAGTTACTATAAATGTCAGAAATAAATCTTGTTGTGAGGATTAAATGTAAAAGGTTTACGTTAGTGTCCAGCATAGAGTTGGCGATTGTCATTACAAAGAAATTAATTTATTAATAATCTCAATCTAAATTCCCAAACCCTATGAAAAAATTCAAGGAAATGTGACAGGGAAGGGAAGGATGGAGTAGAAAATGTAGAGAGAAAGGAAATAAAATCATATTAAATTTTTCATCCTATGCTAGATTAAGTAAGAAAATGTCATTTTGTTCTTGAAGCTAATAATTAGAAGCAAGATGTGTGGGTATGTGTGCGTGCACATGTGTGTGTTGTTTCATTTAATGCTGCAGTCCTCCTTCTAGGAGTGCACACCTTATTTACCCAGCAAAGTGTTGCTTTGCTATGTTCTCTAAATATGCAGGGCCATCACGGAGTGATGCAATGCAACAGCCCTATACACACCCATGTCCAGGTCACAGCCGAACTATTTACTGAATATGAGTCAGCCTCTGAAGCCCCGGAAAAGAGATGACCAAAACAAAAAGGAGGCAGACCCCCTTAAAACTGGGAGCCGGCCAGCCAGACCCTAGGCCCACAAGGCCATCTTGTCTCTTGCACAGAAGCTGGTCAGCCTCAACCCGAGCAGCCTGGGAACCAGACCTTCAAGGCAACAGTATGGAGCCACAGCTCCAGCACCATCCTTAAGACTGTCTTGAGGATTCCCGCTTCCTGAGTCCAAGGCTTCACACGGCAGAGGAGCAGTACCTGCCCTCTTCGCCCTCTGTGATCCTGACTGCCCTCGCCCCTGTCGGAGAGGTCTTTTAGCGCAATAACATCAAAATAACGCCACGTGCAAGGCAGCTTTAACAGCCATGGCGGTTGTTGAATTGAGATTGGAAATTGCCAGAGACAAAAGGCAGAAGAGATACAGAATGAGGATCATGAGGTCCCGATCAGGGGACAGAAGACGTCAACAGAAGCGAAAGGATTTGGAGCCAAGAGGATAACAATTCTCTTAGGACCAATTCTTTAAATTCTCATTATTTTACACTCATTCAAGGGTACATTTATTAATCCCCATGTAAGTTGGGGAGACCTTTTCCATCCCAGACCCATTTGCTGTAACTCCCAAAGGTGATGTTTGGCCTCATGTTCTCTTTTTTTTTTTTTTAATGTTTATTGGAGTATAGTTGATTTACAGTGTTGTGTTAACTGTGTTAACTTCAGGTGTACAGCAAAGTAAATCAGTTATACATATACATACACCCACTCTTTTTTTTAGATTCTTTTCCCATATAGGTCATCACAGAGTACTGAGTAGAGTTCCCTGTGCTATACAGTAGGTCCTTATTAGTTAACTATTTTATATATAGTAGTGTGTATATGTCAATCCCAAGCTCTCAATTTATCCCTCCCCGCCCTCCTTTCTCCCCTGGGAACCATAATAATGTTCTCTTAAGTGTGTATTTGAGAAATGTCCAGAATGGCTATTCTAACAAAACTTGCCTGAATGGAAGGGAAGTGACTTTCTAATACACCATCCCCTCAAGGAATCTTATCAATAGAGATTCTATTTTTCCTGAATTCACAGTAATATTGCTGGGGCTAGAGGGCTGCTTGACAGGGAATGGGAAGATGTGCCCCACGGACATGATCTCACTAATTAGAGCCAGCACAGCCATGGCAGCGGCTAGATGGAAGCCATAAACACCTGCCCTAGTTCTGTCTGCAGCACAGGATAATTAATTCCCTGCTTCTAGCCTTCCACTTTCCATTTACTTTGCCAATGCTGCAGTTACATACGACTGACTTTCCCACATAGGATGTTAATGATTTACTCTCTGAAATCTTAGGGTGCTTACAAAGCCTGATAGCGTGAGTGGCTAAAAATATAATAATGAAAATAGAAAACATTCCTCTCTCCCCATCTGGGTGTGGCCAGACTGATGATTTATGGGAGGAGGAGGTGTCTTGTCAGCTCTTGACTAGGAAGGCGAAGGCAGGTAGAGGAAGAGGGGCTGGCTGCCCGTCTGCTTCATACACCTCAGTTGCCTGTTGACAGCCTGGGGATCAATCACAGAGCGAGAGCTCTTCCTGCGTAGCTGAACTAATAGAACTCATTCATATTCTCACACAAAAAGCAAGAGATACTCCTGTCAGCAGTGGAAGACTACAAGGAGCTGATGCCCGGGGCCAGCCCCCAGCTTGCCAATTCTTACCTCCAGCCCCCAGAGCTCTTCACACCCTTGTTTCCGCAAATCCGTGTGGATCACTGCCTTGGAGACCTGGCCCAGATCTCATCTCCTCATGGGAGCTGTCCTTGACTCACCCCCCCCCCCATACACTGATTATTAATTTTCCCCATATCCTGCCAACTCAGAGAGGTTAAGATATTGCCTAGTAGCAGATCTCAAATGCAACAGTTTTCAAGCAAAGGCATGCTGGTTTACAACAATAACACTTAGCCCTTGCACAGCAACTTAGTGTCCGTAACCCTATAGATTGTTTTATTCTCATACCTATGTACAACCCTATGAGGTGGATGGATGGACACAAAACATTTTACTATGCTGACTTTTTTGCAACCTCTTTGATGCTACTATTTTGATGAAAAAGATTCTGACATATTTTAAAGATAAGCCACTAATATCTGTTTTAATTGTCAGATTAAGTGAAGAACAGAGATCTTAGCCCTATTTCTGAACCCTACCCCCTGACAGTAACCTACAGCCTTCTCCCACTCTCAATCCCCCCAGCATAGACACACACAATGGGAATCTGAGACAGGTGAGGGATGAGAGGGGAAGCAGCAGGAAAACGTATTGTGCACATTTCTCAGTCCACCAAAGAGAAATACTATATACTGAGCATGTCAAAAGGACTTTCTTGAAATGCCTCATCCAAGTAAAGGGTGCATTGTTTCATTCTAGACATATAATAGATGAAGAAACAATATAAGAAGGGTGGTTTGACCAAGTTCACAGAGTTGGCAAGGACAGTGCTGTACCTGAACTCAGCACCTTTGCATCAATATCTTTGAGTTCCTATCACACTGGGAAGTGGAGTTTGCTGCCTGGAGAAAGCGCTCCTCAAGCATTTAAGGCATGCAGAGCAAAGGAAAACATAAATAAGATGAAATGACAACCCTCAGAATGGGAGAAAATATTTGCAAATGAAGCAACTGACAAAGGATTAATCTCCAAAATTTACAAACAGCTCATGCAGCTCAATACCAGAAAAACAAACAACCCAATCCAAAAATGGGCAGAAGACCTAAATAAACATTTTTCCAAAGAAGATATACAGATTGCCAACAAACACATGAAAGGATGCTCAACATCACTAATCATTAGAGAAATGCAAATCAAAACTACAATGAAGTATCACCTCACACTGGTGAGAATGGCCATCATCAAAAAATCTACAAACAATAAATGCTGGAGAGGGTGTGGAGAAAAGGGAACCCTCTTGCGCTGTTGGTGGGGATGTAAATTGATACAGCCACTATGGAGAACAGTATGGAGGTTCCTTAAAAAACTAAAACTAGAACTACCATATGACCCAGCAATCCCACTACTGGGCATATACCCTGAGAAAACCATAATTCAAAAAGAGTCATGTACCACAATGTTCACTGCAGTGCTATTACAATAGCCAGGACATGGAAGCAACCTAAGTGTCCATTGACAGATGAATGGATAAAGAAGATGTAACACACATATACAATGGAATATTACTCAGCAATAAAAAGAAATGAAACGGAGTTATTTGTAGTGAGGTGGATGGACTTAGAGTCTGTCATACAGAGTGAAGTAAGTCAGAAAGAGAAAAACAAATACTGTATGCTAACACATATATATGGAATCTAAAAAAAAAAAATGGTTCTGATGAACCTAGGGGCAGGACAGGAATAAAGACATAGACGTAAAGAATGGACTTGAGGACACGGGAAAGGGGAAGGGGGAAGGGGAAGCTGGGACGAAGTGAGAGAGTGGCATGGACATATATACACTACCAAATGTCAAACCGATAGCTAGTGGGAAGCAGCTGCATAGCACAGGGAGATCAGCTCGGTGCTTTGTGACCACCTAGAGGGGTGGGATAGGGAGGGTGGGAGGGAGACCCAAGAGGGAGATATGGGGATATATGTATATGTATAGCTGATTCACTTTGTTATAAAGCAGAAACTAACACACCATTGTAAAGCAATTATACTCCAATAAACATGTTAAAAGAAATAAAATAAAAAATAAAAGACACATTTTTCATTTTTACCAAGAACTTTATTGAACAACATATTCACCGTTTTGTTCCACTACCTTCTGCCATTTTTCAGGCAACTTCATAATTCCATCTTCCCAAAACTTTTTATCTTTTTGAGCAAAGAACCGTTCCAGGTGCCTTTTCCAGGGAATTGAAATTTTTTCCATTAAGAGAATTTCGTAAATACCAAAATAAAAGGAAATCCAAAGGTGCAATGTCTGGTGAATACGGTGGATGAATCAGAACTTCCCAGCCAAGCTGGAACAGTTTTTGCCTGGTCATCAAAGAAACATGCGGTCTTGTATTATCCGGATGGAAGATTATGCGTTTTCTGTTGACTAATTCTGGATGCTTTTCGTCAAGTACTGCTTTTAGTTGGTCTAATTGGGAGCATTACTTGTTGGAATTAATCGTTTGGTTTTCCGGAAGGAGCTCATAATAGAGGACTCCCTTCCAATCCCACCATATACACATCATCACCTTCTTTGGATGAAGATCAGCCTTTGGTGTGGTTGGTGGTGGTTCATTTCACTTGCCCCACAATCTCTTCTGTTCCACATTATTGTACAGTATCCACTTTTCATCACCTGTCACAATTTGTTTTGAAAACGGAACGTTTTCATTCCATTTATGTAGAGAATCCCATGAGGAAATATGGTCAAGAAGGCTTTTTTCACTTAACTTACGTGGAACCCAAATATCAAAGCAATTAACATAAGCAAGCTGGTGGAAATGACTTTCAAAGCTTGATTTGGATATTATGAGCGTCGGCTATCTCCCACGTGGTATATAACGTTGATTGTTCTCAATTAATGTCTCAATTTGATCACTATCAACTTCAACTGGTCTACCCGACCGTGGAGCATTGTCCAGTGAGAAATCTCCAACACGAAACTTTGCAAACCACTTTTGACACATTCAATCAGTCGCAGCACCTTCTCCATACATTGCACAAATCTTTTTTTTTTGCATTTCAGTTATGTTTTTACCCTTCTTGAAATAATAAAGCATAATATGCTGAAAATGTTGGTTTTTTCTTCCATCTTCAATATTAAAATGGCTACACAGAAATTCACCAATTTTGATAAGTTTTTTTAAATGCATGCTGATATAACAGCTGTCACAATACAATTTAACAAAAATTGTGTCGAACAAAGTTAAAGACAACTAAGCACTACTAGAGCCATCTTATGGGAAAAATCAAATGAACATTCTGGCCAACACAACAATTTTTACTTTTTTATTTTACTTGTATACTTTGTTTATTGCCTGCCTATGTTCCCCCAGCACTCATGAGGGCAAGAACTCAGGTCTGTTTTGTTACTGCTGTATCTCAAGTGCCTAGAACAGTGTCTGCAACATAGGAGGTAGTCAATAAATATTTTCTAAATAAATGATGAATGAATAGAGTTTGAAGTCAGACAATATGGCTTATTCTTTTTTGTTTTGCCAACAGTACCTGGCATATAGTAGGTATTAAATAAATATGGAGGTTTGGGAGTTTAAATAAATGGGTATCTGTATTAATCAGGGTTCTCTAGAGAACCAGAGGCCATAGGTGAGATGTGTACATGTACAGAAGATTTATTTTAAGTAATTGGTTCATGCAATTACGGAGGCTGGCAAGTTCAAATTCTGCAGGATGGGCCATCCAGCTGGAGACCCAGGGAATTGCTGCAGAATTCCCTCTTGCTTGGAGGAAGTCAGTCATTTGTTCTGTTCAGGTCTTCAACTGATTGGATGAGGCCCACCCACATTAGGGAGGGCAGTCTGCTTTATTCAAGGTTCACCAATTTAATTGTCAGTCTCATCCAAAAACACAACCAAAGAAACACTCAGAATAATGTTTGACCACATATTTGGACATTATGGCCCAGCCAAGTTGACACATAAAATCAATCATCACAGTGTCCTATTAAGGTAAATCAATAGGACACATCAGATCAATGAAAGAAGAATATTATAACAGGAATCCAATACCTGCTTTTTTCCTATAAATGCTTTATAAGCACAATGTCCTATATTCTGTCATTAAGCATTTACTCGGCACTGTGCTAAGCACTGCAGAAGACAAGTCTCAGTTCTCCTCACCAGGGAGCTCAGAGGAGCTACATAATGTATATCATCCTGCAGGTGTTATCTCTGCTGCATGTCCACACGTCCAGCTACTGGTCTCAAGAGAGATTGTACAGCTTGTCAGCCAGGTTCTTTCTTAATGAACTAAGTAAGTATATGCAGATCAGTAACGGGTTTGGCAGCTATACAGAAAAATTGAGCAAATAAACAGCCATAGTAAATAAAAGAGTAAAAACCAGTCAGCCCTCTTGGGGTGTGTACCTAACAACTTCCCCTTCCCTAGAGATTATCCCTGGCTACAGGGGCAGGCCCTGACAGCTGTTATCTGTACTTCTAGCATTTGGTCCCCTTCTTCACCCCTTCCTGATTGCACGTCCCTTGAATTCTCCAAGCCAGTTTCCTCAGGAGTAAAACCTACCTACCAGTCGATGAGCTCAATGAGAACAAAGATTTATCTGGGTTGTTTATCCAGCCTGACATATTAGTTAGCACTATTATTATCATGATTATTACTACAATTATTAATTCAGAAAAGGGAAGCCCTTTCATGAGTCTGCCACCTCTGGGCACTAGCACTGTATCTTTAAGAGTCAGGTTGAATTCATTTTTTGCAGGTATATTTTTATAGCAACACAAAGAGGACTTCTTCACTCCCAATGTATGATGATGATGACATAAGGTCATTCCGAGGTTGACCAAGCCCATGTTTTGTAAAGAGAGAGCTCTGAACATTTCATCATAGCTCTCTGACACTCTCTGAATCACTTTCAAAGTTTTGTTTATTTGCATGGTGGTTTGAATAAGTTGTGTCTCCCTGACTAGACTACAACTCCATAGGAATTATGAAAATTTTATTCTTCATTGAACCTCATCATTTAACACAAGCCTAGCTGAATTATGCAGGAGAGACTAGGTGAGGCCACAGAACCAAATCTTCAAACGTCAAAAGTCAGTGGTGTAATACAATAAAGGTCTATTTCTTTATTACTCATGCTACATTCCCATTATGAGTTAGTAAGGGGCTCTGCTCCAAATTGTCACTGAGGGGCCCAGGGAGACAGAGGATACACCATTCTACCATAGCTACACAATCTGGAATATATAGCTCCTCAGTCACAGGAGCTGCTCATATGCGGAAGGGTCTTGTGCCAGCGATTGAATATTTTGGCCCCAGAGGGACATGCTCCCTCATAGATCCTTGGCCAAGAGGAGTCTCCAGCCACAACTAACTGCAAAGGGTCTGGGAAATATAGGAGACCATAAGCATATTTTGTGAGCTTTACTCTCTCTACTAGACTGGCACACCATAAATATTCAGTAAATATTTTTGATTAAATGTATGAATGAATAAGTGATCGTTTACAACAAATTCTGCACACTCTGCAATGAGTCCAGATCTGTTTCCAGCCCCAACCCACCCTAGGAGGAAGGATAGACTCTGCATCCATCTGAATTCTTCTTCTAAGCCCCAAACCATTTGCTTAAGCTTCCATTCAATGCTCATAATCACCATGTCCTGGATGAGTAACTAACCCTAGCAGAGTTCTTGAAATTTATTTGGGAGGTTCTTCGATGAGCTGAGTTGGTTTGCTCATAATTTCCAGCCAATTAGGTCTTGAAACAAAAAGACAAAATCCTGGCTCTAGAACTTGCCAATGACTTTTAGGTCATGATAACAGTAAAGGGTTGAGAAAGTAAATTTCTCCAAGAAAATTCTTCTCTAATGAAAAATAGCAGCAATTATGTCGAAAGGCATAAGAGAGAGAAAGAAACAGGGAAACACCTATCAAGGGCTGCCCATACAATGCAGAACATAATGTCCCAAAGAGGCCATTTAAGGCTTGAAGCATAGCACAGTCCTTCTTGTAACAGGCCCAAGCGCATGAAACCATCCTTCTCTGCTTTTCTTTGCTAATCTGCCATTTCTAGGAAAATGGCTTTTATCACCTCAGATTCTTAATTTTCAAATTCTTATCCCTCAATAAGCCAATGAATTACCTGTGCCCAACTGAAGAATGGATTGAAGGACAAAGAGAGAGAAAATAGGAAATTCTAAAACACATTGAAGTGAGGTGGATGGACCTAGAGTCTGTCATACAGAGTGAAGTAAGTCAGAGAGAGAAAAACAAATACCGTATGCTAACACATATATATATGGAATCTAAGAAAAAAAAAAAAAGGTCACGAAGAACCTAGGGGTAAGATGGGAATAAAGACACAGACCTACTAGAGAATGGACTTGAGGATATGGGGAGGGGGAAGGGTGAGCTGTGACAAAGTGAGAGTGGCATGGACATACATACACTACCAAACGTAAAATAGATAGCTATGGGAAGCAGCCGCATAGCACAGGGAGATCAGCTCGGTGCTTTGAGACCACCTAGAGGGGTGGGATAGGGAGGGTGGGAGGGAGGGAGACGCAAGAGGGAAGACATATGGGAACATATGTTTATGTATAACTGATTCACTTTGTTATAAAGCAGAAACTAACACACCATTGTAAAGCAATTATACTCCAATAAAGATGTTAAAAAAACCTATTATTTATAATCCTAAAAATAAATAAATAAAACACATTGAAAGAAATAATCCAAATTCCTATTGTAGACATACTGGGCTGCTTGCCTCACCCATAGTGCTTATGGAGACCTGGTCCCTAGAACAGAGAGTAAACGCCATTCAACATAGCCAACAGACCCCAGACTGCAGATGTCCATCTGTTTGCTGGCCTTCAACTAGCATGATGCTCTCTCATTAATTTTAAATTATGTCCTAGGAGTCCATAAGTCCATTACAGACGGCAGGTGCTTAGGATAAAATGGTATGCAGACTCGGAGCTTGGGAAGTCCTACTTGGAGTTGAGCAAAACAAGTGAACACAGCACCCTGGTGAAGAGAAAGAAGACCCAGATCCAGCAAGAGAAGCAGTGGTGAGGATGACATGTGGGCCCAGGGGAGCTGGAGAAAGGAGTATCCATATCTGACTTTCCAGTCTGGCTGCCCTTCACAGTTTTGCAATAGCCCCACCCTATATTCATGTGATCTGAGGTCAGCGATGTCTGTCCTTTTCAGCCAAAAGGAACTTGATTCTATACATACTAAAATTAGTAATGATAATTAGCATTTACTAAACACTTCTTATTTAATGTATCTGGAGTCACACTAAAACCTATATTATTGTCTCATTGTTCCTCACATTATTCCTCTGAGGGTAGTACTATTTTTATCCCCATTTTCCAGTTGAGGAAACGGAGCCTCTGAGAGGTTAAGTAATTTGATTGCAACTTCCAGTTGACGGGAATTAAACACAGATGGATTTGACTCAAAGTTCACACTCTTAGCTGCCCTACTAGACTGCCCTTGACCCCCAAGCTGAGCAATCTCATGGACCTGGGAACTACAGAAAAGCAACCCGCCCCTCTAAAAGTCCACCACTTGGCTATCAGTGACAGTGACCTTGTAGTGAAGTTGGAAGAGTATAGGCTTCGGTGTGGGAGGAGTTGAATTTAAATCCTGGCTCTGGGGTCTACTTAATCACTCTCCAAACCTCACCTTCTTCATCTATAAAATAACAATTATGTCCAATCTTTGCAGGGGTTGCAGGTTAAATTAGATGGCACATATGACAGAGAGTGCCTTGCATAAAGTAAAGCACCGAGAAGATTTTAATAAACACCAGCTCCCTCCTTATTTGCAAGATTAAGGAGCTACGTTTGCAAAGTAAAAGTGCATGGCACATAGTAGGTGATAAATGTACATTTCATCCCTTCCCAGCCTCCACTCTACAGTTTCTCAGATGTCTTGGCCATCAACTTGTAATACAGACCAGAATCACTTTTAGGCAACCACAGAGCTTCAGCTCAGTGCTTTTACAAGAGGAGCACTGATCCCAAATCAAGGCTATTTTTTGTCCTTTTGAAATGTGTGTGATTCTCAGGCAGCTGCGAGAATAGTCTGTGAAAAGTAAGAAATGCCAGGCTGCTTTTACTTAGAGTTGTCACCAGTGAAAAGTGTTACTGTAGGTTAATGAATTTTTCCAGAAGAATGAACTGTCACAGGGGCAAGGGGGTGAGAGGAGGGAGGAGGGTGATTACCTGTGTGCCTAGCCCAGGCTTCATTAACTAATGCTCCTCGCGGCAGACAACTGCAAGAAAATCTCAGCTGCACAGAGATTCATGTCCACCCGAGATGGATTCTAACCACACATCTGAAAAAAGCATCTCTCTGCTCAACCACCATTATCAGTAAACACACAGCTGCAGGGTTTCTGTGGGTGGTCTCTGGATTTCCTCCTTTCTCAGACAAAACAAGAGCTTGGGAACCTGCTTAACCTTCTATTTAGAGAAATGATACCCATGTCAAGTAGATGACTGCCATTTACACAAGGATTGGAAAGCGAGAGGCCCCTCCACTTCCACAAAGACGCTGAAAACTCTCATTTTGTTCAGGGAGAAGTTGAGCTTCTGAAGTTGGCGTCCTCTGCATGTTTGCTACTCAAAGTATAGTCCATGGACCGGCAACAACCGCATTACCTGAGAAGTTGTTAGAAACAATCAGAATCCTAGGTCCAATCATAGTCCTCCTAAATCAGAAGCTCCGCTGGACAGGAAGAGGTTTCGGTGGAGGGTTATAAATGCAGATTCTAACCCCTGAGGTCTGGGGAGAGGCCTGAGATTTTGCATGGCACACAAGCTCCTGAGCAATGCCAAAGCCGCGGAGCCGCAGAGCACGCCGCACGCAGTGGATCAGTTAGCCCCTGGCCTGGCCAGGATTAGCTCTCTGTGAAGGCATCTGTATCATCCCAAACCATCCCTCATCATCACTCATGCCGCTGGAGCACAGAAAACTAACTGTCCACAAAACACACGTGTACCTCCTTCAACAGGGTAACGTTAGCCCTGGAAGGGAGCTCCCAGCCGTAGGTCATTGGTGAGGCTCCCTCCTTGTCGCCAGGGGTGGGCACATGACTGGTTCTTATCAACATGATATGGGCAGGAATACCATGGGTTAGATCCAATCCAGGACTTTCAGGAAGTGGGGCACTTTCTCCACTCTCTTTCCCCTCTGCCAACTGTGGACTCTGAAGTCTTGGTGGATGACTGAGCAACAAAATGAAAAGAACCTGGGTCCCTAAATCAACATATGGAAGAAAACCACCCTCTGGCCTCCAACCCTGAACTGAAATGTTACATGTGCAGGAAACAGATTTCCATCGTTTTATGCAACTGAAACTAAGGGATTTCCTTTTCCCAGCAGCTAGTGTTACACTAATAACCACCACCACCATCATAGTCTCCCAAAAAGTCTAATAGCTACATTTTATTTAGTCACGGCTATTGCCTA
Source organism: Tursiops truncatus (assembly GCF_011762595.2). NCBI lineage: Eukaryota > Metazoa > Chordata > Mammalia > Artiodactyla > Delphinidae > Tursiops > Tursiops truncatus. The sequence goes on along the minus strand of NC_047049.1, from coordinate 50,288,395 downwards.
CCAGGCACTGTGCAAGACACATTATACACATTGTGTCTAAACTCCCACAGCTAAAACAATCCCCATTTTGCAGATGTACAAACTGCAGCTCCAGAGATAGTAAATAGTTTTCTCAGGATCCCACCTCTAGTAAGTGCAGAGCAGGGATTCAAGCCAAGTGCTTGCTACTGAGAACAAGAGCAGAGCTGGGACTGCAAGGGGCTCAGTTCCATGGAAATTTGCACAGTGAAACGAGATTTCATCCCAGGCTAGCTATGTCGTCCTACATCATACTGCTGCTTTCCTGGACTTTCCCAAATGGCCTTTCTCCGCCTGCCTCTGTCCTTGGCACTCTCCCTCACAATGTAATTACTAATAAAACTCCTATCTGCAGGAATTCTCCACCCATCTAGCCCTAGACCTCTCCCGGAGCTACCAGCTCTCCAGTGTCTCTCTGCATTTTGCAGCACAAAAGGGTTGCTGTCAAGGCGGTTTAATGTTCCTTCAGGGTCAAGTCTATTGGTTGCTTCAGTGATGCCCTTATTGCTGAGCTGGCTTCCTTCACCAGCTGTTTCTGTTTTTGTGGGGTTTCTCCCTTCTACTCCTTCTTGCAGACACATAACACAGAGAGCTGTGAGAGCAGCTGCACTAAAGCCTCCCCAGCCATGGGAAGCGCTAACATCTGGGGAGGGGATGGCCAAATCAGCCCCGAAAGCCAAGACGCTGCACTCCCCACGCCCCCCTCTCCCACCAGTCCAGGGAGCCTTGGGTCTGAATCCCTGCCATTGCCTGGCTGGTTCCTGTGCCCGCCTGCCCTCTATCTTCACCTCGTGGCCCCTGCCACTTCCGGCATGGGGATGTGGCCAGCAAGGGGGTCACTCTTGTTACACAGCTCCACTGGTCATCCTCAGCCATGTTACTCCAGGCGTGGGGGAGGGGAGGGGGGTCCAGGGTAGGCACGAGCCTGAGCCAGTGTTTGAATTGGGTGCAGAAACAGAATGAGGTGTTCTGCCCAAGATGTCCAGGAACCAAAAACGACAAAGAAAAAGCCAGAGTCCTCCCCCATGAACAGCACCCTCACACCTACTACCATACCTTGCACATGGTAGGTGCTCGTGTCTTACTTGCATAAACAATCAAATGAATTAATTAGCAGACAAATGAGTAAGCAGGTGTTAGATGCATATGAAAATGGCCTCAAGTAGAACTAGGGATTAAATGTACCTAAGGGATCAGGGAAAGCTCCAAGGATGAGCGCTCTAAGCTGTGGTTTGGAAGAATGAATAGGCGCTTCCTGTGGGGATAAGGGTAGAAGATACTTCCACCTGTGTTTTGTACCTACAGAAGGGAACTGAGACTTGGGTGCGCTTGCCAATAATGAACGTCTTGTTCTTTTCCTGAGTTGTTTATCCGTCTCTAATTAGATCCTTGTGGGCCTCTGATTACCACGCCAAAGCAGCTGATGAAAAGAGAGCCTGGGAGACAGACTCACTAACAAAACATTGGTGACTGATTTGAGAAGAGCCTCCAGGCAACCCTCCTAGTATTTACCCCCAAACCCTAAGAGCTGGTAAGGCTGGCGCTAGGTACACACATAGCAACCGATGTCTTATTTAATCCTTCTAACAACCCTTGGAGGGAAACTGAAGCACAGAGGGTTGTGTGGCTTATTCCTGGTTGAGGGCTTGGAAGGAGTTGATGCAGATTCAAACCCAGGCCTTCTGATGCAGAGCACGTACTTTTGGCTACAGTACCTGGATGCCTGGACACCCAGGTGTAAACACAAGCAAGACCCTTTCATCTCTGACCACCACAGACTGGGGCTCCAGGAGGAACCATCCTGTCCAGTTTCCAGGTTGTTCTGGGCACACATGCCCCTACGGGGAGGGTCACTGGGGCTGAAGTCCAACCCCCCCCGCCCCCTCAGGGTAGCACTGTGCCTTGGGCCTGGAGGAAGGGATGCCTTTGCCTTCCCACAAGGCTTGGCTCCCTGAGTCTCATGTCCCAGGGTTGTGCCTGGAATTGGTTCCTTTTCCTAATTTCGACACCCAGTGGAGGCACTTTTTCCTAATTTGCTCAGAGGCACTGTATGGTGTCACCATAATCTGCCTTCGGCCTTTCCGGCTCCTCCATACTACACTGAAGTCTAAAACTGGGGGGATTTGGGGGTCACCCAGGTTGAGATTCAAATCCCTGCTATGCAGCTTACAGACTGAACAGGCCGTGTGAGCTGAAGCACATCACTTAACTTCCTGCATCTTAAAAGTCCTCATTTATAAGCTTAGGATAATATTACAGTCTCAACAGAAAATTCTGAAACTTGAATTTAAAGTGAAGTTGTGAGTATAACATGACTGGCTTAGATGCTTACAAACTGTTAAGTCCCAAAACCCAAATCTGGCAACCAGAAGTCTAGGTGAAAGACTAAAGTATTTCCCGGAGCAGAATGCTCAATGGGGACATTACTACTTTGAGGAGTTCTGTCCACATTTTGCATTTTTCAAAAGTGGACACTAAGCCTTCCTTGGGCATCATCAACCAGCCTCCCCAGCCTGCTGGCAGTGAGGGGGCAGGGGCCCTCCTTCTGAAATAACTGAAGCCCCTGCTCATGTTCAAAGACTAAGGAAGTTCCAGAGAAGATTCTAGAAGGAGACTCAAGCACATGATCTTGGATGAGTAGAGAAAGTTTTACACTGAAGACCTGGTAGCCTGAGTTCTTATCCCAGTTCTGACACTGACCTTGTGTGTCACACAGACAGTTTATTTCATTTATCTGAGACTCAGTTAAGTCCTGGACAAGTAGGGCATGATACCAGCTACCACAGAGTCAATTGTCCACTGAGATCTAATAATCATGTAGAAGAGCACCCAGCATATACAAGCCTGTAATTATAGTTGTCGTCAATGTCATTATTCACATTTCCTTTATCTACCTTCCACTCTTGTTATAAGAATGTAATTGTTATAAGAATGTAAACGCACACATTTAAATGCAAATGTTCTGCAAGCCTCAGAGCCTTGGCAAATATGAAAGATAACCTCATTAGTGACACGTAATCCCTCAGGGCCTCAGTTTCCTCATCTGTAAAGGATGGAGTGTATTGCCTGTCTGCCACGCCATGCCCCACACCCACCATCTCATAGGTTGATAAAGGATCAGATTAAGAGCAAGTGCGGTTAGAAGCCGATTCACTCTACAATAGGTGTCATCTTTCGTCCTGTTAACAGGATACAAAACCAGCAGGGAGCTGCTTTCAGGGAAAAAGAAATTACCCTTTCAAGAAATAGAGAGTTCATTCCCATGACCCTCGCTGGTCCCCTACAAGGAGGCCTGTGGCCATTTTTCCCAGATTGTGGAGAGTGAAACCCGTCAGACAACTACACCAACATTTCCCAGGTCTCTGAAAAGAAAAAAGCCCTCAGCTCTTTCTCAGAGCTTGTAGAGCCCATAAGAGAGATGAGGAATCAGGAGTCCCCGCTGGCGACAGCATCATACTCCATCCCTGGCTGCCTCTGACCCTGACCCTCCAGGGTGCTGTCGCCGGCATCCTCACTGAGCCACAAAGGGATAGTTCACATGCCTGGTGGAGAGGAGGAGATGGAGAGAGGAACTCAGGTCACCAAGTTTCTGGCTTAATTTATGGCTGGTCTCTGTGCAGAGAGAGAGCCCAGGGAAGGAGATCGCCAGCAAGCAGGCAGAGCAAGGCAGAGTGGGACAGTCCTGGACTTAAGCTGATGTTTGCTGCTGTCCAAAGGCCCCCAGCTGGGAATCAGGATCAACTCAGCCTCCCTCTGATTGATAAACAGGCCTCTGAATAGGTCAAACCCCCCGGACCTATGTCTCCATGTGGCTCAGTACAAGTGGCATTTATGGGGAGACACGTCAGAAAGAATGGTCTTGAAATAAAGATGCTGACTTCTGCAGCTATTTAAGCTTCCAAAGGCTACCCTAGGGGCCATTCACGAGGAGCATGCCTGCTCACAGGTGCACGATGCTGGGAATGTGAAAGCTCTGGACCTTGCTCTCCACCCACCTCAGGAGGTCTCCACCCAGCCACACCCAGTTCCCTGGCCCACTTCCACACTCCCAGATCTTAGGGACCCAGACCATGGCTGGTTGCTCTCAACCTGAATGCAAAAATAAAGACATGTCTGGAGCTTCCAATCGGTGCAAGAGACAGCTGCAGATAAGTGCCTTACGGTGTGCAAAGTTTGCTGAGCAAGGTCTACGGGAGCACAGGAGAAGAATTTACTCCAAACTGGGAAGCGGGAAAGGCTTTCTGAGAAAGCAGGTTCCTGAGCTGGGTTGGAAAGGATGAGTAAGAATGAGCCAGGTGAAGGGGTGGGCGGGGTATTCCCAGCAGAACCAGCAGAGAGAGCTTCCTGAGCAAAGCCATGGAGGCACAAGCCAGTAGAGTAAGAGGACAGGTTCCCAGAGGTTGCTGGAGAATAGAAGAGGATGATGCCAGGAGGCCAGAAGAGGTGGCAGGCAGGGCATCCCAGAGGCTGGACGTGCCGAAGGCTAGACAGGGGTCTGAGAGCAAGGAGGAGATGCCGCAGAACCTGTGCAGGTGGCAATGGGCTCAGAGGTGCATTTGGAACACTCAGTCTGCCAGCCATGTGGAGACTAGTGGGAGGATCAAGATAGGCAGAAAAGGAGTTCCCTCTTCGGAGGCAGAGAAGATCCTGGTAAGGAGTGAGTGGTGACCTGAATTAGATAAGAGTCATCGGAATTCAATGGATTCCCCAGCTAGAACCCCTAGGACCTGGAGCCTGAGTATAATGTCTGAAAGAAATATGTGTAGGGGAACAGGCAGGCTATTGGCTCAAAAGAACAAGGGTGTCTGGCACTGTCAACAAAAACAGGGCTTTCCTCTGAGAAGAGCCAAGGTTGAGGGGCATGTTGAACTTGAGGGCCCTGGGAGACTTGCATCTGGAGAGGGTGAGCTGGCAGTGAGATCATCAACCTGTAGCTCCTCCCTGTCACCACTCTGCAGGGACTGTGTCCAATTCGATTGTTCACAGCGTACTTAATAGGTGCACAATAAATGCCGAATGAACGAATGCTTTGAGATACAGGGCAAAATCACTGGGGAATCCATGAGAGACAGTGATGGAAGAGGGAAGCAGATTAGCACTTACACTGAGACAAGAAAGTATCAGATGATACACAGACTTCAGCCAATTTGATTCTTACAGCAGTCTAGGAAGTGGTATTATTATTTCCATTTTGCAGCAGAAGAAGCTAAAGGCACAAAGGAGCGAAGTCAATTATCCTCTCCTGTAGCTTCTAAGTGGTATTCCTACACTTCAAACCCCATTCTGGCTCACATCACGGTGGTTCAGAGCTCCAGCTGTGGGGCTGGATGAGCCTGGCTCAAAACTTGACCATCACCCACCAGCTGTGTGGCTTTAGGAAAGTTACTTAACAATTCTGAGGCAGTTCCCACAACTATAAAATGGAAATATATCTAATACGTATCTCCTGGCACGGTGAGAGAACTGAGTGAGATATCCGGGTAAGCCTATAACACAGCACCTCGCACACAGCGAGTGCTCAGTAAACGTCAACCCCAACCGCTCCAAAGCTCCTTTCCCCACCTCTGCACGGTGCTGTCAGAGCCAGCAGAGGTGGGCCTGTGGTTGCTGTCTTGTTTTTCTTTTCAGAAAAAGGTTATTTCATCCACAGTCAGGTAATCAGCCCAAGTTAGAGGCCACCCAATGGTATTTGGTCTTTTCTCTTGAGAAGGATATCTAACACACTGATAAAGAAAAAGCCAGAACCTTGCCCACGGTTGCTTGTGCATGAGTTCATTCTTCTCTGCCTTTGCTAACGTGCTGGGCCTTGTATCATACACGTGTTCTGGAAAGGAAATCAAGATCCCGTTTTCAGTGTATCATCACGCATGCACGCGCGCGCGCACACACACACCTCTTTTGCCTTTGAAGCAATCTCAGTGTTCTAGAAGTGTGGTTGCAGGTCAGCAGCATCTGAAAGCTTCATTCCTATGTGAATTCTCAAGTTCTACTCTAGACCTATTGAATGAAAAGGTTGGGGACTTAGGCCCAGCTTGTGATTAACAAGTCCTCCAGGTGATGCTGGTGTTCACTCAAATTTGAGACCCACTGCTTTAGAAAAAGGTACAAGGGAAACCCAGCTTGCACTCACTGGAGTGAAGGTCAGGAGAGGCCAGTGGGGTCTATCTTCATCACCCCCCAATAGTGGCATCAAAGATTCTACCTTCTCTAACCAGTTTTCTTCCACCTCCCATACCCTGGGCTACAGTAGGGAGCTCTTGACCATCTGGGCCATCTGTAACCTTGAAGAAGTAGGTGCAAGCCACAGGCCACTAGTCCTACCATAAGCCAAGAATTCTCCAGCCCCAAACCTCAAGGTGGAAAGGATCTTAAAAAACGAATCTCATAACACCTTTGTTTCTAAATCATCCTATCCTTCAGATGCCTGCAAAAGTGGTTAATACCTATGTATGTGTTTACTCCAAGAAACACAAATGCCAACAGGGGTTAGGCTGCCAACTTGAATGGGTGAAGTGACCTGATTTGGGGGGTACTTGGGAATGGTGAGGACTGTGGAAAATGAAGAGAACATGTCCATTTAAAAGACAACTGACTGGGCTTCCCTGGTGGCACAGTGGTTGAGAGTCTGCCTGCCAATGCAGGGGACATGGTTCAATCCCTGGTCCCCGAGGATCCCACAGGCCGCAGAGCAGCTGAGCCCGTGTACCACAACTGCTGAGCCTGTGCGCCTAGAGCCCGTGAGCCACAACAAGAGAAGCCACCACAATGAGAGACCGGCGCCCCGCAACGAGGAGTAGCCCCCGCTCACCTCAACTAGAGAGGGCCCGCGCACAGCAACGAAGACCCAATGCAGCCAAAAATAAAATTTTAAATAAAAAATTTTTCTTTTTTTTAAAAGATAACTGATCGTCATCTCAGCTGTGGCTTTGCAGGGTGTGAATCTAACGTGGCGGAGCTAACATTTCAGGCAAAGCCAGAAATCCAAATGTTTGTGTGAAATCCTCTCCACTGTAAATGTTGGCTCGATTGTTTCCCAAACACTGTGTGGGTCACACAGCTGTGGGCCAGACTTGGCTACAGGCTGACTGTTTGTGACCTCTGCTCTACAGAAATACAGATCTCCTTTTTTTAAAAGGGCAAATCAGGGAGTCTTGACTGCAATTAACTTGGTCGCTGATTGCCTTGTCATTCTGGATGATGCCTTTTATTAAATGGAACTTCGAATCTCCAAGACCAATGAACTCCTCTAGATGACACTGGTGAGCCAGCACTGACCACCTGCAGTTCCTGTCCTACACATCGATCACTCCTCCAAATTAGAAGGGAAACACTAATACAGGGAACAAGGAGACACTGACTGCTGTTTTTGCATTTGTCCCTGGATTAGATGGCCTCTTCCTCCAAGGACCCTCCTTGAGTAAACAGTGACATCCACTGGCTAAAACTCAGATTCCGTGTCATAGTCACTGAAGAAAAAAAACCTCCCCACAGGTTAGCAAGAGAGCTTTGATCCAGGCTGGGGATTCTCGGGTACCAACAGACAGCATGCAAAGAAATGAATCTAGAGCCAAGAGAAGGCAGGTCTAGGGAAAACACGGATGTGAATAAGAACAAGAAAGAAACGCAATTCCCAGTACATGCTGGGCTGCTTTGAGTTTCACAATCACAGAGCTGTGCTCAGAATCGGTTATCAGATGCCAGAACCAGAAGGAACCTGTGGTTCTGTACCAGCTAATACAGGAACCCCAACCTTATGAGGCTACTGAGCTCTTAAAATGTGGCTAGTCTGAATTGCAATGTGCTGTCAGTGCAAGCTACATCCTGATTTTGAAGACTTCTTAATTTCTAAAAAGAGGAGTATAAAATATCACATTGATAATTTTTATATTTATGACGTGTTGAAATAATATTTTGACATAGTGGGTTAAATAAAACATATGATAAAAATTAATTTCACCTGTTCTTTTTACTTTTATCATAACTACTAGAAAATTTTAAATTGCCTACGTAGCTGGCACTCTATTTCAGTGGGCAGGACAGTTAAATGTCACCTAGTTCAGTCGTTCTCAACCCTGCTGATACCAGAAGCTCCTGGGGAGCTTGTAAAACATACAGATATGGGGACCCCACCCTCGCAGATTCTGATTCAATTGGCAGAGGGGATGTAAGTGGCAGAAACACCATGAATGTGCTCTCCTCCAGTTTCCTTTCTCTAATATTTCTGCATCCAAGCTGTCCTTGATTGCTCTGAATTTTATTGATCTGTAGTCCTCCTCAAGCACCACTTTCACCCTGCACTTCTGTGCTCACAAATATATAATGTCTTTATTTGCTTAACAGATACTAGGTACCTTGTGCCCCAGGCACTAGGAATACAGGATGAAGAGGACAATTTTCTTCTCTTTCGGAGCTTATATTTGGAGTGGAGCAGGAGAGATCAATCAAATCAGTCAATCAAGAAAAATATCAACAGAGACCTAAGATAGAATGATAGGAGAAAGACAGATTGGGTGGCCGCTTGACGCCAGGTGGCCATGGAAAGGCTCTCTCATCAAGTTCCAGTGGAGATCTGAGTGATACCAGCCATGAGCATCATCATGAGGAAGAACATCCTAGGCATCAGAAACAGCTGAGACCAAGGCCGGTGACGGCAAGGTGGTTGGTGCGACTGAAGAGCAAAAAGCAAGCCATGGTGACTGAAGTAAGGATCGGGTGGAGGAGAGAGAAGAGGGAGGTTGAGACTTTAGTAAGAAAGTACCTATTAAGGATGAATCAAGGACTCTACGCCTGAACTAGATTAAGGTGAAGCAGGGGCGGGGAAGGAGCCTTCCAACCAGGGAATAATGCATGCAAAGTTTCTGTGAGACAGGGAGAATGTCCAAAGGACTGAAAGAAAGCTCGTGTGCCCAGGTCACAGTGAGCAAGGGGGACTGTGTGATGAGCCGAAGACATGAGGTGAAGCCAGAGGATGAAGGACCTCAAAATCCCTGCCAACATGAAATGTTTTTAGAAGTATTTTAGAAGAAGTGTTTTTAGAAAGAGGTATATTCATAATTCTAAAAAATAGGGAGCCACATATATATATATATATATGTGTTTATATATATATGATTGATTATGCTGGAATATCTTTGGAAAGACATAAGAAACTGGTAAGTCAGGAAGATATACTTTTCATTGTATACCTTATACATGTATCAATTTTTCATAAGATAAAAATATTTTAAAATATACAAACTAAGCTGATATGAACTTTATCAAGGCCCTTACATTTGCTCTTTGCTATGGCTGGAATGCTCTACCCCTGCACTTGTGCATGACTCAAGTCCAATCTCATGCCCCTGTGACCTTCCTTGTGGACTTTGTCTAAAAGCCTCAAGTGCCCCTCCCACAGCTGACCTTGGCCACCCAGCAGACATCAAGGTATCTTTCAGGACCCAGCTCCCCGCCTCCAGGACTCCCCACCCCCCCGAGTCAGGCGCACCCTCCTCCCTGGGCTTTGCAGACCTCCCTGTGTTTCCCATCCTGCTATGTGATCATGCACTATGACTTTATAGGCTGTTCTCTAGACCAGAAACTCCTTGAGGCCAGGGATGGGGTCTCACCCTCTCTGTACAACCTGTACCTAAAGCACAGCCTGGCACACAGGACATGCCTGGAGATGGTCTCATGAGGACGTGAACATGGAACTTGGAATCCCACAGACCAGGGTCTGTGTCCAGGCTCTGCTATGAAGTTTACAAAGGCAAGTTACTCTGATTGGGGCCTCAGTTTGTGATCTGGAAAATGGTGCTTGCAATACCTGTCTTACAATATAGCTGTGATGATTAAATAGCAAAGGAATGTAAGGTGGAATTATTATTGCTTCTGCATCCCCTTAAGAATTCAGGTGCTCAGTAAAATCCTTCAGCACGCACTTGGTCCTCTGCTCACTAGCTGCTGTGCCCTGCTCTCCTTATCAGCCCGTTTTCAGCTTCTTCTGCTAAGAGTCCAGCCCCTCCACCTGGCTGTTAAGGCACTGAGACCTGGAATTTTCCTTCTAATAAATGCAGGTGCAGCTTCCTTTAATGCGCTGTCAGTGAGCGGTAAGAATCTAGGCTGCACAATTAAATGAAACAAATGCTTGGCCATCTCGGCTAACAGCTGTGAAGCTCAGGAAACCCTTATGTCCCGGGAAACCGACATTCCAGAGTCTGTATGTTAGGAGCACAGCCCACTGCTATTAAGGTATGGCATGGTTCCTTTGCTTTTAGCATTATTTTTCTCTTAAACTTGGGAGTTCACAGAGCAGGGTAGGATGGCAGAGGGTGGGAGAGGATGATGGCTGCTCTTCAGGGAAATAATTAGCCTGCAAATGATGATCTGATTGCCTGCAGGGTCAGCGTGAGGTTGGGGGAAGTCTCCAAAATAACAAGCCAGGGTCCACTATGTTGCATGTCAATACAAATCCATTCTTGCTAGGAGGATGTTTGCTTAATCCAGAGCAGAACCCATCAGTTGGTGGCCCTGCTTATCCCATAAACAAGGCCTCACATATGAATGTGGACTCTTGACTGAAGCGTCTTTCAAATATTTTATAAGAAGTTGGTTCCTTTTTCTTATCGTGCCAGCTCAGGAGGAACTGGTGTTAGCTGTAGTCTATGCTTTTACTTTCTAGGACAAAAAACAGAACATGTGACACAGGCGCAGGCCCTGCTTTCTGGAGGATGATCATTAGTATTAATTTATTTAGTTAACCAATGTTTGCTGAACACCTACCATGTGCTGGTTGGGAGGAGAGGCAGTTAACCAAAGCAGAATAGATGAGGTTTCTGAGATGGATAGCTGAGCAGTCGGGAAATAAGTAAACAAATAGAAGCAGGGAGCTTACAGTGGTGCAAGGTGAGCTCTTTTACAGACCCAGGGAGCCAGAGCCCAGGGAGATGAAGACCTAGCAGTGAACTCTGGAGACTCAGAGCTGGCTGGAGTGACCACTCCTCGGGCCTCTGCCACCTGCGAGGCTGCGTAAACCTCTGGGAATGTCTGAATCCGAGGCCCTTCATCCACGCAATAGAGGTGAAAATCCTATTTCAGAGGTGGATGTGAGAATGAATTAGGTGACGTACTTAAGAGTGCTGTAATTTGAGGGGCATTCAGTAAATATTAGCTCCCTTCCCCTTAAGCGAGCAGATCAGTGGGCTGGAGAACCAGTGGGCTTTGGAAGCAAACAGAACCAGATCTGAGCTCCAGTTCTACGGTTTATTGCTGTGTGAGGCTGCATCCCACCCCCTCATCTCTTAAACGGAGGTGCTAATACCTGCCTTACAGGGGTTGTGAAGGACAACTGAGTTGATGTGTCTGACACTGCGTGTCACCCAGTGCAAACCCTTCGGTGCATGAGATTTCTGCCCTGAAAGGTCAGGGACCATGTCTGAATTTGCTCACCAGCATAATTCTGGTGCTTGGCCCTGAAGCACCCAACACATACGAAGTAATGAACAATTTTTGTTGAAGGAATGAATTTCCTAATTTTCCAATGGCAAAACAAAGACCCAGGGCTGTGAAGTAATTTACCCCTTCAAGGGTAATTTTGCCCCAAGTCAAGAAGTAAATTAGTGACCAACCTCGGGGATCTTTTCAGTGCCCCATAGGAAAAGGAGACAGGAAATGACAGAGTACACCTCAGAGACCCCAAAACAGGGGGGAACTTGACAGGCGAATGTAAATGCTCCCGCCTGAATTATTCCTGCGCCCAAAAAATTGCACAAATCCCTCCTGGCTGAAAACAAAGGGCAGACCATTTTTACAGTTTAATCAGAAAAAAAGTAGCTCAGGGTTTGTGACTAAACAGGGGGAGGACCAAGAACGCTGTGATTCTTGGGGTCCCTTATGCTCTATTGGCAAGATTCAGGGCAACCTGCTCAACTACAGCAGCTGAATTTTCACCTCCGTGTTATGTTCTGATAAATGCAAAATGGGAACAGATCTGAACCTGTTTAGATGAACTGAAGAAAAAGATGAGGCAGACATTATGGCTTTTCTGAGGTTTAGCACATGTGTCACTATCTCACCTTCCACAAGCTGGGAAAAGTATGGAAACCACCCTGCTTATCACTGAGCCAGTGACAGTAACACTTAGGAGAAGCTTTCACACAGTGGGATAGAAAATCTATCTCGGGCAGCAATGAGATGTGCTGAGAGCATGGAGACTCATTCAGAAACACTTTGTAAAGCAATCTCCAGGGCCTCGGCCACACCGGGCACTCACTGCCCCCAGCAGAGCCAGGGCCTGCTGTCCGGGGGCCCATTAAACAATCTGTGGGTCATTCAAGGCCCTCAGATAGCCAATTCTTCCTGAAATACCCCTTCTGGATGTGATTTCTTTTAGATTCCAATTCCTTTTACTGAGCGGATGACCTTGGGGAAATTATATCATCCCTCTGAGCCTGTTTCCTCATCTATAAAAGAGAAGCAAGACAAGGACCCACCCCATCAGGTTGCCATGAGCAACTAAATGAAATAATGCATGTCAAACATTCAGTGAAGGGCTTAGGACATAGCAGGCTCTCAAGAAATGGTTTTTGGTGGTGCTGTGGTTGCCACTTTAATGTGCACTATCTCATCTGCCGGTGGATGGGTCAGAGGAATTTAACTTCAAAATCCAAATCAGATGATGTTTTTGAGTTTATTACTTTGGATTTTAAAAAAAGAGTATTGGTGAATGCATGGGCACTTGATTGGAAAACTGGGCTGTGAAGTGCCTGCCAATTTGGATAGAGCTCTCAGAGCTTCTAGAACTGAGGACAGTATACAGACGGCCAAGTCATAGCCACCTCATGGATTGCTGGGTCCTTCTGTAATCCATTTACCATAATCTAGGTACACAGATCATTCACATTTAGCTCTCAGCCTAAATCCCCTTTTTGTAAGTGTTGGATGTGTTTTCCTGAATCTCTGCAGTTGTTTTCAATATCTAAGAGCAGGATATATATCCCTAGTCTATCCTGTTAGATTCGGCCCCTCACTTCAGCCTGCCCCGGTTCTGTAGGTGTTTGATTCTCACATCCAAAAGATACACGAACAATCCTTCTACTAAACCTCCCCCCTTTATCTTTACCCAACCCACTGATAAAGCTAGCAATTAGGAAAATAAATGTGTTGCACAGAGTAGGAAAGGGGAACAGTAACGTCTGTGGAACACCAACTGCCAGCACTTTAGCAGTAAGCAGTAGAGTGTGAGGTCTTAAAACCACGTGCTCTCAGGTCAGACTGCCTGGCGCCATTACTCCCTGTGTGAGCTCAGGTCAATTACTCAGCCTCTCTGAACCTTAATTCCCTCAGCCGTAATATGGGAAGGATTTGTTAGGGTGATTAATTGAGCGGATACATGTTTCTGACACATGGTAGTGCTGGATAACCGTTAGATTTTATTCTCATGTAATCATCATAACAAGCCTGCAAGTGCTATTCATCTTCCTGTTTACAAATAAGGAAATGGAGACTCAGGGCGTTTAGGTCATTTGCTAGTAAACCTTGATATCAAATTGGACCTGGAAACCTAGCCCAGGCTGCCTGTCGCCAAAGTCCCATCAGCACCAGGCTGCCACCCAGAAGGATGCTCCAGGCACATTGAATGATGAGTATGTGTTTTTCTCTCATCTATGTTTCCAGCCATTGCAATTCAGTCTCTCCTCTCCCGTACTACCCAGGAAAAGAAAGCAAAAGGAGGCATCAAGCAATAGGTAGAAAGAATAACAGCCCTAAGAATTTATCCTTCCTCTATTAATTTCCCTAGAAGCGGAAGTTTATCTGACAAGGGTGAGCCCTTAATAAGGAATTCCTATCCAAGGCCCCCAGTATGGGTGTGTTTTGTCCACATTCACAGCATGTGACAGCAGACAGCAAAATATACTTGGCTTTAGGTAGCCTGATGAGTTCTACAACACATACAAACACACCACACACACACACACACACACGACCAGCTGAGTCAAAAACTAAAAATAGATATTCCTCCCAGGGTCCACTGGGTGAGATCTTACCTAGCGAAGATTCTCTACCTTCGAGTACCTGCCCAGTCTAAAGTCCAGCCAAGTGTTAGACTATTATCCTAGGCTCCGGGTGCAAGTGGAATAAAGGATGATTCTATCAAAGGTCCAAGGGAGGTAGGCAAAGGAGCCAAAACATGGCAGAGGCCTTTACAGCATCTATGGGAGATCACAGCTCAAAATGGGATTTTTCTGGAGATCAAGACAGATAATACTTCTGTATTCAAAGCAGCCCTGACAACATGATGGACATTGATACTGATCATGGGGCTAAAGACATTCCAGCCCTGCATAATTTCTTTCTGCTCTTCTTTACTGGAGGATTAGAGCCAACTCAGAGCTGTCCTCGCTGTGTGATGAGTGAAGGCTGGAAACCTCCCTTCCTTTCCCAGGACCAGGTATCTGGTCAGCCAGGGGCAGCTGGGAGTATTGGACCTGGCAGCTTCCTGAAAGCTGAAGAAGAGGGAGAAGCTGTTTGGACCAGAGTGTGAGCTTAGACTAGACGTTGCCAAACTTGTCTGTACTTTGGAACCACCTGGGGAAGCTTTTAAATATTTCAAAAACCGGGCCACATTCCAGGTCCAGTAAAACTGCAATCTGCCGAGTAGGACAGAGGCACCAGGAGTTTTGAAGCTCCCGAGGCAATTCCAATGTGCAGGCTAGTTTGGGAACCACTGGTTTAGAGCCGTGGTTCTTACCTGGGGGGCGATTTTGCCCCGCAGGTGCGTGCGGCAATGTCAGAAGACATTTCTGCTTGTCACACTGGGGGATGGTACTACTGACATCTAGTGGGAAGGGGCCAGGGACGCTGCTAAACATCCCGCCATGTACAGGCCAGCCCCACAGCAAAGAATTAACTGGCCAAAATGTCAGTAGTGCCTAGATTAAGAACCCCGGTTTAGACTCTTGCTGCTCGACGTGTGGTTCAGCAACCAGTAGCAGAACATCACTTGGAGCTTGTTAGAAATGCAGAATCTCAGGCCCAACCCCAGACTCAGTGGCTCAAAACTGCAGTTTTTACAAGATCCCTTGGTGACCCATATGCATATTACACTTTAGAAGCACTAGCTTAGATTATTTTAGGGTTGTTTTGTATAATGGGAGATCCCTTCAGTTTAACTACTATGCTGGATTTTTTTAAACACGGCAACCCTTTCTTTCACATCCCAAATTCTCCCCACAGCTCCCCAAGTTTGTGTACGAGAACAGCCTCAGGTTTTAGAGCCAGACAGATGCAGGTTTAGATCCCAGCTCAGGGTAAGGATCACCTGAAAGCATTTACCCTAGCTAGGCCTCAGCTGTCTAACCTGCAAAAGAGAAAATGATGTGAAGACTCAGGGAAACTGCAAAATTCAGGATGGTGTCTGAACAGTGTGAGCTGGAATCTGAGCTTCACCTACTTATGAGTTTTTGACCTTGAGCAAT
Source organism: Tursiops truncatus (assembly GCF_011762595.2). Classification (NCBI taxonomy): domain Eukaryota; kingdom Metazoa; phylum Chordata; class Mammalia; order Artiodactyla; family Delphinidae; genus Tursiops; species Tursiops truncatus. The sequence goes on along the minus strand of NC_047049.1, from coordinate 50,272,925 downwards.
GTACTTTTCTTCTTTCAACCTTAATTTCCTCCTCTACATAAAAAATAGCAGTCTCAATCCCACTCCTGGGCATACACTCCGACAAAACTCTAATTTGAAAAGATACATGCACCCCTATGTTCATAGCAGCACTATTTACAATAGCTAAGACATGGAAACAACCTAAATGTCCATCAACAGTTGAATAATGATGTGGGGCACACACACACACACTGGAATATTATTTAGCCATGAAAAAGAAAAAATAATGCCATTTGCAGCACCATGGATGGACCTAGAGATGGTCATACTAAGTGAAGTAAGTCAGAAAGAGAAAGACAAAAACCATATGATATCACTTATATGTGGAATCTAATACATGACACAAATGAACATATCTAGGAAACAGAAACGGATTCACAGACATAGAGAACAAACTTGTGGTTGCCAAGGGGGAAGGGAGGGGACAGAGGGAGTGACTGGGAGTCTGGGATTAGCAAATGCAAACTAGTGTACATAGGATGGATAAACAAGGTCCTACTGTATAGCACAGGGCACTCTAGTGAACATCTTATGATAAACCATAATGGAAAAGAATATGAAAAAGAATATATATGTATAACTGAGTCACTTTGCTGTATAGCAGGAATTAACACAACATCGTAAATTGAATATACTTCAATAAAATTTTTAAAAAAGAGCAGGATCACACCTGATCCTGCAGAACATTGTCCAGATGATGGAATTTAAGGTGCTAATGTGAAAAAAAAAAAAAAAGCAGCAGCTCATGTGGAGTATATGCTCATGTACAGTCCTCACTCACTTGCTTCCTGAAATACAGGAGGAGCTCCATAAATGGGATAGCCTTTAATTCAAATTGCTCACTACAGAACCATAAATCCCTTCCCTGTATCAATCTGGCAGGGCATATGTTCACAGTCATAGACTCCCCTTCATCCATTCCGGGGCCAACACGGAGGATGTTGTCATCTGCTGTTTTGTCTCGTTGTCTCTGTTGAGACTGCAGCTCAAGGGTGGGCGTCATGCCTCGCCTTTCTCCTGCAATCCCACAGCACTTTGCAGGTGGGCGATGTGCACAAAAATCCTCAACAGATGTTTCCTGCTAGCGATTTGGAATGCAAAGCCCCACAACTAGTAAGAGGGAGAACCGAGATTCAAACCTGGTTCCTCCAATCCCCAAACCTGAGCGGGCTTCATGTCAACATACTACCTCTCCCATGACAAGTGTTTTACACACACACACACACACACACACACACACACACACACAACTGCCTGGTGGGTTTTTCTGTAGTGACATGAGGGTTTATCTTCTCTCCTCAACTGGATTGTGTGTGTCTCAAAGCAGGAGCTGTGCCTTTCCCTTGTTCTGTGTTCCCCAGGGCCCTTACTACATAGCTGAGCTCACATCAAAAGCTCAATAACCTGTTATCCAAATGATGGATTGGTGAGTTGGCTGACTGATTAGGTTAGCGATTGACTGGAATAAATACAATGTGAGCATAAGAGACACACGTTGCAATTATGTAATCTCTAACTCTGTCTTTAGAAAACTTCTGTAAATTTCTAAATATTTTACTACATTCAGGAGAGATCTACTCTACTTAGGCCTTTCCATGAACTCCCAGAAAACAAATAATACACTCTTTAAAGTAAGCATGAAGGGAGGGGAAGAGGAGTCATCAAAGACCCAGCCCTACAAGGCTTCTTAGGTGCTACTGCCACATGGAGGAGGCCCAACAAGGCACATTGGAACAACAGTCACACTGAGCCTGAAGACATGAATGAGACGAGGAGAGCTGAGAAGAAGGGGAGATGAAGGCATGACCTCTAGATAGAAGAGAATCACTGTGAGATGGAACGACGGCTCTTCCTTGCTGGCTTTGCAAGAGGATGCCCAGCCCATTCAGAGGGGTAGGCCAGGCAAACCCGTGGCTTCAGGGGCTGTAGGGAACACGACTGACACTGACAAGGAGTGTAAGTGCCACACCAGATGAGCCAGAACCAGTTTCAGTGATTCTGAGCAGCCAACACCACCACTGAGTCCAAGGGCTTTGGTTTTAGCCCAGGAACCAGGGAGCAGGAGTTTGGGGAGGCTCCAGCTCCAATGACAAAGCATAGATTAGAGCCATTGGACATGAGCACAGAGATTTTTAATTCTACTTTGTGCCACAAACAGAGACCAAGCACCTGCTCTGCACTGACTGTGGCAAAGCAACCATGAAAAGAAACATAAATGAGCATTGACTTTCCCCCAGTGAGGGAGACATGCTAAGTAGCCAGTTCCCCATAAGAGAAAACAAGACAGATGATTGCTGTTGCTTCTCTCTTCAATCACTTTCATTGCTCGGTGGAATAAGGGTCTTCTGGACCTTCAACAAGGCTGGACCTACCCCAGTTCTTCACCTCTCTTGGGGGTTGGAGGACAGGTATGGGTTCACAAGGGAAGGGTTGAAAACTCCTAGACCTTAGGCTGCGGGGAGGGATCAGCCAGAGAGCCAAGTGAGGAGCCAGAAGAGACTAAAGAGAGAAAGAAAAACAAAGTGGAAACGCAACCCGAGAGCACAAAACAGTGAAGAGCTCTGTGCAGCCAGCGAAAAAAGTCAGGAAGAGAAAGGACTCTTCTTGAGGACTTTCTCCAAAGAGAGGAATTTTTTTCTGGGCTGGTGTCGATGTGCCGTGCTCAGAAAACGCCCCTTCCTGGGACCCACATAGGAACAGCAGCCCAGATCTGCCTGAGGCCTCACTAGCCATATTGTTTCTTTCTCCTGAAAATAAAATCTGGGGTCCCTACTTCTCACCCTTCTAAGAGAAGAGCTGAGACTTGGATCAATCTGGAGTATTTCTCAGTCTGCCATGAAGGTAACACAGGGAGAGAGAGACCCAGCTCCAGTACTGGGGGGAAATGTTCTGGATCTCAGAGTATGGCTTGGGAAGGAAAAGAGGGAGCTGCATTTAATGGGATGATAGTATGGCAATGGTATTTTTTAAGTACTGTTGATGAAAAATAGAAACTGTAAGATAGGACTTCCCTGGTGGCACAGTGGTTAAGAATCCGCCTGCCAATGCAGGGGACACGGGTTCGAGTCCTTGTCCGGGACGATCCCACATGCTGCGGAGAAGCTAAGCCCGTGCGCCACAACTACTGAGGCTGTGTGCCACAACTATTGAAGCTCGCGAACCTAGAGCCCGTGCTCCGCGACAAGAGAAGCCACTGCAATGAGAAGCTCGCACACTGCAACAAAGAGTAGTCCCCGCTCGCAGCAACTAGAGAAAGCCTGCACACAGCAACAAAGAACCAAAGAAGCCATAAATTAATTAATTTTAAAAAACTGTAAGATGTTTGAATTTACAAACACACACACACCTCTTCTCCAAAACAAAGTTTTCTTACAGTGAAGCTAAACAGTGAAGTAATTACCCAGAAAAATGCTTCTTTCTTTCTACTGATTTACTAAAATAGGTGTGGAGAGGACCTTTCCCTTGGCCATCAAAAAGCAGGTGGAAATATTTTTTTCTTGCCTGAGTTTGCATGGTTTGACAAATAAAAACTCACCCTTCTTTAATGTAATGAAAGGATCTTCTGTCACTGTTGAAATTTTGCAAGGAGAAATTTTCACAAAAGCTGACAGGAATGAGGTGTGATCCTTCAATTATAAATAAGGAAGGGAATGAATTTTGGACTACCTACTTTGTGCCAGAGAAAAACCGAACATGTGTATTTTCCCTTGTCAGAAATTAGTGGAAATTGCACAGTAGTGTGAATATGGGCTGTATTGTTTTCAGTGTAATTGTCAGATACCGAACACGAAACCATTTAAAAAAATCAATAGCAGTGTATGTAATAGAACATTAATTAAAATGGAGGCTATCATGGTAAAAAAAAAAAAAAAAAAAAAAAAACCCTGGAGCAACTGTTCCAGGTGCTCTAAACAGTGTATTTCATTTAACCGTTAGAACAACCCAATGAGATAATGTTCTTATCCTTCACTTAAAGACAGCAAACCGAGATTCAAAGAGGTGTCATAACATTCTCAAGATCTCACAGGTCCATGACTTCATCAAACATTTGCCAGTTGACAATCTGATACTGACTTGTACCCCCACCCACCCCCAAACATACCACCATCCCAACACCAAATCATCCTTGGTGGGAGGGTGGATAATACATCTCCCCTACACATCATTCTAAAGGCAGATGGGTTTTAAATCAATCCACCAAGTGATCAGTTAACATCCTCCCTTCTATAATCAGCTCCGGATTCCTGGAAGAGATGGGGAAATATTGTGTCTTTTCAGAGTGCATTTATATTCATCTCAATTACTCTTCTTCTTCATTCCAGCAGAACATAAATTACCAGCTCTGTTGTCAAATGCTGCATGTAACTGTGTTTAGCATAAGGTCCCAGGGGAAAAGAAAAGTCATCGGCTATTCTATGGGCAGGAATATGCCAGGGGACACCAGAATGGAGATTGAAGGGTGGTATCCACCCTCTCTACCCTCCCCGCAACATCCCCCAGGACCTGGGAGCCCAGGCCTGTCAACAGCCACAAATAGGAATAGGGGATATCAGAGGGTGCAGAATATGAACTGGGTAAGTAATTCCAGGAAAGAAACAGTGAGCTTTTTATTTGTCAAACCACACAAACTCAGGCAAGAAAAAATATTTCCACCTACATTTTGATGGCCAAGGGGAAGCTCCTCTCCATACCTATTTTAATAAATCAGTGGAAAGAAACATTATTTGGGTAATTACTATGAACTGTGTCATGTAACAATGATCTCACTTAACTCCTGCTGCAGCCCTCAAGTAGAAGTCTCAAGTCAGGGCTGTTATCTGACTTCTCCAAGGTGACACAGCTGGGAAATACAGAGCTGGTAGATTTTTTTTTTCCTGGACTGGTCTTTTGAAGCCCCTTTCTTTCTTTATCCCAGCATTTACCTATTCCCTCAAGCGACTGCTCCAGCAGACTTGCCTGTTGGAAACCAACTAACCAAGAGTCAATCTTTGTAAAATGCCCAAAGAGATGCTCCTCTTGAACTCCAAAAAGAAAGAACCCTCCTCATCACTGTTGATTAGAATTAAGATTGCTGATAAAACTCAAAAACAAAACAACTATGATTTGACAATGCTCTCACCTAAAAGAAGTTCTGGCAAAGAGTTCCACTCTAAATCAAGAGCCCAGGTTTTCTCTATCTTGCTGCTCTGTCACCCTCAGATCATGGCTTCCATTGTCAAAGTCCCTTTAGGGTCCAGATGGCTGCTGGAGCACTTGCCATCGCCTTTGAATGCCAGGCACCAAGAAGGAGGAAGCAAGAAAGGACAAATGGGCTGTCTCTCCTTTAAGGAGTCACCCTAAATCTTCTACCTGAAAACTTCAGCTTGCCCTGTGGCCAGAAATATTCACATGCTCACACCTAGCTGCAACAGAGTCTGGCAAATGTGGTCTACACTGGGCACACCGTCACCCTGACATACACCAGGGCTCTTTTCCTAAGGGAAGAAGACAAAACAAAGATAATGGGTAGCGACCAGCTATCTCTCACTCAATCATCACCACCCAACCCCACCACCATCATCAACACTCTTTATCAAAGACTTTCTATACTATACACCTTAGCTCAGTTCATACCACAATACCCCTATGAAGGATACCATTTTCCCCACTCTACAGACAGTGAAACAGAGACTCAGAGAAGCTAAGTAACTTACATGAGGTCACAGAATTGAGATGTGAGCCAGGAAGACACATTTATTATTAATAATGTTTGTCCTGAGTAGAAGCAAGAAGAACTACAATACGGCAGCCTGTGGGAAAAAAACCACATTCACAGAAAGATAGACAAGATGAAAAGGCAGAGGGCTATGTACCAGATGAACGAGCAAAAAAAAAACCCCAGAAAAACAGCTAAAAGAAGTGGAGACAGGCAACCTTCCAAAAAATAATTCAGAATAATGACAGTAAAGATGATCCAGGACCTCGGAAAAAGAATGGAGGCAAAGATCGAGAAGATGCAAGAAATGTTTAAGAAAGGCCTAGAAGAATTAAAGAACAAACAAACAGAGATGAACAATACAATAACTGAAATGGAAACTACACTAGAAGGAATCAGTAACAGAATAACTGAGGCAGAAAAACGGATAAGTGACCTGGAAGGTAGAATGTTGGAATTCACTGCTGCAGAAAAGAATAATGAAAAAAGAATGAAAAGAAATGAAGACAGCCTAAGAGACCTCTGGGACAACATTAAATGCAAAAACATTTGCACTATAGGGGTCCAAGAAGGAGAAGAGAGAGAGAGAAAGGACCCAAGAAACTATTTGAAGAGATTATAGTTCAAAAGTTCCTTAACATGGGAAAGGAAACAGCCACCAAGTCCAGAACGCACAGAGAGACCCATACAGGATACACCCAAGGAGAAACACACCGAGACACATACTAATCAAATTGGCAAAAATTAAAGACAAACAAAAATTATTGAAAGCAGCAAGGGAAAAATGACAAATAACATACAAGGGATCTCCCATAAGGTTAAAAGCTGATTTCTCAGCAGAAACTCTACAAGCCAGAAGGGAGTGTCATGATATACTTAAAGTGATGAAAGTGAAGAACCTACAACCAAGATTACTCTACACAGCAAGGATCTCATTCAGATTCGATGGAGAAATCAGAAGCCTTATAGACAAGCAAAAGCTAAGAGAATTCAGCACCACCAAACCAGCTCTACAACAAATGCTAAAGGAACTTCTCTAAGGGGGAAACACAAGAGAAGAAAAGAACCTGCAAAATAAACCCAAAACAATTAAGAAAATGGTCAAAGGAACATACATATTGATAATTACCTTAAACGTGAATCGATTAAATGCTCCAACCAAAAGACACAGGCTTGCTGAATGGATACAAAAACAAGACCATATATATGCTGTCTACAAGAGACCCATTTCAGACCCAGGGACACATACAGAGTTAAAGTGAGGGGAAAAGGAAAAAGATATTCCATGCAAATAGAAATCAAAAGCTGGAGTAGCAATACTCATATTAGTTAAAATAGACTTTAAAATAAAGAATGTTACAAGAGACAAGGAAGGACACTATATAATGATCAAGGGATCAATCCAAGAAGAAAATATAACAGTTATAAATATATATGCATGCAACCTCAATACATAAGGCAACTGTTAACAGCTATAAAAGAGGAAATTCATGTAACACAATAATAGCGGGGAACTTTAACACCTCACTTACACCAATGGACAGATCATCCAAAATGAAAATAAATAAGGAAACACAAGCTTTAAATGACACAATAGACCAGATAGATTTAATTGATATTTAAAGGACATTCCATCCAAAAATAGCAGATTACACTTTCTTCTCAAGTGCACATGGAACATTCTCCAGGATAGATCACAACTTGGGTAACAAATGAAGCCTCAGTAAATTGAAGAAAATTGAAATCATATTAAGCATCTTTTCTGACCACAATGCTATGAGATTAGAAATGAATTACAGGGGAAAAAATGTAAAAAACACAAACACATGGAGGCTAAACAATACATTACTAAATAACCAAGAGATCACTGAAGAAATCAAAGAGGAAATCAAAAAATACCTAGAGACAAATGACAATGAAAACACGATGATCCAAAACCTATGGGAGGCAGCAAAAGCAGTTCTAAGAGGGAAGTTTATAGCTATACAAGCCTACCTCAAGAAACAAGAAAAATCTCAAATAAACAATCTAACCTAACACCTAAAGGAACTAGAGAAAGAAGAACAAACAAAACCCAAAGTTAGAAGAGAAGAAATCATAAAGATCAGAGCAGAAATAAATGAAACAGAAACAAAGAAAACAATAGCAAAGATCAGTAAAGCTAAAAGCTGATTCTTTGAGAAGATAAACAAAATTGATCAACCATTACCCAGACTCATCAAGAAAAAGAGGGAGAGGATGCAAATCAATAAGATTAGAAATGAGGGGGCTTCTCTGGTGGCGCAGTGGTTGAGAGTCTGCCTGCCGATGCAGGGGACACGGGTTCGTGCCCCGGTCCGGGAAGATCCCACATGCCGCGGAGCAGCTGGGCCCATGAGCCATGGCCGCTAAGCCTGTGCGTCCGGAGCCGGTGCTCCGTGGCGGGAGAGGCCACAACAGTGAGAGGCCTGCGTACCGCATTAAAAAAAAAAAAAAAAAAAAGATTAGAAATGAAAAACGAGAAGTTACAACAGACACCGCAGAAATACAAAGCATCCTAAGAGACTACTACAAGCAACTCTATGCCAATAAAATGGACAACCTGGAAGAAATGGACAAATTCCAAGACTGAAGCAGGAAGAATAGAAAATATGAACAGACCAATCACAAGTAATGAAATTGAAACTGTGATTAAAAATCTTCCAACACACAAAAGCCCAGGACCAGATGGCTTCACAGGTGAATTCTACCAAACATTTAGAGAAGAGCTAACACCATCCTTCTCAAACTCTTCCAAAATATTGCAGAGAAAGGGACACTCCCAAACTCATTCTATGAGGCCACCATCACCCTGATACCAAAACCAGACAAAGATACTACAAAAAAAGAAAATTACACACCAATATCACTGATGAATATAGATGCAAAAATCCTCAACAAAATACTAGCAAACAGAATCCAACAACACATTAAAATGATCATACACCATGATCAAGTGGGATTTATCCCAGGTATACAAGGATTCTTCAATATAGGCAAATCAATCAATGTGATACTCTATAATAACAAATTGAATAAAAACCATATGATCATCTCAATAGATGCAGAAAACGCTTTTGACAAAATTCAACACCCATGTATGATAAAAACTCTCCAGAAAGTGGGCATAGAGGGAACCTACCTCAACATAATAAAGGCCGTATACGACAAACCCACAGCAAACATCATTCTCATTGGTGAAAAACTGAAAGCATTTCCCCTAAGATCAGGAACAAGGCAAGGATGTCCACTCTCACCACTATTATGCAACATAGTTTTGGAAGTCCTAGCCACGGCAATCAAAGAAGAAAAAGAAATAAAAGGAATACAAGTTGGAAAAGAAGAAGTAAAACTGTCACTGTTTGCAGATGACATGATACTATACATAGAGAATCCTAAAAATGCCACTAGAAAACTACTAGAGCTAATCAATGAATTTGGTAAAGTTGCAGGATACAAAATTAGTGCACAAAAATCTCTTGCATTCCTATACACTAATGATGAAAAATCTAAAAGAGAAATTAAGGAAACACTCGCATTTACCATTGCAACAAAAAGAATAAAATACCTAGGAATAAACCTACCTAGGCAGACAAAAGACCTGTATGTAGAAAACTATAAGACACTGATAAAGGAAATTAAAGATGATACCAACAGATGGAGAGATATACCATGTTCTTGGATTGGGAGAATCAATATTGTGAAAATGACTATACTACCCAAAGCAATCTACAGATTCAATGCAATCCCTATCAAATTACCAATGGTATTTTTTACAGAACTAGAACAAACAATCTTAAAATCTGTATGGAGACACAAAAGACCCTGAATAGCCAAAGCAGTCTTGAGGGGAAAAATAGGAGTGAGAGGAATCAGACTCCCTGACTTCAGACTATACTACAAAGCTACAGTAATCAAGACAATATGATACTGGCACAAAAACAGAAACAGATCAATGGAACAAGACAGAAAGCCCAGAGATAAACCCACGTACCTATAGCCAACTAATCTATGACAAAGGAGGCAAAGGTATACAATGGAGAAAAGACAGTCTCTTTAATAAGTAGTGCTGGGAAAGCTGGATAGCTACCTGTAAAAGAATGAAATTAGAACACTCCCTAACACCATACACAAAAATAAATTCAAAATGGATTAGAGACCTAAATGTAAGACCGGACACTATAAAACTCTTAGAGAAAAGCATAGGAAGAACACTCTTTGACATAAATCACAGCAAGATCTTTTTTGATCCACTTCCTAGAGTAATGGAAATAAAAACAAAAATAAACAAATGGGACCTAATGAAACTTCAAAGCTTTTACACAGCAAAGGAAACAATAAACAGTGACTTCCCTGGTGGCGCAGTGGTTAAGATCCAGCTGCCAATGCAGGGGACAAGGGTTCAAGCCCTGGTCCCGGAAGTTCCCACATGCTGCGGAGCAACTAAGCCCTTGTGCCACAATTACTGAGCCTGTGCTCTATAGCCCACGAGCCACAACTACTGATCCCGCATGCCACAACTACTGAGCCCACGTGCCTAGAGTCTGTGCTCCACAACAAGAGAAGCCACCACATTGAGAAGCCCGCGCCCTGCAACGAAGAGTAGTTCCCCACTCACTACAACTAGAGAAAGCCCACACACAGCAACGAAAACCCAACGCAGCCAAAAACTAAATTAATTAATTAATTTTAAAAAAGGAAACCATAAACAAGACGAAAAGACAACCCTCAGAATGGGAGAAAATATTTGCAAATCAATCAACAAAGGATTAATCTCCAAAATATATAAACAGCTCATGCAGCTCAATATTAAAAAAACCAACAACCCAATCCAAAAATCGGCAGAAGACCTAAATAGACATTTCTCCAAAGAAGACATACAGATGGCCAAGAAGCACATGAAAAGTTGCTCAACATCACTAATTATTAGAGAAATGCAAATCAAAACTACAATGAGGTATCACCTCACACCAGTTAGAATGGGCATCATCAGAAAATCTACAAACAACAAATGCTGGAGAGGGTGTGGAGAAAAGGGAACACTCTTACACTGTTGGTGGGAATGTAAAATGATACAGCCACTATGGAGAACAGTATGGAGGTTCCTTAAAAAACTAAAAATAGAATTACCCTATGATCCAGCAATCCCACTACTGGGCATATTCCCTGAGAAAACCATAATTCAAAAAGACACATGCACCCCAATATTCTCTGCAGCATTATTTACAATAGCCAGGTCATGGAAGCAACCTAAATGCCCATCGACAGATGAATGGATAAAGAAGATGTGGTACATATATACAATGGAATATTACTCAGCCATAAAAAGGAATGAAATTGGGTCATTTGTTGAGCCGTGGATGGATCTAGAGACTGTCATACAGAGTGAAGTAAGTCAGAAAGAGGAAAACAAGTATCGTATATTAATGCACATATGTGGAACCTAGAAAAATGATACAGATGAACTGGTTTGCAGTGCAGAAATTGAGACACAGATGTAGAGAACAAACATATGGACACCAAGGGGGGAAATCCATGGGGGGATGGGGGGGTTGTAATGAATTGGGAGATTGGGATTGACATGTATACACTGATGTGTATAAAACTGATGACTAATAAGAACCTGCTGTATAAAAAAATAAATAAAATAAAAATTTAAAAAGAATGTTTGTCCTGATATCAAACTCCACAAAGTACTCACTTGACATAATTGTCTAATGCGATACAAGTTAACTGTGAAGAACATTGCTTTTTAACTTGAAGGCAACTGCTTACCCAGGTGTCATATGGCTATCCTCTCTGTCTGGCTCCAAGGCCCAAGAGTCTAAACAATGAACTACACTTTCAACCTTCCATGGTAATTTCATGAACTGAACAGTGATAGAGAAATTATGGAATCAGAGAACACTCAAATTAGCCATGCAGGAAGCCACTTAGTATGCTTGAACATGAACTAACTATAGTCCCCTCCAAAATCTCACTCTAGAAGGTGATATTTAACAGAGGAGGATATCAGAAGAGTTAAGTTGGTAACCTCCCTCTCACACACTTTCTCTCTCCCTCCCTCCCTCCCTCTCGCATACACACACTCTCACACACAAACACACTTAAACTTTCCATCCTTCAATCAAGTGGCCAGTGGCAAGTACCATTCTACTGAACAAACACCCAGTTTTGCCCTCCTTCTTTGTCCTCTGCTTATAGCTAAACATTCATTTCTTTCCTCAATTTTTTCCTATTTTGTCCTGAAACATCCTTCAGAGTTATTTTGCTTAAGAGTTCTTTTTCAAAACTATTTCAAGAGAGAGGCTGACCTGGTTATAACCCCAACTCCTTGGTCTGCACATCCTCTGCCTTAATTGGATGCCACATTCCCAGATGGGGTCAGGAGGTCAGCAGTCAAGAAAAAGACAGCTTCCCAGCTGCTACAGAGAAAAGTGGACATTCTTATTAGACCTGTAAGCAAAATGTCAAACTACAGAAAGCCTTAGCCAATAACATTCTTGCATTAGATGGCTCAGCAAAAAAGACCTGAAAGCTGCCTAGAACTGCTCCATTTAATGCTCTACATCAGGATGATGTCATTCCAACAGCAAACACACCTGAAGATGCCATATGTAGAACTGGACCTGCCAACTCATTTCCACCATTTACTGGGCACCAATTCTAGGCCTATCACAAGTCCATATTGGGGATACAGGAGCAAGAAAGCCTAGCACCCTGCCTTCAAGTAACTCACAGTCTAGTGGGTGAGCCAAACACATGAATTAATAACCCCAGACCATGGGCTTAGAGCTCTGCTTGCTGACGAATAAAGTGCTTTCAACACTCAGAGGAGAATCATCAACTCTATGTAAGGCTATCATGGGGGACTGCCTGGAGGAGATGGCATTGGAAGATGGACCTTGACTCCTGAATTCATTCATAGATAGTGAGCCTCCCACAGGGAACCTCATTTCTCAGTCTTGAGCCTAAAATAAGGGCTTTGTCCAAAGCCCAGAAGCTGGATCACCTCAACATGCATTGGCAATTAACACTGACTTTCACTGAAGATTTCTTGGGGAGATTGAGACAATGTTAAATCATACACTAAAAAGCAAACACAATTTTTTAAATCCCTGTGAGATATTTCTTTTCCTTGCTCAAGTCTTTTTCTAGCTCCCAGCTGCATCATTTCTCCCCTTGTGCCCCGCGTATCCCTCTCATCTCTCACACATCCAGAGGCATCAGTTCCCAGCCTCAGCCTTTATGTCCAACTTAGCAATAAACAAGAGTCCAAGGTTTACAAAGAGCCTCATGAGGAAGCCCTTCAGGGAGTCATAACTCGTTATGTAGTAGGCCCCTGGAGAATCTCTCCCCCTACTCCAGGCTGCTAATCAAAATGTTTACCCAACAAACCCAGGGCTGAGGAAACCCAGGGCTTTCAAGAAAACAAAATATTGTTGCATTGAGAAGGATTTTTTTCCCAGGTGCAAAAGGTAGGAAAAACATTTCAGGAAAGGAGATCACAAAAGCAAGGACAAGAAGCAGGAAAATGGATGTCCCACCAAACATTTGAGAAACAGCAAAGGGTCTGTTGTAGCCGGAAGAAAGGGAGCAAAGAGATGAGTCTAGAAGGTGTGAGCAAAGTAGGTGAGTTAAATCACCTCCTTCTGGTTCCAGTGGTGTGTTCTATTCTGGAACGTGATGCCACCTCACTGCACTGTGTTCCCAAGCCTCCATTTTAGTTTCTCAAGGTGTCACTGACACTCCTAAAAGGGGTAATTAATTAGCCTGTCCCTTCTTTGTGTTTCATTGCAAAGTGAAGAACAGAGATAGTCAAGTTTGGTTACAGCTTTAAGTTTACTCTTGTACTTAGTAATTTGGGAATTATGTATAATAATGTGTGTATGTATGCATAAATACAGAGAGAGAAAGAGAATTGATTCTTCTGTTACATCTGCCTTACTTAGCTTTTAACTTTAGATTGCATAATCCTATTTATTTAGATTCTGCCTATTTCCAAAGACAAAAGAGACAGAGAGAAATTGAAACAGTTTACCTTAAAAGAAGTATAATAAGACATTTACTCAAGATGGAACACAATAGCCACATACTTTAGAAAGAAATTAGGAAAAATGTGATACTAAAAAATTCTGGTAAGGAAAGCTACCAAGTAAAAATGGACGGCTAATTAGGCGATTGGGATTGACACGTATACACTGATGTGTATAAAATTGATGGCTAATAAGAACTTGCTGTATAAAAAAATAAAATTAAAAAATTAACCAAAAAAAATGGACGGCTTCCCAGCAGGCAGGTTAAAGACATACATGTAATAGGTTTAGGAAACATAAGCTTTCTCTAGGCTCTGAAATAAGGAAATGTGTGTATTCCACAGGGATTCTCTTTTACAGGGGAACTGTTTTACTGTTCGAGAAACATTGGCTGCTGAGACCCATATCTTAGTAAATTATAAAATAATCCCCTTTATTCCTCTTGTTCTTTTTCAGTACTGTGTTGAACCGCAAATTCCAACTTAATGTTTTTCTTTGTTCTCACCCCAGATCCTCCTTAAATTGTACTTGAAAAACAAAAAGCACACACCAGCTCAAATTGGTACTTCTCACCCAGTTGTATTTATTTGGCAGCCGTGATTGGCTTTGGTTTGCACACGGGTTCACATCTAACTCACAGACTGAAGCATCATTATGCGACCTCCCACCAGAGAATGCTAGGTGGGGGTCAGTGAAGGTCCACACCAAAAATGGAAAAATTAAAGATTACCACTTCTCCATCCTTGTTAGCATGAAAAGTATAATTATGCATTTTGTTTTTCAGAGGCGAGGGGCATGCCTCTCGGAACACCTACCGATTGCAATCTTGTTTTCACCATCAGTAAAAAGGAAAGCATCAATTTATTTGAACAGCCTTTGTCAATGTGGGTCTGAGAGCATGCTGCATGAAATAATAATGATTAGTATTAAATTAATAACAATAATAAGAGTTACTGTTTATTGACTGCCTCCTACTCTAAGTGCAAGCCGATAACACTGAGTTATCGGCTTGCACTTAGATAACAATTAGATAACAGTGAGTTATCCAATGCTTACAACAATCCTGTTATAGTATATGAAGAAGCTGAAGTTGATTGGGGTTAAGTAACTTGCCTAATTCAAGCTATTTGCAAGACAAAATTCAAAACAATGTGATCTGACTCTATGTGGATTGTGGAACAACATAACGAATGCTACCCTCAATAGGAATTTTACCACCATAAAGAAGAGCCATGGACTTCCCTGGTGGTGCAGTGGTTAAGAATCCACCTGCCAATGCAGGGGACACAGGTTCAAGCCCTGGTCCTGGAAGATCCCACATGCCGCAGAGCAAAACAACCCATACGCCACAACTACTGAGCCTGCGATCTAGAGCCCGCAAGCCGCAACTACTGAGCCTACGTGCCACAACTACTGAAGCCCATGTGCCTAGAGTCCATGCTTCCCGACAAGAGAAGCCACCTCAGTGAGAAGCACACACCGCAACGAAGAGTAGCCCCCACTCCCTGCTACTAGAGAAAGCCCACACGCAGCAACGAAGACCCAACGCAGCCATAAGTAAATAAATAAAAGAAGAGCCATGCAACATATGGCACTGGAGACCACTGATGTCACGACAATAAGCTCTGCTCTGTAAAAGGGATTCCATAGGAAGCAAGAGCGATAGAGTGGAGTTGTCATCCCAGCCCTTCCTATAAGAACTGCTCCTCCATCTCTCACTTGATCCATACGGACATAGCCAAGAGTCCTGGCTTCCTTTTATCTAAAGTGATTCAGGGCTTCCCTGGTGGCGCAGTGGTTGGGAGTCCGCCTGCCGATGCAGGGGACGCGGGTTCGTGCCCCGGTCCGGGAAGATCCCACGTGCCGCGGAGCGGCTGGGCCCGTGAGCCATGGCCGCTGAGCCTGCGCGTCCGGAGCCTGTGCTCCGCAACGGGAGAGACCACACAGTGAGAGGCCCGTGTACCGCAAAAAACAAGTAAATAAATAAAGTGATCCAGACTCCCTGATTCCAGAGTGTTGTTGATCCATGAGTGACCCAAGAAAAATAGACTTCCTTCTCCAAGACATTCCACTTGAGACTAAGAGGTTTCAATCTGACTCAATCTATTGAAGAGGAGATGACAATTCAGGTGCCGTTCTATGGGCTGACCATGGTGTATACCATGTGGCCTGGAGGCATATAAGGACTGTCTGCAAAGAACGTGAAATGAGGTGAACTTGAGAGATGAAGGTGGGTGAGGTCTAGAAAGGCTGTGAGCATCCAGCTCCTTGCTCCCATTCATTCCTGAGAGCCAGCTGCCTCCCTGCCCTGTGCTCTCCAAAACCAATCTATATGCTCTTAACAAATCTCCCATATTTGCCTGAAGAGAATCATGTATATTTCTCTTCCGTGGAACTGAGAGAGCCCTAACTACCCAGGGTGATCTAATTTAAGAAGGTCTGGAGTTTCCTAGTGGTCTAGTTTAGGGAATACGATATGAATCCTGGGGAAGTTTGAGAGTTGAGTAATGAACACATCCCTCAGATTTTCCCCTCAAGTGTCAGTAAGCTCTGCTTTCAGTTTGAAAGAAACTGAAAAACGACTCTAAAGTAAGGCTCAGTCAAGAATCTGAAGAGCCAGCATTCTGTGTTCAGAATATCCATATCCTGGAGCTGACAGCCACCAGGTCAGAGATCCTGTTTTTTATATGATAAGTAAAGATAAGCTGATAAAATGAGAGCTGTCACACGAGCATCCCATAGCACATGGCTTATGGCCCATGAGTAAGGTTCAATATCAAGTGCTATCTTGATATATAGTAAAACTAGGATGGCCTCAAATGGCTTACCCACAATTCATCTTCCCTTCTGCTCTATAGATAAGGTGTCTTAACCAAACAACTCTCCTTATCAAATGGGCCAGGTGGAGTGCCTGCTTATCCCTGAGTAGAGGGTTTCCGTTCCCTGACAGCCCATGGAATTATTCAGACCAACCAGCCACATCCCATCAACCCTCCCACCACGAATCTACAGCCACTTCACCCTCTTGATACTACCAAGCCTGTCTTCCACGGCCCAGAATTGTTCATTCTATTCCTGAGTTCTACTGTCCTCTGGCCCCGTGTGCTGCTGTGTGTGGAAGCTACTCCAGGCTGTATGTGTGATAAATAAACTGCCCTTGATCTCATCTGTCTGTTTTCAGGGGCTGTGTGTTTAGCCATCCTCATAACCCCAGGGTGGTTTACCAATGGGGTGAATAGGAGGTGATTAAACACAGCAGCACAGAGATCTATCAGAGGAGGGCCCAGATGGGTAACATATGCCTATGCAGACAGGAATACAGACCAGTAAGAGCCTTCTTGCTGATAGAATGCTTCTCCACGTTCTCAGGGTGACAGGGGAAACTTCACTGCAAGAATCATGGGGCATACTTGAACCCGGCCTCCAGTTATAACACCATCTGCTGAGGTCTTGTACAAAATGATTCATTGAGAATGGCAGGGCCCAACCATCAAATGGTTACTAGATCATTACCTTCAAATTAACCCATATAGAAGAAAAGGTAACCAACCTATATGGAGGTTCTGATCCTAACTTCCAATCCTTACTTCTTCAACATTTAAATTAAAAAAAAAAAAAAAGATGCTCTGATAAATGACACCAGGCATTTTCCTTCTGTTGTGATTAGAACCATAAACGTCTTGTCCTTTTTTCATTGTCACAGCTCAGGCCATCCTCCTCTTTGTGGTCTTGACTCACCCTAAGTGTATTCATATGTTAAATAGGGACAATAATAGCACCTACTGCACTGAACAGGGTTACAATAATGTCTGCACCGCACTTAGAGCAGCTTCAACACACACAAGTTCTTAGTAAGCATTAGAGAAACTTAAAAAAGTGGAAACTTGACTTGTCCCAACTTTGAGAACATCTACTCAATTAAACATCTAAATCCAGTTACAATTAATCCAGGAAAATATGAATGACTCAAATGAATCAGAGATCAAGCTTGCATAATACATGATCTAATGTGTTAAAATGTACAAAACTGACAAACTTTCCAAACAGCCATGGGGAAGAGAAAGATTACCATGGCCCAGGCAGGCCAACTTTTCAGAAGAAGAAAGACTTGATCTTAGCCTTAAAGATGCATAGAATTGTTAGAAAGAGGCATAGAATTGTTCGATATTACGTATGAAACAAATCTCTAGTAATTTCTCACTAATCACAGGCTTACGGTCATGGAAAATAACGAAATTGGAAAAACTGCATTTGGCAAGATCATGTTTTAAAAAATGAAAAGATCATTAAATTTACATTTATCTATCAACTGCTAGCTCGAGCCATATCCCCTCCAGAAAGGCAACTCATCTGAGGATCCATTACTGCCTCACCTGAGTTACTGCTATACCAGGGCATGCTTCTACATGGCCCTCATACTCCACAATGTAACCTACCTGTGTACTAGACTTGAAACCCAACCCACAAGCTCAGACATCAAGGGAATGTAACTTTGTCTACTTTTTGTATAACTCAATTCCAGCTCAAGATGACATCATTTCCAGGGGACTTGTAGTAAGCAGTCACAGGGATGGAATCTCAGGTTCTCAAAGTCATCTATGCATGTGAGCTGAGATATCCATCCCCCTGCCTGGACCTAAATTTTTGATCCAACTGAGTTGATCTTGGGTAAACCCAGGTCTGTCTCCATGTTTTCCAGGCTCTGAGCCTCTCTCCACTATCTCCCTGCCATTTTATGCGCAAGGAAATCATCCTACTGCTAAAACCCCTGGGGCACTTCCATTTCTTCTCTCAAATTGGTACTTCTTTACCAGTTGGATTTATTTGACAGCAGTGATTGGCTTTGATATGCCCACAGGTTCACGTCTAACTCACAGACTAAAGCATCATTATGTGATCTCCCACCAGAGAATGCTAGGTGGGGGTTAGTGGAGGTTACCACCAAAAATGGAGAAAGTAAGATTACCACTTCTCAATCCCTGTTAGTATGAAAATGTAATTATGCATCTTGTGCTTTTCACAGGTGAGGGGTATGCCTGTCAGAACACCTACCAGCTTGCAATCTTGTTATCACCGTCAGTAAAAAGGAAAGCATCAAGTTATTTGAACAGTCTTTGTCAATGTAGGTCTGAGAGCATACTGCATGAAATAATAATGATTAGTATTAAACTGAGAGTGATAATAATAGTTATGTCCAATGAGTATCTCCTACTGGAAGGGTCCCGCCACGTTCCCAGGACTGTACCCAGTAGAAGGGTCGTGGTACCACTTTTCCATGATCAGCAGCATCAGTGGTATCACTTCTCCAACTCTCTCTCTCTCCTCCAAGCCAAAATATTCCTTTTCTAGTCTAAAGGATGGAGGAGGTTGGAGGAGGAATCTTTATTTTTTCCTCCCCAATATTTTTTCTTCAACCAGTCCTTTCTGTTCCCAATGAAAGATGAAACTTTAAAAACCAGAAGCCAGAAAGTGACTCCTCTTTTCCTTCTATTGTCATATCCTTTCCCTGAGTGGATGAGCACAGACCAGCCTAGCTGCTTAAATAGGAAAAAGGTCCGAAGGAGAAAAGGAAAGATGAGGGAGAGAAATTGCTAGCTTAAAAGTAGCATCTCACCACATCTGTCTGTGAATCTGCCTCCCCTAATAGTTCGTGAGCTCCTCCGCCGTAAGGACAGACTGTGGTATTTATCTTTGTCTCCCCGGTGCACATCATGGGCCCAGAACTCAGACGGGGTCCAGGAGAGGGAAGGGTGGCTGACGGAATGAATGAGTCAGGACTTGGACTTGGTGTTCCACCCCATATGTCCTACTATCTCACCATCCCAAGCTGTAATCCTGTGGGTCTCCACACCCTCACACCCAAAATACGCTACATTTTCTTTTCACAGGGTTTGGAATGTGTTCCCTCCCTTTCTCACACTGCAAAATAAATAACATATAGGCTTTTTAACTATTTTCAGAGACTAAAAGAATAAGATAAAATCTATGTGCATGCATTATGCCTTTATAAGTTTGTTCACAAACATCCATACCAATTAATGTATGCACATATGCTAACCTACAATGAAACGGGCTTTGTTCCAGGGGTGAAAAGACCTTGCCTTCTATTAGATTTTCAGAACTTCCCAAATAAGCTATTGCATTAAAATCCTTGTCTCAGAATCTGCCTGTGGGGGGACCCAAACTGTGAGAGTCGGGGTGGCTTCCTGGAGGAACGGATGCCTCTGGAAGTTACTAAGCATGAGAGGAATGACCAGGCAGAGTCCAGAGAGGAGGCATCCATGAGCAATGCAAGCTCCACAGGTGTTTTCTGACTTCTGTACCCCACCCCCATGCCTTTGCCCAACATACATCGACACTACACTGCTGTATGGACATGGAAATAAGTCTTCCAAAATGAGCTAGCAATGGTTTTACACTACAGAAGGGTGCTTTTCTAGCTATCAGCAGTTCTCAAAGTGAGGTTGCTGGACCAGCATCAGCATTACCTGGGAACCTGTTGGAAATGCAAGTCCTCAGGCCCATCCCCCACCTCAGGAAATCCGGAGGTGGCAACCAGCACTGGGCACCTTAACAAGCCTTCCAGGTGCTTCTGAGGCATGCTCAAGTTTGAGACCACTGCTTTCGGCTTTAGGAATATGACAGAGGACAGTGAACGTGACAAGAGGACCACCCAGACCACGGGCAGTGCGAATTTCTACCACTTACTGAGGTTGCTTGTGGGCGTGGCACTTATCCTCTCTGAGATTTTCTCTTTTTTGGCCTATAGAACAGTGGTTAACAGTAATACCTAGCTCTCATGTGTTACCATGAGAATGAAATGCAGTCATGTATATGGAAAGGTCTTCATAATTGTTCAAACGCCATAGAAATGTAAGGCAAGCAGGCAGGCAGCTTTTAAAAAGCCAGGAGCAGCAGGAGAACAGCTTGCCTGGAGGCTCCAGCACATTCTGAACAGCCCTCTGAGGGCCTGAACAGCTGCTGGGATCAGCCCCACATCTCAACAAATTCAAATGCCGTTTGTCTGCCCTTGCCAACACACACGAGAACCTCTTTTCTCCTTTGCCTGCAGCCTCCTGGGACCGGGCTCTAAGAGCAGGCAGCCACTTCGGTCTGATGCCCTCCTTGCATTGTGACTACAGACAGTGACGATTTACAAAGGGCATGTTTTAAAGATGTCTGGCTCCCGTGTCTTCTCACTGCACTGCCTTTTCAGATGCAGATGCAGCAGTGAAAGAGAAAAGATGGAGGAGGAGGGAGGGGATGAGAAGAAGGCTGGATCAACTCTCCATGACCTGCTGGCTCCCTGTGCTTGTCTCAGCCTGGCCTTCTCCAAGGCTGGCTACCACATGTGAGAAATGAAGGGGTATTAGGTCACAGACGGAGCAGGGTCTTGAATCTGAGGAAGAGGCTTGATTCAGAAACGGGCAAGCAGTTTGCTCATGCCTCCTCCCTGCTTACAGACCAAAAGCGTGTAGCATCCAAACAGCCCTGAGCCCTGCTGGGAATGGCTGTCGGTGAGTTCTGTTAGGAAGAGGGACCACAGGACATGAATATCAGAGTCCTCCCTCCTCTGGAGGTGAACTGTCATGGTTCAGCTTCATCTCCTGGAATCCCTATTGGCCTTTGAGGTTGAATGATGCACAAAAACTTATGAGCATAAAAAAATACAATACAGGGCTTCCCTGGTGGCGCAGTGGTTGAGAGTCCGCCTGCCGATGCAGGGGACACGGGTTCGTGCCCCGGTCCGGGAAGATCCCACATGCCGCGGAGCGGCTGGGCCCGTGAGCCATGGCCGCTGAGCCTGCGCATCCGGACAGGCTCCGTAATGGGAGAGGCCACAGCAGTGAGAGGCCCGCGTACCACAAAAAAAAAAAAAACAAAAAAATACAATACAATGGGGCCATGATGGAGCCAGCAGATTTCCCTGGTATTTTTATGCATCCCAGAGAGAAGACAGATTTCCCTCACTACATGCATCTATCATAGTACTGAAGTTTCCTGGAAAAGAAAGCAAGCCAAGCAAGAAGGCTTGCCTTATTGTGGAGTTGTTTTTTCAAGTTTGAAACCTGAGAAGTGATGCCAGTTTGCAAAAGGGGGAAAATTTCTACAACTGATATATTTTCTTCTACAAAGTCAGATGAGATGACCTCCAAATCACTACCAATTCTGAGATTTAAGCATCGCAGATATTCTGTTTGCTGGCAAATGTGGAAAACTATAGTCCTGGAGCATACAGAGTTACAACTCTAAGCATAAAATTCTGGGGACTATTTTTTACCTAACGCCTAAGATTGTTCTCAGGTATTGAAGGCTTTCAACTAAACAGTAGAGCCTGGTCCAAGTTCCAGAAGCACAAATTGAAATGGTATTATACTTTTAGCTCCCAGGTTCTGACAAGAGGCCAAGGGGAAGAGAGAGCAGACACCATTGTCACCCAGAGGAGAAAGGATGAACGATTTCCTTTCTTACGGCTCTAGACAAATTTTATAGATTGATTTAGAGCTTGTAACAATAGCAAGAAAGGAGGGCAGGAGAGGGTGTGCTCCTGGCCTTCTGGCTCTGTACAGATAGCTCTCAAATATCACTGGCCCTGGCACTCCAGCCAAGAAAGACCAAGAAATGGAAGAATGATCATAAAAGGGAAGAATAGCTCAGCCCTGTGGTTTTATAAACACAATTTCTCTTTCTTTCTTCCTGGCATTCTCCTAAGCCTGCAGCTACGATTTTTCACATTTTTTATTTGTAGAAATGCCAATTTAGCTCAGGGAACAAAATAAAACACAGCTCTCAATTAAATATACTCTGAAAACCGGAAGTTCATGTTTGACCAGAGTCTTATCCACATTAAGCTGAGGTCTGCACCCAGGGAATCCCATTTAGCTTCTCTTTGTATTTCACTTCCAGTGTAAGAGGATCAGAGCTGACACATTATCTCCAATTGGAAGGATTTTAGAAATCTATGTGTACCACAGCACAATGTGAAACTGTAGAAATTCAGTCCCAATCATCTCGCAGCAGTGGGACTGCAAATAAAGAAACCACATCATGCTTCCTGAAGATCTCAAAATGGATCACCAGTGGGTATTAAAGACCCAGTAATCTCTGATGAGTCCTCTCCTTGGGCAGCCCTGAGTTAGATCCTCATATGACAGAGGCAGGAATTGCCCATAAAGTGCAAGGTTCAGGTTCAACAAGGCCACCCCGCCTCCACATCCGGAATTCATGTTTTGCTGGGAAGACAGCAGGCAAATATGTCCAGGAAGCTTGGAGCCTTGACTCTATTCTCTTTTGCGGTTGAATGTTTTTATTATAAACTTATTATCATGCCCTTAATGTCCATCAAGAGGGTGTGAGAGTAGGCCCTACATCCAAAAAATGTACAGTGTTAGCTGCTTAGTTAAACACATGGAGTCTGATGAATGGACACAGTGGTTCCAGCAGAGCAGCCTCTGCAGCCCATTCAGGGCACATCGTGATGGATCCGCCCAGGCTGAGCTCACCTCAGGGGCTCCTTCCTTCTCCTGCTCATTAATTGTCCCACGTGCTCCCACTTGTGGATTCCCTTTCTTGCTGCCTATTATAGGACCTTACTTTCCTTAAGCTCCCTTGCCTTCCAGCACCCTGAGCTCCCCAAACACATACATACACACACACACACACACACACACCCCACATCCTGCCTTTCCTCCCTCCACCCCAAGTCTTTCAGCTGCACAGGTCATCACTCCATTCCACCCACCGTTTTCTTAGAAGGAGCCGGGGGTGGTTGGGATCCATAAGACCAAAAAGAGTGGATGTAGAAGAGTGAAGAGACAGAGACTACTTAAGAGACAACTGCAAAAGTCCACACTTGAAATGATTGTGGCTTGGACAAGGGTTGAAGTAGTGGAGAGAGGAAGGATTCAGACTCAGAAAGGACTTAGAGGGACTTCCCTGGCAGTCTAGTGGTGAAGAATCCCCTTCCAATGTAGGGGACACAGGTTTGATCCCTGGTCAGGGAACTAAGATCCCACATGCCGCGGGGCAATTAAGCCCATGCGTTACAACTACTGAGCCCGTGCGCTCTGGAACCCACAAGCCACAACTAGGGAGAAGCCCACGTGCCGCAACGAAAGATTCCACGTGCCACAATGAAGATCCCACGTGCCACACCTAAGACCCAACACAGTCAAATAAATAAATAGGATTTAGAGGGTTTGCTCAAGAGTTGGATATTGGGTGAGAGGGAAACTGAAGATTCCATGATGACTCCTATATTTTTGTTTTCAGCAAGTAAGTGGATGGTGGTACCATCTCTGAGATAGAGAACTGGGAATAATTGTACATCATAACCTATTTTGTACCTTTAACCTGGCAAAGTGGGATATTTCACTTAAATGAAATAAATTAAAGGCCTAGTATGTGCCACGTGTTATGAGCAGGTTAGACTCAGAAAGACTGAGAAATTTGTGCAAATTCCCTAAGCTAAGTAACTGCCTGATTCAAACAGAGGTCATTTATTCTTGTATCTAGTCATCCATTGAACATCTGATAGGTGCCTACCATGTTCCAGATACTGTGGGATCTAAAAGATACTAGAATCAAAGACATAACCAGGACTCAATAAATGTTGATATTATCATTATTCATATTTGAGGAGCTAATAGTCTAGTGGAAAAGACAAAGGCATAAACATAATTATGGAAATCTTTGGAAGGGTAACATTAGAAGCTGCATAGGACATTGTGGCAGTACCAAAGAATGCTATCTGACCCCCACCAGGGGCTCTGTGTGTCTCTCATGCCAATCCACACTATTTCTGTCCACTGTGCCTACAATTAGGTCAAGGGAAACCAGCTCAGCTATAGCAGAGCTGAAGCTGTAACTCAGCTATACAACGCCCAACTGGGACTTTACTCACCGGTGACACTGCTGCACTGAAACCAAGACTTCACATCTCAATGAAAAGTGAAAACCTAAGGCAGCCCCAGAGCTATTTCAATGACCCGAGCTCTCCATTTAGGAATTCAGTATTTCTCCTCCACTGGCATGCTGGTGTCTACATGATTGTGACTTGGTAGAGAAAATCCTGACTTAATTCTGTCTCATTAGAGAAAGCAGGGTGGGACCTGACTCTTAGGGCCCTTGGACATCTGTGTCTATATAGACTATAAAGCACATAAAATGTAGATAACCATACTAGTAACATTACATGTGTGCTCTGTTTCAGACACTTCTCTAAGCACTTTTCCTATGTTATCTTACTTTATCCTCAGAACAATCATGTGAGGTAAGTAAAATGATTAGCCCTTTTTTATACAGGAGGGAGCGAAGATCAACTAGGGTCAAAAGTGCTAGTTCCAGGATGGGAACGAGGCAGTGTAGCTACAGAGTCCACACTGGTGATCACTACGTTGACTACTGGGTTAAGCTAAAAGGACATTTCAAGAAGAGGCACCATGTTGACCCTCATGGTTTTGTGTCCCTCTATACACCAGCACTTGCATCCAGGACAGTGTCTACCCTGAGGAGCAGAATCCCCCACATGCCCACCCTCTGGCCCACGCTCAACCTACCTCCCCCCTCACCACCCTCCCTCTCACCCTTTGCAGACACTCCCCATTAAGCAGTTTCAATTTACATAATTGCCTTGTGTTTCTCTGCAGAGACCCACTTGACACTGTCCAGAAGCCTGCATAAAATAATGGCTTCTTCATAGATGCTAGGAACCTTTTCCTTTTTGCTGCCAGTTTTACACTGCTCAACTGCCCACCTATCTGCTGATAAAATATAATAATATGATTTATCTCCAAACACGAAGAAACATTTCAACAAATAGGATTTACTTTATCTTTTAAAAAATGTTGTTTGGTGTTTTTCCAAAGTGTCCTTTACACAGCATTGTCCTCATAAGATGAGATGACTTTCAGAAAAATGAAAGAACTTCATTTATACTTACTCACTCATCTGATTCTAAGAAGGATTTGTCTGCCCCATATTCTCACTGAAGCCTTTGCTAGGAGGCTCCAGAGAGCAATTCTTTGTCTTTCTCCCCTTCCACTTGTATCCTAACCATGGGTTCTACTTCCTGGAAGAGAGACTCAAGAACCAAGTAAGTCAGTCAGTCTTGTCTTCCCTCTTATCCTGCATCCAACATCCTTAGGACTATAAAGACAATGATAACTCAGCATGTTCTGCCATTTATTCCAAGCTTCTCTTACTCCACCCCCATCTCCCTGCTGCTCCAAATATCACCCACTTGCCCAGATTCTTTCTTGAGAGTCCTTTGGAGTTTATATATCATTTCAGCCAACCTCTGCTTTCCCTTCATTCTTTTTCCTCAGTGGTTCCCAAACCACCGTCACTTGCCTATTCCTGAACAATCCAGCTTTCTCCATTGTCCTATCCCCAAGAACAGATGCTCCACTGGTAGCTCTATTTCTTATTTCAGGGCATATTTTTTGGCCTGTTTGCAGGGCTATAGAAGGATTGTCATAGATATAAATAAAGAGAATTATTGTTCTTTTCATGCTGCTTTGCCTACTCTCAGGCTATTACTCTCTATTTCAACCAAAATCCCCTCGTCCTGGGCCCCCAGCTCCAATAAGACCTGCCTTTTATCCATCCCACTGCTGTTGGTGCTTGATTATTCTGCACACCCAGAACACTCTGGCTATCGTCATGGACAACTTCACCATCCACATGGATGGCTCAATCTCCTCAACCCACACCATCCACACGGAGAACTCAACCCAAATCAAGATGTCCTGACCTCCTCTAAGAAAAGATTTCAAAGAAGAACTACAATCCTGCAGCCTGTGGAACAAAAACCACATTCACAGAATGATAGACAGGATGAAAAGGCAGAGGGCTATGTACCAGATGAAGGAACAAGATACAACCTCAGAAAAACAACTAAATGAAATGGAGATAGGCAACATTCCAGAAAAAGAATTCAGAATAATGATAGTGAAGATGATCCAGGACCTCAGAAAAAGAATGGAGGCAAAGATCGAGAAGATGAAAAAAATGTTTAACAAAGACTTAGAAGAATTAAAGAACAAACAAACAGAGATAAACAATACAATAACTGAAATGAAAACTACACTAGAAGGAATCAATAGCAGAATAATTGAGGCAGAAGAACGGATAAGTGACCTGGAAAACAGAATGGTGGAATTCACTGCTGCGGGACAGAACAAAGAAAAAAGAATGAAAAGAAATGAAGACAGCATAAGAGACCTCTGGGACAACTTTCAATGCAACAACATTTGCATTATAGGGGTCCCAGAAGGAGAAGAGAGAGAGAAAGGAACCGAGAAAATATTTCAAGAGATTATAGTTGAAAACTTCCCTAACATGGGAAAGGAAATAGTCACCCAAGGCCAGGAAATACAGAGAGTCACATACAGGAAAAACCCAAGGAGAAACACGCCAAGACACATAGTAATCACACTGGCAAAAATTAAAGATAAACAAAAATTATTGAAAGCAGCAAGGAAAAAAGACAAATAACATACAAGGGAACTCCCATAAGGTTAACAGCTGATTTCTCAGCAGAAACTCTACAAGCCAGAAGGGAGTGGCATGATATACTTAAAGTGATGAAAGTGAAGAACATACAACCAAGATTACTCTACACAGCAAGGATCTCATTCAGATTTGATGGAAAAATCAAAAGCTTTAAAGACAAGTAAAAGCTAAGAGAATTCAGCACGACCAAACCAGCTCTACAACAAATGCTAAAGGAACTTCTCTAAGTGGGAAACACAAGAGAAGAAAAGGATCTACAAAAACAAACCCAAAACAATTAAGAAAATGGTCATAGGAACATACATATTGATAATTACCTTACACGTGAATGGATTAAATGCTCCAACCAAAAGACACAGGCTTGCTGAATGGATACAACAACAAGACCCATATATATGCTGTCTCCAAGAGACCCACTTCAGACCTAGGGACACATACAAATGAAAGTGAGGACATGGAAAAACATATTCAATGCAAATGGAAATCAAAAGAGGCCTGGAGTAGCAATACTCATATCAGATAAATAGACTTTAAAATAAAGGATGTTACAAGAGACAAGGAAGGACACTACATAATGATCAAGGGATCAACCCAAGAAGAAGATATAACAATTATAAATATATATGCACCCAACATAGGAGCACCTCAATACATAAGGCAACTGCTAACAGCTATAAAAGAGGAAATCGACAGCAACACAATAATAGTGGGGGACTTTAACACCTCACTTACACCAATGGCAAGATCATCCAAAATGAAAATAAATAAGGAAACACAAGCTGTAAATAACACAATAGACCAGATAGATTTAATTGATATTTATAGGACATTCCATTCAAAAACAGCAGATTACACTTTCTTCTCAAGTGTACACAGAATATTCTACAGGATAGATCACATCTTGGGTCACAAATCAAGCCTCAGTAAATTGAAGAATATTGAAATCATATCAAGCATCTTTTCTGACCATAACGCTATGAGATTAGAAATGAATTACAAGGGAAAAAAACATAAAAAACACAACACATGGAGGCTAAACACTATGTTACTAAATAACCAAGAGATCAATGAAGATATCAAAGAGGAAATCAAAGAATACCTAGAGACAAATGACAATGAAAACACGATGATCCAAAACCTATGGGAGGCAGCAAAAGCAGTTCTAAGAGGGAAGTTTATAGCTATACAAGCCTACCTCAAGAAACAAGAAAAATCTCAAATAAACAATCTAACCTTACACCTAAAGGAGCTAGAAAAAGAAAATAAAATAAAACCCAAAGTTAGCAGAAGGAAACAAATCATAAAGATCAGAGCAGAAATAAATGCAATAGAAACAAGGAGAACAATAGCAAGGATCAATAAAACTAAAAGCTGGTTCTTTGAGAAGATAAACAAAATTGATAAACCATTAGCCAAACTCATCAAGAAAAAGAGGGAGAGGACTCAAATCAATAAGATTAGAAATGATAAAGGAGAAGTTACAACAGACACAGCAGAAATACAAAGCATCCTAAGAGACTACTACAAGAAACTGTATGCCAATAAAATGGACAACCTGGAAGAACTGGACAAACTCTTAGAAAGGTATAATGTTCCAAGACTGAAGCAGGAGGAAATAGAAAAAATGAACAGACCAATCACAAATAATGAAATTGAAACTGTGATTAAAAATATTCCAACAGGGCTTCCCTGGTGGCGCAGTGGTTGAGAGTCCGCCTGCCGATGCAGGGGACACAGGTTCGTGCCCTGGTCTGGGAAGATCCCACATGCCGCGGAGCGGCTGGGCCCGTGAGCCATGGCCGCTGAGCCTGCGTGTCCGGAGCCTGTGCTCCACAACGGGAGAGGCCGCAACAGTGAGAGGCCCGTGTACCGCAAAAAAAAAAAAAAAAAAAAAAAAAAAAAAAAAAAAAAAAATTCCAACAGGGCTTCCCTGGTGGCACAGTGGTTGAGAGTCTGACTGCCAATGCTAGGGGACATGGGTTTGTGCCCCGGTCCGGGAAGATCCCACATGCCACGGAGCGACTGGGACCATGAGCCATGGCTGCTGAGCCTGCGCATCCGGAGCTTGTGCTCCACAACAGGAGAGACCACAGCAGTGAGAGGCCCGCGTACAGCCAAAAAAAAAAAAAAAAAAAAAAAATCTTCCAACAAACAAAAGTCCAGGACCATATGGCCTCGCAGGTGAATTTTGTCAAACATTTAGAGAAGAGCTAACACCCATACTTCTGAAACCCTTCCAAAAACTTGCAGAGGAAGGAACACTTCCAAACTGTATGAGGCCACCGTCACCCTGGTATGAAAACCAGACAAAGATACTACAAAAAAAGAAAATTACAAATATCACTGATGAATATAGATGCAAAAATCCTCAATAACATACTAGCAAACAGAAGCCAACAACACATAAAAAGGATCATACACCATGATCAAGTGAGATTTATCCCAGGGATGCAAGGATTCTTCAATATACACAAATCAACCAATGTGATACACCATATTAACAAATTGAAGAATAAAAACCATATGATCATCTCAATAGATGCAGAAAAAGCTTTTGACAAAATTCAACACCCATTTATGATAAAAACTCTCCAGAAAGTGGGCACAGAGGGAACCTACCTCAACATAATAATGGCCGTATACAACAAACCCACAGCAAACATCATTCTCATTGCTGAAAAACTGAAAACATTTCCTCTAAGATCAGGAACAAGGCAAGGATGCCCACTCTCACCACTATTATGCAACATAGTTTTGGAAGTCCTAGCCACAGCAATCAGAGAAGAAAAAGAAATAAAAGGAATACAAATTGGGAAATAAGAAGTAAAACTGTCACTGTTTGAAGATAACATGATACTATACATAAAGAATCCTAAAAATGTCACTAGAAAACTACTAGAGCTAATCAATGAATTTGGTAAAGTTGCAGGATACAAAATTAATGCACAGAAATCTCTTGCATTCCTATACACTAATGATGAAAAATCTGAAAGAGAAATTAAGGAAACACTCCCATTTACCACTGCAACAAAAAGAATATACCTAGGGAAACAAAAGACCTGTATGCAGAAAACTATAAGACACTGATGAAAGAAATTAAAGATGTTACCAACAGATGGAGAGATATACCATGTTCTTGGATTGGAAGAATCAATATTGTTAAAATGACTATACTACCCAAAGCAATCTACAGATTCAATGCAATCTCTATCAAATTACCAATGGCATTTTTACGGAACTAGAACAAAAAATCTTAAAATTTGTATGGAGACACAAAAGACCCCGAATAGCCAAAGCAGTCTTGAGGGAGAAATACGGAGCTGGAGGAATCAGACTCGCTGACTTCAGACTATGCTACAAAGCTACAGTAATCAAGATGATATCTTACTGGCACAAAAACAGAAACATAGACCAATGGAAAAAGATAGAAAGCCCAGAGATAAACCCTCACACCTATGGTCAGCTAATCTATGACAAAGAAGACAAGGATATACAATGGAGAAAAGACAGTCTCTTCAATAAGTGGTGCTGGGAAAACTGGACAGCTACATGTAAAAGAATGAAATTAGAACACTCTCTGACACCATACACAAAAATAAATTCAAAATGGATTAGAGACCTAAATGTAAGACTGGACACTACGAAACTCTTAGAGGAAAACCTAGGCAGAACACTCTTTGACATAAATCACAGCAAGATCTTTTTGATCCACCTCCTAGAGTAATGGAAATAAAAACAAAAATAAACAAATGGGACCTAATGAAACTTCAAAGCTTTTGCACAGCAAAGGAAACCATAAACAAGACAAAAACACAACCCTCAGAATGGGGGAAAATATTTGCAAATGAAGAAACTGACAAAGGATTAATCTCCAAAATATATAAACAGCTTAATCAGCTCAACATTAAAGAACAAACAACGCAATCTGAGACACAGATGTAGTGAACAAACGTATGGACACCAAGGGGGGAAAACCACGGTGGGGTGGGGATGGTGGTGTGCTGAATTGGGCAACTGGGATTGACATGTATACACTGATGTGTATAAAACTGATGACTAATAAGAATCTGCAGTATAAAACAAACAAACAAAGGAAAACAATTAATACTAAACTTTCTTTGGGTTATTTGTATGGAAATATGTTAATATAAATATTTCTGACATTACATGAAATTTCTAAAAATCTTATATGTCTGGTATAATGTTATAAGTCATAATTCTAGTTATTACTTTAAAATGTATATCTCAGAAATAACTAAATTTCCTTGTCAATTGCATTATTATGACCTTTCATCAAATCTTTAACCGTGGTCATTTTTAAGTCTTTTGTCATTTACAGACAGTTCTGGGTATACTCTGATGCTTTTGCAAAAATGTTCCTATAAAAGGGTTTCATCTTCAAGGAACTCATGGAAAAGACTCTGACAAGTACAGGTTTCTGGTAACTGACTATACTGCTGAACTGAATGAATAAGCATTTTCAGAACTCTAATGGAAAACTGATGAATTCATAAAAGTGCTAACAAAAGATCAAGATGAAAAAAAATTAATTACATGGGACTGAGTGAACTGATGAGAATGATTATAATTTTTGTGACTTTCTGCTTGAATTAAAAAAAAAATCCCACAAGTACTCAGAGGCAAAAAATATACAAATCAATTTTCACTGCAAAGTAAAGGAGCTGTTACACTGGAGGATTACAGGACTGAACATCAATATTATGACATAGAAATATATATATATATATATATATATATATATATGTGTGTGTGTGTGTGTGTGTGTGTGTCATCTTGGGGATGTTACCTAACTTGTCTCATATGTAAAACGGGATAGTAGTAGTATTGTTGGGAAATTATGTGAGATAGTATACATAATGTAGAGCACTTAAAATGGTATATGGTTCAACCAAAGACTATATATGTGTTTGCTTTCTTCATGGTATTTTATTGTGTATATGCAGTATAATTAATTTAGCTAGTTTACCATTGGAAAAAGTTAAATTAAAAAAACAAATGGGCAGAAGACCTAAATAGACATTTCTCCAAAGAAGACATACAGATGGCCAAGAAGCACATGAAAAGCTGCTCAACATCACTAATTAGTAGGGAAATGTAAATCAAAACTACAATGAGGTATCACCCCATACCAGTTAGAATGGGCATCATCAGAAAATCTACAAACAACAAATGCTGGAGAGGGTGTGGAGAAAAGGGAACTCTCTTGCACTGTTGGTGGGAATGTAAATTGATACAGGCACTATGGAGAACAGTATGGAGGTTCCTTAAAAAACTAAAAATAGAATTACTCTATCATCCAGCAATCCCACTACTGGGCATATACCCTGAGGAAACCATAATTCAAAGAGACAAATGCACCCCAATGTTCACTGCAGCACTATTTACAATAGCCAGGCCATGGAAGCAACCTAAATGCCCATCGACAGACGAATGGATAAACAAGATGTGGTACATATATACAATGGAATATTACTCAGCCATAAAAAGGAATGAAATGAGTCATTTGTTGAGCCGTGGATGGATCTAGAGACTGTCATACAGAGTGAAGTAAGTCAGAAAGAGAAAAGCAAATATCATATATTAATGCATATATGTGGAACCGAGAAAAATGGTACAGATGAACCGGTTTGTAGGGCAGAAATTGAGACACAGATGTAGAGAACAAACGTAAGGACACCAAGGGGGGAAAGCGGTGGGGGGTGGGAGTGTGATGAATTGGACGATTGGGATTGACATGTATACACTGATGTGTATAAAATTGATGAATAAGAACTTGCTGTATAAAAAATATACACATATTATTCAAGTAAAAAAAATAAAAGATTTAACTTTCTTCCCCCTTTGGGGATCTCCTTCCATGGCCACATCTTAGATTTTTTTTACCTAGAACTGTGATAGCTCTCATTTCTAAATTCAAAGGTCATAGCTCTCTTGCTAGCTTAGTCCTTCTCTCCAACTAAACAAGACCTCTACCAGGTCTTTCCTCTGCAGTAACTTCTTTACTTCTTTGCAGACCATGACCTTTCCTCCTTTTATTTTCTATATCTATGGCCCTGGACCATGGCGTCAGTAATTTCAGTGAAGTTTTTCCTCATATCCTCATTCTACTCTCCCCTGTCCTTTCACTGTACCCTCCAGGCCAACATACATTGTCCCACGGATGATTGAATGGGATATTCAGAGAGGGGAGGATAAGTTGAGCTCCACTCAACCTAATTGTAATCATAAGAGCTGCTAAATTCTTGGCCCCTTCTAAATAAAACTGCCCCACTCACAGCCTCTGCAAATAAAGCTATTGGCCCTCTTCCCCAGCCCCCAGTCATTGTCTACTGTACTCAGTTGGACTACTGACCCAATATCCATATGCAGTAGATGACTCATGAAGTAACCTGGTACAAACCACACCACTCAAACCAGGACACGCTAAGCTAATCAGATTTGTATTCTCAGGAATTTGAGTTGCGAAATACAGAGAAATCAAGCAGCTCATAGTGGGACATAAAACAGATACGATAAAGAGAATAAAACAAATTCTGAGAAGTCCTAATGTAGATCAAGGGCCAAGAGGTGCCACAAGGGGCCAAAACCAAGACAAAACTGTAGGAAACAGAAGTTATGACAAAACACAACTCTAAATACACTATTCATTCTTTACACTAGAAAATTTAAACTCATTTTTCACTTCTCTCTCTCCTTTATGCCTCTTGTCCAATTGTCACTAAATCCAATCAGTTCTGCCTGTGAATGGGACACTTCCTTCTCTTTCATCTGCCATTGCTCTACCAAGGCTGCTTTTCTTTCAGATGAACTTCATCTAAGAGGCTTCCAGTTGGTCGCCCAGCCATGAATCTCTCTTCCATACCCTCCACACTGCCACTAGAGTTGTTCTTTTAGAAAAAAATCTGACTTTTTCCTTCCATCCTTAAAATTCATATGTTGTTCATATTCTGATCCTGCATATGATGGTATTTAGAGGTGGGGCCTTTGGGAGGTAATAAGGTTTAAATGA
The DNA here is from genome assembly GCF_011762595.2 of Tursiops truncatus. NCBI lineage: Eukaryota > Metazoa > Chordata > Mammalia > Artiodactyla > Delphinidae > Tursiops > Tursiops truncatus. The sequence goes on along the minus strand of NC_047049.1, from coordinate 50,238,610 downwards.
GATCATGAGGGTAGAGCCCTCACAATAGGATTAGTGTCCTTACTTATAAGAAGGGGAAGAGACTAAAGTGGTTTCTTTCTCTTTCTCTTTCTCTTTCTCTTTCTCTTTCTCTTTCCCTCCCTCCCTCCCTCCCTCTCTCCCTCCCTCTCTCTCTCTCTCTCTCTGTCTCTCTCTCTCTCTCTCTCTCTCTCTCTCCCCCTCTCTCTCTCCCTCTCTCTCTCTCTCTCTCTCTCTCTCTCTCTCTCTCTCTCTCTCTGTCACGGGAGGATAAAGCAAGAAGGTGACCGTCTGCAATCCAGGATGAGAGCTCTTACCACACACCAAATCTGCCAGTGCCTTGATCTTCGACTTCCCAGCTTCCACAACAGTGAGAAATAAATGTTTGTCATTTAAGATACCCAGTCTATGGTATTCCGTTCTAGCAGCTGGAACTCCCTAATACAGTGTGGCTGCACCCCAAACAAAACTTTATTTACAAACACAGGCTGTAGCTGGTTTTGGCCCTGAGGCTGTAGATTAACATCCTCTGGCTGGATTATTACACAGAGATAATAAAACCACACAGGATAGCTGTGGTCATTAAATACATAAAGGTGTGAAGGTCCTTGAAGGACAATAAAGTATGATACAGTTAAGAAGAGAGGAGGGCTGAGAGGGGAGGGAAAGAACAGTAAAGATCCCTGTCATTTGTTAAAGGACCCACTTTGCATATTATGGCACATGACATATAAGGTGGCACTGAATATAAGCACTCTGGAAGAATCTACAGTCTTGCTCCTAGAGACCAAATTTAAAATAGTATTTAAAGTCCTGTTGCCTGCAGCTTGAGTTATTTAAGATTTGGTTTATTGCTTTTCAGAGCAAGACCCCAGGATGCAGCTTTCAAGACTAGATAAAAACATGATGCAATTAACCATGCAAAAAGTTTTACACAAGGAATTTTTACAGCTCTATTCTTTTAGTAATCAGCAAAGAATTACTGATATGTCAGGCATTGTGCCAGAGGGCTGTGCATACAGAAATAAGTAAGACATCACCTTAACTCAAGTTCATGTTCAATCTAGCAAGGGAAGTATACATGTATAAAGACAATGATAGTGAAATGCAAGAATTGTTTAGAAAAGAGAGAGAGATTCAGTGGAACTCTGTCATTCATGCTGCCCCCTATCTTTTAAATATTTTTGCAACATTTTTCTAGTTCTCCACATTTTGAATTCTGCCTTCTCAATGTAAAATCAAAAATGAAAACATTCCAGGTCTCCTTTGCTGCTAGAATGTAGGCATGTGGCTTTGTTTCTATCCATCAGACACATCTACACAAGATCTAGATTTGGAAGTGAGTTACATAAGGAAATAAGGAAGGGTGCTGGACACCAATTCAGTGGTACAGGTGGCAGCAGAGCATGGTTTGGGACCAGAGGCAGAAGCAGCTTCTTTATCAGGACGTGTGTTCCTGGGAACTGCTTCTGGAAGGTGAGTCTAGAGCCTATTTCTCCAGCCTTTCCAACAACTCAGGGAGCTTTCTAATGTCCTTGATTAATCCATTCCTGCTTAAGAGTGGATTCTGTTGTCTGCCTCTAAGAACCTGAGTGATACATGAGAATGTTCAGGGTTACCTAGGATTAAATGATGCAAGAAGGCATCTCAGAGGCAGTGAGGGTTAAAGATGAGTCATTCTAGTCTAGTCATTTAAACTAAATGAACTCTATCTGCAAAGGCCCTGAAACACAAGGGAGCACTGTTCAGGAATGATGGCAAATATGGTTGAAATATTTGGAGCACAAGGAAAAGTGACTACATAGTGATGGTGCTGAAAATGTGTACAGGGATCGTGCAGGTTTCTCAATGCCTTGATAGGACATTTATATACTGAATAAATGGAGCACCACTGAATGAATTAAAGCAAGAGATTGTCAGTATCATGTTTGCATTTCAGGAAGATCCGTTGGCAGCAGTGTGGAGAGCTCAATGCAGAAAGAGAGAGACTAAGGCAGGAAAGCTATTAGGAGGCTGTTGGAAATCACCCAGGTTGAGAGATAACAGGATCAAATTTGAAGCCCTAGTGGTTTAAATGGGTGGAAAAGCAGATGGATTTGTTCTGCTGAGATTTTGATTAAATCAGAAGAGAAGACACACAACAGATTCACCAGTATGTGGTCTCTCAACTAGAGAAGATAATATTCCTTTAAAAACAACTAAATTGCAAACTTGGATCTCTATTTCCCCAGGGCAACACCACATAGACCACACCGCACAGAGCCAGCATATAGGAAATCCTGTGGCTACTGTCGTGAATGTTTGTCTCTAGAAGTGGACTGGAAGCAGTGAGATAAAATGCTTTATTTTATGACTATTGCCCAGAGCATTTCTTTCAGGAGGAGAGATACCTCTGGGACAAGCTGTGAGATAAATCTTAGAAAGGTGACATAGCTATTCATTTCCACAGAATTCCATTTTTCATGGGGTTTCTACATCCATCCAACTTCCAATCCTTGTCTAGGGTAACTCTTCAAGAAATGCCCATACCTAAGGATGTTAGAGTTATTAACCATATATGGTTTCTGAACAATTTCTGAACCAGGTTTCTGAACAATTTTCTTATTCAAACTAGAGGAGGAAGGTACAGGCAGCTGGGATTTCAGGAACAGGAGGTGATAGAGAAAGTAAGCAAGAGAGTTGCTTACTTTCCCTGGCAGTTCAGTGGTTAAGACTCCACACTTCCACTGCAGAGGATGAGAGTTCCATCCCTGGTCAGGGAAGACACCGCATGCAGTGCAGTATGGCCAAAAATAAATAAATTTTAAAAATAAACAAAAAATATCAAAGCGTTAAGTATTTTTTTAAAAAAGCAAGAGAAAGAAACAATAAAGACCTTCTTAGGAGATCCTCCCTGCGCCACAGTCATGCAATGCCTTTTATCCCTCTATCAACCTGCATTTCTTTCTTTATCTTAACTTATAAAAATAATAGAATATTCTTCCACTTACTAGGTTTTTAACCTTGGACATGGAACATCTCTTAGCCAGAGAGTTCCTTTAACTTTAAGATAAGGAAAATACTAATGTCTGACACCAAGGTTTGGGGAAGATTAAATAACACGTGGAGGGTATACATAGCACATGGTAAGCATTAAGTAAATCGATGTTATTATGGTTATTAGCATGCAGTTAATCTTTGCTCTGGTGACACATTATGTCCAACTATCATCTTTAATGGCTACATAATATTCCATGGAGTAGATAGTTATATTATTTTACTTAACCATCTTCTCTTATTTGACATAAAGGCTGTTACGAATTAATCACCATTAAATTCAGCACCACCAAACCAACTTTACAACAAATGCTAAAGGAACTTCTCTCTAATGTAAAGTGAGCTTCTTTGTTCATACAACTCTTTTTTTTTTTTGGATAGATTCCTTAATTTCCTTAGGTAAAAAAATCCAAGAAATTGTACTGTTGTGTCAAGTGATTTTGACATCTTCATGGCTCCTGTACAATCCTAATTTCCCAAGTCATTCTCAACAAGACTATTATGAGCCCCTTCTCTCAAAGAAAAGTGTTATCAACCAAAACTTCTGACAGAATTTCAGCTGCTTTTTACATCTCAGGCAAAATGACTGCAGAATCTTTTACTCAGAATATAAATTTATGAAACAGCAAACAAGTTGAGGTTGTGTTTTGTTTGGGGCCAATTGTACACACACACACACACACACACACACACACACACACACAAACACACAGATTCAGAAGTCTAATTCAGAGCAGAAGCAAAAAGAACTACAATCCTGCAGCCTATGGAACAAAAACCACATTCACAGAAAGATAGACAAGGTGAAAAGGCAGAGGGTTATGTACCAGATGATGGACCAAGATAAAACCCTAGAAAAACAAATAAATGAAGTGGAGATAGGCAACCTTGCAGGAAAAGAATTCAGAATAATGATAGTGAAGATGATCCAGGACCTCAGAAAAAGAATGGAGGCAAAGATCGAGAAGATGCAAGAAATGTTTAACAAAGACCTAGAAGAATTAAAGAACAAACAAACAGAGATGAACAATACAATAACCGAAATTAAAACTACACTAGAAGGAATCAATAGCAGAATAACTGAGGCCGGAGAACAGATAAGTGACCTGGAAGACAGAATGGTGGAATTCATTGCTGCAGAACATAATAAAGAAAAAAGAATGAAAAGAAATGAAGACAGCATAAGAGACCTCTGGGACAACATTAAACGCAACAGCATTCACATTATAGGGGTCCCAGAAGGAGAAGAGAGAGAGAAAGGACCCAAGAAAATATTTGAAGAGATTATAGTCAAAAACTTCCCTAACATGAGAAAGGAAATAGGCACCCAAGTCCAGGAATCACAGAGAGGCCCATACAGGATAAACCCAAGGAGAAACATGCCGAGACACATAGTAATCAAACTGGCAAAAATTAAAGACAAACAAAAATTATTGAAGCAGCAAGGGGAAAATGACAAATAACATACAAGGGAACTCCCATAAGGTTAACAGCTGATTTCTCAGCAGAAACTCTACAAGCCAGAAGGGAGTGGCATGATATACTTAAAGTGATGAAAGGGAAGAACCTACAACCAAGATTACTCTACCCGGCAAAGATCTCATTATGATTCGATGGAGAAATCAAAAGCTTTACAGACAAGCAAAAGCTAAGAGAATTCAGCACCACCAAACCAGCTTTACAACAAATGCTAAAGGAACTTCTCTAAGTGGTAAACACAAGAGAAGAAAAGGACCTACAAAAACAAACCCAAAACAATTAAGAAAATGGTCAAAGGAACATACATATCGGTAATTACTTTAAACATGAATGGATTAAATGCTCCAACCAAAAGACACAGGCTTGCTAAATGGATACAAAAGCAAGACCCATATATATGCTGTCTACAAGAGACCCACTTCAGACCTAGGGACACATACAGACTGAACGTGAGGGGATGGAAAAAGATATTCCATGCAAATGGAAATCAAAAGAAAGCGGGAGTAGCTATACTCAGATAAAATAGACTTTTAAATAAAGAATGTTACAAGAGACAAGGAAGGACACTACATAATGATCAAGGGATCAACCCAAGAAGAAGATATAACAATTATAAATATATATGCACCCAACATAGGAGCACCTCAATACATAAGGCAACTGCTAACAGCTATAAAAGAGGAAATCGACAGCAACACAATAATAGTGGGGGACTTTAACACCTCACTTACACCAATGGACAGATCATCCAAAACGAAAATAAATAAGGAAACACAAGCTGTAAATGACACAATAGACCAGATAGACTTAATTGATATTTATAGGACATTCCATCCAAAAACAGCAGATTACACTTTCTTCTCAAGTGCATACAGAATGTTCTCCAGGATAAATCACATCTTGGGTCACAAATCAAGACTCAGTAAATTTAAGAAAACTGAAATCATATCAAGCATATTTTCGGACTACAATGCTATGAGATTAGAAATGAATTACAGGGAAAAAAACGTAAAAACCACAAACATACGGAGGCTAAACAATACGTTACTGAATAACCAAGACATCATTGAAGAAATCAAAGAGGAAATCAAGAAATACCTAGAGACAAATGACAATGAAAACACGATGATCCAAAACCTATGGGATGCAGCAAAAGCAGTCCTAAGAGGGAAGTTTATAGCTATACAAGCCTACCTCAAGAAACAAGAAAAATCTCAACTAAACAATCTAACCTTACAACTAAAGGGACAAGAGAAAGAAGAACAACCAAAACCCAAAGTTAGCAGAAGGAAAGAAATCATAAAGATCGGAGCAGAAATAAATGAAATAGAAACAAAGAAAACAATGGCAAGGATCAATAAAACTAAAAGCTGGTTCTTTGAGAAGATAAACAAAATTGATCAACCATTAACCAGACTCATCAATAAAAAGAGGGAGAGGACTCAAATCAATAAAATTAGAAAGCAAAAAGGAGAAGTTACAACAGACACTGCAGAAATACAAAGCATCCTAAGAGACTACTGCAAGCAACTGTATGCCAATAAAATGAACAACCTGGAAGAAATGGACAAATTCTCGGAAAGATATAACCTTCCAAGACTGAACCAGGAAGAAACAAAAAATATGAACAGACCAATCACAAGTAATGAAATTAAAACTGTTCACAGGTGAACTCTATCAAACATTTAGAGAAGAGCTAACACCCATTCTTCTCAAACTCTACAAAAAAATTTCAGAGGAAGGAACACTTCCAAATGCATTCTATGAGGCCACCATCACCCTGATAACAAAACCAGACAAAGATACTACAAAAATAGAAAATTACACACCAATATCACTGATGAATATACATGCAAGAATCCTCAACAAAATACTAGCAAACAGAATCCAACAACACATTAAAAGGATCATACACCATGATCAAGTGGGATTTATCCCAGGGATGCAAGAATTCTTCAATATACACAAATCAATGAATGTGATGCACCATATTAACAAACTGAAGAATAAAAACCATACGATCATCTCAATAGATGCAGAAAAAGCTTCTGACAAAATCCAACACCCATTTATGATAAAAGCTCTCTAGAAAGTGGGCACAGAGGGAAACTACCTCAACATAATAAAGGCCATATATGACAAACCCACAGCAAATATTATTCTCAATGGTGAAAAACTGAAAGCATTTTCCTCTAAGATCAGGAATGAGACAAGGATGTCCACTCTCACCACGATTATTCAACATAGTTTTAGAAGTCCTAGCCATGGTAATCAGAGAAGAAAAAGAAATAAAAGGAATACAAATTGGAAAAGAAGAAGTAAAACTGTCACTGTTTGCAGATGACATAATACTACACATAGAGAATCCTAAAAATGCCACCAGAAAACTATTAGAGCTAATCAATGAATTTGGTAAAGTTGCAGGATACAAAATTAATGCACAAAAATCTCTTGCATTCCTATACACTAATGATGAAAAATCTGAAAGAGAAATTAAGGAAACACTCCCATTTACCATTGCAACAAAAAGAATAAAATACCTAGGAATAAACCTACCTAGGGAAACAAAATGCCTGTATGCAGAAAACTATGACACTGATGAAAGAAATTAAAGTTGATACCAACAGATGGAGAGATATACCATGTTCTTGGATTGGAAGAATCAATATTGTGAAAATGACTCTACTACCCAAAGCAATCTACAGATTCAATGCAATCCCTATCAAATTACCAATGGCATTTTTTACGGAACTAGAACAAATCATCTTAAAATTTGTATGGAGACACAAAAAACCATGAACAACCAAAGCAGTCTTGAAGGAAAAAAAACAGAGCTGGAGGAATCAGACTCCCTGACTTCAGACTATATTACAAAGCTACAGTAATCAAGACGATATCTTACTGGCAGAAAAACAGAAACATAGACCAATGGAACAAGATAGAAAGCCCAGAGATAAACCCACACACCTATGGTCAACTAATCTATGACTAAGGAGGCAAAGATATACAATGGAGAAAAGACAGTCTCTTCAATAAGTGTTGCTGGGAAAACTAGACAGCTACAGGTAAAAGAATGAAATTAGAACATTCCCTAACACCATACACAAAAATAAAGTCAAAATGGATTAGAGACCTAAATGTAAGACCAGACACTATAAAACTCTTAGAGGAAAACCTAGGCAGAACACTCTTTGACATAAATCACAGCAAGATCTTTTTGGATCCACCTCCTAGAGTAATGGAAATAAAAACAAAAATAAACAAATGGGACCTAATGAAACTTAAAAGCTTTTGCACAGCAAAGGAAGCCATAAACAAGACCAAAAGACAACCCTCAGAATGGGAGAAAATATTTGTAAACGAATCAACGGACAAAGGATTAATCTCCAAATTACATAAACAGCTCACGCAGCTCAATATTAAAAAAACAAACAATCCAATCCAAAAATTGGCCGAAGACTTAAATAGACATTTCTCCAAAGAAGACATACAGCTGGCCAAGAAGCACATGAAAAGCTGCTCAACATCACTAATTATTAGGGAAATGCAAATCAAAACTACAATGAGATATCACCTCACACCAGTTAGAATGGGCATCATCAGAAAATCTACAAACAACAAATGCTGGAGAGGGTGTGGAAAAAAGGGAACCCTCTTGCACTGCTGGTGGGGATGTAACTTGATACAGCCACTATGGAGAACAGTACGGAGGTTCCTTAAAAAACTAAAAATAGAATTACCATATGATCCAGCAATCTCACTGCTGGGCATATACCCAGAGAAAACCATAATCCAAAAAGACACATGCACCCCAATATTCATTGCAGCACTATTTACAATAGCCAGGTCATGGAAGCAATCTAAATGCCCGTCGACAGATGAATGGATAAAGAAGATGTGGTACATATATACAATGGAATATTACTCAGCCATAAAAAGGAACAAAATTGAGTCATTTGTTGAGATGTGGATGGATCTAGAGACTGTCATACAGAGTGAAGTAAGTCAGAAAGAGAAAAACAAATATCATATATTAACACATGTATATGGAACCTAGAAAAATGGTACAGATGAACCGGTTTGCAGGACAGAAGTTGAGACACAGATGTAGAGAACAAACCTATGGACACCAAGGGGGGAAAACCGCGGTGAGGTGGGGATGATGGTGTGCTGAATCAGGCGATTGAGACTGACATGTATACACTGATGTGTATTAAACTAATGATTAATAAGAACCTGCAGTATAAAAAAACCAACAAAAAAAATAACAACTAATACTAAACTTTCTTTGGGTTATTTGTATGGAAATATGTTAATATAAATGTTTCAGACATTACATGAAATTTCTAAAAATCTTATATGTCTTTTATAATGTTATAAGTCATAATTCTAGTTATAACTTTAAAATGTATATCTCAGAAATAACTAAATTTCCTTGTCAATTGCATTATGAACTTTCATCAAATCTTTAACCGTGGTCATTTTTAAGTCTTTTGTCATTTACAGACAGTTCTGGGTGTACTCTTTAGTACTTTTGCAAAAATGTTCCTATAAAAGGGTTTCATCTCCAAGGAATTCATGGAAAAGACTCTGACAAGTACAGGTTTCTGGTAACTGACTATACTGCTGAACTGAATGAATAAGCATTTTCAGAACTCTAATGGAAAACTGATGAATTCATAAAAGTGCTAACAAATGATCAAGATGAAAAAAAATTAATTACATGGGACTGAGTGAACTGATGAGGATGATTATAATTTTTGTGACTTTCTGTTTGAGTTAAAAAAAAATCCCACAAGTACTCAGAGGCAAAAAATATACAAATCAATTTTCACTGCAAAGTAAAGGAGCTGTTACAGTGGAGGATGCCTGGACTGAATGTCAATATTACGACATAGAAAAAAAAAAAAAATATATATATATATATATATGTGTCATCTTGGGCATGTTACTTAACTTCTTGTCTCATATGTAAAATGGGATAGTAGTAGTATTGTTGGGAAATTATGTGAGATAGTACATGTAATCTAGAGCACTTAGAATGATATATGGTTCAACCAAAGACTATATATGTGATTGCTTTCTTCATGGTATTTTATTGTATGTATGCAATATAATTAATTTAGCTAGTTTCCCATGGATCAATGTATAGCATTTTCAATTCCTCTGCTATTCCAATGTTGTTGTCAATATCCTTACATATCCATTACCATTGAAAAAAAAAAAAGAGAAGTCTAATTCAGTCAATTCAGAATTTTCATTTCACAATTAGTTTTGCTTCATAGTTTTCCACATTGTACTAAAAACAATTTATGGTTCTAGTTGCCATGTCTTAAAAATATACATAAATTTAAATATTAAATGGAAAATTGTTTTAGATATATTAACACCAAAGAAAACCTAATATATAACTAAAAATAATTGTTTTAACAGTGATTAATTTTTTTTTTTTTTGGCGGTACGCGGGCCTCTCACTGTTGTGGCCTCTCCCGTTGCGGAGCACAGGCTCCGGACACGCAGGCTCAGCGGCCATGGCTCACGGGCCCAGCCGCTCCGCAGCATGTGGGATCTTCCCGGACCGGGGCACGAACCCGTGTCCCCTGCATCGGCAGGCAGACTCTCAACCACTGCACCACCAGGGAAGCCCTGATTAATTTTTTAATATGGGAGTTCACCTTCTTCAGACTTTTCAGTATTTTATCTTTTCCACAATAAGCATTCTTTAAAGTACATGTTCACATCAATCTTGGAGAGAGTGCAGAGGAATGGAAAAAATTTTGGCATTTGTCAGGTCAATGTGGACAACTTACTTATGACCTGGGCAGCCACTTACTGGCTAGATGACCCCTCTGAACCTTACCTGCAACATCACAGGGGTTCTGTGAAGACTAAAAGATATGAGAGCAAATAGAAACTTCCCTAGTGAGTAGCAGGTACTCAGTGAGTAGTACCCTCCCCTCTAAAATGGAAGTGAGCACGGCACCACCCAGGGGCATCTCCAGCGTCAGCCTCCTTCCACCTGGCCAGGTGAACATTCTCCTACTCCACTCCACTGGGGCCACCAAGGCACACTTGAAGGCTGTGCCTCAGAAAGTTTAAGAATAAAGAGCAATTACAGAACAGATACTGGGCAATCAGTTAATTAGCATTTCAGAGACAAGGAAACAGAGAACTCAAATCCCACAGCATAAATGTACAGCAGTCTGTGTCAAAAGGATACAACTCATAAAATGCTCCACTCGGAGCCTAAGGAAGCCGCCCCACCCCACTGGTCTGCTCTTCTGCTTTCTTCTTCCGTCTTGCTGAAGCCTTTAACATCCTCTCCTCCCCTTCACCTTCTCTAATACTGTGCTGTCTCTTTTCCCTCTTGTCCATACTCCCACTTTCCAATTTTTTCCCATAGTCCCCCATTTTCTCTCCCCTTGATGAACTGAGCAGCTGGGGGCTATATTCTTTATTTTAATACCAAGGGAATGGAGCCTTTGATTTTGATACTCAAAAATATTTCACTGAGGCTTTTAGTTTAACAGACGTATGTAACACGCAAGAGGTATTTAATTCGAGTCAGTGAAGGAAAGTCTCCCCAGTGGGTTAGGGTTGATCCTGGATATTTTGTGTCTGCCAATTTGCTGTGAGCTTGATTTCCAGATACGTGAGCAAAAAGCCCAGGCCCTGAGACTATTCTTGGGATTCCCCAAAGGACTAACCCAGGAGACACAGAAAGGATTAGCCCCCCACTTCTGGAAGATTCTGCCACAACTCTTGTCACAGTTTAAGAGGCTTTAGTCAGGGTAACAGATGCCTCCTCAGACCCTACCAGCCTGGCTGGGGGCCATGGGAGGTGGGAATAATGGGGAAGTTGTCTGTGAAACTACCTGCCTTTGGGACTAGAGTGTGATCATCAAAGGCAGCAGGTTAGCGTGGGACAGAGCCTGGGAGCCTTGTAACTCGGTTACATCTGAGGGGATCAGAAACACACTGTTTCAATTATCTGCATAAACAACTACCCCAAACTTAGTGAACTAAAGCAAAAGCCTCTCTTTGTTTCATTTCATATAATCTGTGGGTTGACCAGGGCTCAGCTGTATGGTTCTCTTGCTATCTTCACCTGGGGTCTTTCATGAGGCTGCAGTCAGATGGTGCCTAGGGCTGGGCCTTCCAAGATGCTTCTCCTACACATCTGGCTGGAAGGCTGGGATGTCTCTCTCCCTCCATTGGTCCTTCCACATGGGCTTCTTTACATGGCAGCTGGATCCTAAGAGTGACTGTTCCAAGAGGACAAGTCCCAGGGTCTGAGTGCATCACACTCCACTGACCAAAGCAAGAGAAACGGTCAAGCCCAGAAAGCAGAAAGAATGAAGACTGGGAAGCGGGGCTCACTGAGAGCCACAAAATAAACAATCTATAATATCTACACTCACTAAACTGCCTCTGTGCTCTCAATATTTTATCCACTGGGTTCTATTCTATTCTCTATTAGTATCTTATCTAGTTTTTGCGAACTTCCCTACTTCTCTCTGCTGAGCCAAAGGACAAATAGGGCTTTATTCTCCACTTCTGTTGAAGATTTTAAAGTGAAAGTAGTGCCCACTGCCCTGGTCTCCTACCGCAAACACACACACACACACACAGCGGCACGCACGTCATCATGATGGCAGTAGGAATTAGTTGGACAAACACCCGGTGAAAGCTGAGTCGCTGGGGAAGCTGTAAAGACCACGTGTTCAACTACTGATACCTGAGTCTACCCCCAGAACAATCTCAGCAAAATCTTTTCAGTGCCTTGAGTCTGCTTTTCCTTTTGAGGAAAGTTGTTCCCTCACATGATGAGCACTGTCACTGGTTACAACAGAACTAACGTGGTTCAAAAACTTTCAAGACAATAGCTGGAGTCCAATTACTATATGATGCTGTTTTCATCTTAATGTCATTAGGTCTCAAAAAAAATATTCACATGAGAATTGAACAAAGCCTCTCTACTGGCATGGGACCGATAACATAGTAAGTGACCCACTGCAGTTTCTGAGAACTTAAAACTGGCAACTAAATCAATCTCTGTGTTAATGGGAAACTCAATTGATTGAAATGGAAATTTCATGTACCTCTCCACTTAGCGCCAATGTTGGGAGAGTTCTGCAGGCATCTCTGCTGCATTTTCCACCTTCTATTTCCTTTGTGTGTAGGAAAAATTCACTCACACACTCACAGACACACACGCACACGCACACAAATACATTTAAACTAAAATAAGTACTGAGATAGGCTCAGCCAAATGCAAGCAGGACATTTGCAATTCAAATAACAAATGATTCCAGGACCCTAATCCGGCAGCAATCTAATCAGCTCCACTTTCAAATATATAGGAAATAGAAAACACAATGGACCATACTGCATGTGCTTTTTTTTTTTAAACATCTTTATTGGAGTATAATTTCTTTACAATGGTGTGTTAGTTTCTGCTTTATAACAAAGTGAATCAGTTATACATATACATATGTTCCCATATCTCTTCCCTCTTGCATCTCGCTCCCTCCTACCCTCCCTATCCCACCCCTCTAGGTGGTCACAAAGCACCGAACTGATCTCCCTGTTCTTTGCGGCTGCTTCCCACTAGCTATCTATTTTACGTTTGGTAGTGTATATATGTCCATGCCACTCTCTCACTTTGTCACAGCTTACCCTTCCCCCTCCCCATATCCTCAAGTCCATTCTCTAGTAGATCTGTGTCTTTATTCCCATCTTGCCCCTAGGTTCTTCATGACTTTTTTTTTTTTTTCTTAGATTCCATATATATATGTGTTAGCATACGGTATTTCTTTTTCTCTTTCTGACTTACTTCACTCTGTATGACAGACTCTAGGTCCATCCACCTCATTTCAAATAGCTCAATTTCGTTTCTTTTTATGGCTGAGTAATATTCCATTGTATATATGTGTCACATCTTCTTTATCCATTCATCTGTTGATGGACACTTAGGTTGCTTCCATGTCCTGGCTATTGTAAATAGAGCTGCAATGAACATTTTGGTACATGACTCTTTTTGAATTATGGTTTTCTCAGTGTATATGCCCAGTAGTGGGATTGCTAGGTCGTATGGTAGTGCTATTTTTAGTTTTTTAAAGGAACCTCCATACTGTTCTCCATAGTGGCTGTATCAATTTACATTCCCACCAACAGTGCAAGAGGGTTCCCTTTTCTCCACACCCTCTCCAGCATTTATTGTTTCTAGATTTTTTGACGATGGCCATTCTGACCGGTGTGAGATGATATCTCATTGTAGTTTTGATTTGCATTTCTCTAATGATTAGTGATGTTGAGCATTCTTTCATGTGTTTGTTGGCAATCTGTATATCTTCTTTGGAGAAATGTCTATTTAGGTCTTCTGCCCATTTTTGGATTGGGTTGTTTGTTTTTTTGATATTGAGCTGCATGAGCTGCTTGTAAATTTTGGAGATTAATCCTTTGTCAGTTGCTTCATTTGCAAATATTTTCTCCCATTACTTTGTCCCAAGTTTTAGGAGGCAGTATTTAACTCATTAAGAGCAGGGGTCTGGTCTGACTGTTCTAGGCTCAAACCTGGCCCCTGCACTTATTAATCTGCAGTCTTTATAAGACATTGAATTTCTCTCTGTGTTTAGTGCTCTTATTTGAAAAACGGTGATAATAAAGTTCCCTCATAAGGCTGTTGTGAATGAAGCCCTTAATGGAGTTCCTGGTTCATAGTACATAATCGATAAATGCAGTCATTAGTAACAGTAGTAGCACTGTTGTTATTACCACAAATCAGATTTACAGCCCAGTCTTATCTCAGCCAGGCCCCACCCATCCATAGGCAGGAAGAATGTAAAGTGTCCCCTCATCGTCTCAACACTAAGTCCATATTGCTGCATATCCCCCCAACCTTAGTACCTACAGACACTGAACCCCCAAGGGGCAGACACTGCCTTGCTAACCACAACAGAACCCATGCACAATCCTCTGATGCCAGGCTTCCTGCCCAGGACCCCAGCTGTCCTTCCCTACTGGATTTTGACCTTGACTCCCTCTTATTAGACTCTCAAGAGCCTCCTTCCAATGCCACCCACTCCCTCTACACGGCTTCCTGCATCACCAGGAACTCACCACTGCTCAGGGTCACCCATGATCACCCACATCAGCCCTGCACGGACCTGGCACCCAACTTCCCAGCCCTATGAAATGATACTAGGTGAATAGATAGCAGTTACTGTGTACATACTGGGCACTGTTCTAAGAACTCTACGTGAAATAATTCATCCTCTCACCAGCCCTATGAAGTAGGTACTGTCATTATCTCACTTTTACTAGTAAACTGACTAAAGCACAGAGAGGTAAGTTTCTTAAGAAAACGTAGCTACTGGGGAGTTCCCTGGTGGTCCAGTGCTTAGGACTCGGCGCTTTCACTGCCGTGGCCCTGGGTCAGGGAACTGAGATCCTGCAAGCCACGCAGCATGGCCAAGAAAAGAAAAAAGAAAACACAGCTACTAGATAGTGGTGCCAGTATCAACCCTATACATATATAATATACACACACCCCATATACAATGTATACGATATATGCTGCATCATACATATGAATGTATATGATATACATATATGCTGTGTCACATATATGTATCCTATAATATATATGATACAGCATAAGGAAAAATATTTTGGAAAGTGCCAATGAATTATCAACTTTCTCTTTCTCCCAATACAGTAACTGGAAAATCTCTTGCCCAGAGTCAAGATCCCTGCCTTGGCATCTTGGTTCCTTCAGGGACTGGATTTTCTGATCCTGAACATCCTTGTCCTCTGGATTCAGATATGAAGGCCTGCAGAGGGACCTCCCAACAATGACATCACCTCCTACTGGCATTCTCACCAATCTTTTGCCTCACCTCCACAGGGAGAGATGTTTGCGACCTGGGGCTTACTTTTTTCACCCAGCTTTGTTGAAATACTATTGACATACATGCAAGTTTAAGGTGCACAGGTGATGATTTGATATAAGCATATACTGCAAAACGTTTCCCACACTAAGGTTAGTTAACATCTTATCTCCTCACAGAATAACCATTTAAGATCTACTCTCTTAACAACTTTCAAATATATTGATATAATACAGTATTGTTAACCGTCATAACCGTAAAGTTTGACTAATACCCCTCACACTATATTGTCCCTTTCTACAGACCCGACATAGGATTCATGTGCACATCATTCCATCTCTCAAATCCTGGCCTTAGGCTTGCTCCATGGTTGAACCCCAGGATTTGTCCAGGGTGGATGTGTCTGCCACGCTGTTGTCCAGCTGTCCCTACAACTTTGAAAGAAGCATATGTACAATCTGCCATGTCTTATGAGCTCCTTGGAAGACACCAGGTCACTGAGTACCAGCCAGTCCTTCCTACTGCTGGGTTTCTTTAGACATGGGTGATGTCCTTTTCACACAGATGCCACCAAAAACTATAAATTCTTATTAAACACTTGGCTTATTTACAGAGGGTTCAATAAGGGAAATATCTCATTCAATCTTTACTTCATCAGGCAGTCTGGAAAACATTTTCTATTAACACTTAAAAGGTGCATTTAAAGCATACCTTAACATGTCATGTGATTAGAACTCAGTCTAAATTCTAACTAAAATATGAAAATAGCCAAAGCATGCCTTTAAGGTGAGATATAATATTACCATCATTTTCTCAGTACTGTACTTGTTACTCCTTGCTGGGTAGACTCTAATCCAAAATCGATTCTCATCATCTAGAAATCATTGAGCAAACTGACATAAAAACTGTCATCGGGAGGATAAATAATTTGGAGTACAGACAAAATACATTGAAATTATACAGCTTCTCCGGTAGAAAGATGAAAAGCATGTTTCCAGTTGACTAGGTTTGCTTGGAACCACCCAGAGCTTGGGAAAAGCTTCCAAGCACTATCTCAGCTCAATGAACATTTATAATAACAGTAATAAGACATTACAGTTAGAGAACTCTTCACAAAGAGCGCATAATCTCCTTTAATCCTACAACAACGTTGTGACATCAGTATCATTATCCTCATTTTATAGTTCAGAGAACAGAGGTTAGAAGTCATGAGACTTGCCCAATATTATACAACATATTAGCTCATTGATTTAATAAACATTTATTGAGACATCACCATGCGCCTTACTTTGAAACAAAGGCTGGGGAATCAGAAACAAATAAGATATTGTCCCTGTCTGAGTACTATTTGGAGATATCAAGCTATGGGATTTCTTCCTACAATATTTTCTCCCTCCCTGGCTGCCCAATTGTCCTTTATGCAACCCCTTCGTTAGTTCTGAGCTCATAGCCTCAGGCAAGACATTTGGCAGGGTGGAAACAGAAGTAGCTCCTATGTCTTTCTGGCTCTGAAGTTCCTCAGAGAACCTCAGACATTATATGAAAAACAAAAATAGTGTGTCTTGAAAAAACTTAAAGGAAAAATCTGTCCTAGACTAGACCAAGATTCTTCTTTTGCTCAGAGAAAAGGAGAAAAGAACTAAAGGAAGAGAGAGGTTCTAGGGGTCCTGGGAGAAGAGGGGCCCGTATTTCCACTCCAACAGTGCCACCAGGGAACTGGATGACCATAGAGGGGAAAGGGTGGCTCATTTGTCAAGCATCCAGGAACTGAGGGAGCCTCACCTGTGTGGTTAGGAGCATCAGAAAGCCAAGTGATTTGATGGCACCATATACACAGGGGAAAAGATAGCTGCACAATGACCTGTTTGTACCAATGTCTGTATTCTGTCATATGACCTGGAACTGGGGGAAAAAACATGAAGAAGGAAAGCAAAGCCCTGAAAGATCTGAAAATGGGGGCTCCAAACAGAAATAAAGTTAAATTATAGAACTCAAGTTCTCATATACCCGTGTTTGTGGACTGAGATTCATACCCACCGTGCAGGTAATAAAGAGCAGTGGGCAAGGGAGTCCTGCTGGTAAGGTGAGGGAATTTTCCCAGCAGACTGACCCTCTTGAAAACAACAAATATAAATTCTGGGCACACTAATAAAATACTACCTGAATCCCCTGTGGAGTGAACAAAGGCTGGCAGAATTTGCAGGGGAGCTGAAATTTGGAAGAAGGGATTGACATCAGGTAAGTTCACCATCTTTATGGCTTTGGTCCAGGGGTGAGCTGTGGTCACAGCAAAGCATGAAGTCGCTTCTGAGGGGAAACTGTCATCTCTCACTCCAGAGGAAAAAAGAGCCTAGGGCTGCCACAGGAGGGGGCACTCCAGAAAGAAGAGAACCAAAGAAGGGGAGCCCAGTGTCGTGTGTAAGCTCTGCCCCATTCTCTGGCTGACTCCTGCATCACAAATGGCAGGGCAGGCTGCAAACATCCCAGCTTTAAAAAAAAAAAAAAAAAAAAAGGGTGGGAGAGGGGAGGGGTGGGAAATTGAACTGAAATTTGAGCTGCAGCTCAGCTATTATAACTATGATCAATGAGGTAAAGGAAAATACCCTCACGATGAAAGAAATCTTAGGTGAATAGAAAACATAAAAAGAGTTGAATGGAAACTTTAGAAATGAAGAATATACCATTTGCAAATTACAAACTTAGTGGATGGGCTTAATATCAGAATGGATATGACAAAGGAGTCAGTGACCTGGGGGGTGGGTGGGGGGAGGGAGGGAGGGAGGGGGAGAGAGGGGGAGGGAGAGAGAAAGAGAGAGAGAGAGAGGGAGAGAGAAAGATCCAATTTGATGAATAGAGAAATAAATGATTGACAAAAAAAAATTAAAGGAACCTAGGGACTTCTGGGAAAATCTCAAACAGTATAATATACCTCAAGAAAGAAAGGATAGAGGAAATGGAACAGAAAAAAATACTTAAGAAATAATATTTGACACCTTATCTGGCATTCCCACCATTCTTTTGCCCCACCTCCACATGGAGAGAGGCCAAGGACTCAGGCTTTGAAGTTTGGCTGGTAGCCCTTACAAATTTGGTGAAAGACATAAATTTGGAGATTTAAGAAGTTCAGCAATGAAAAAAAAAAGTTCAGCAATGCCTAATGGCACACATACAAAGAAAACTATGCTTAAGCACATTATATTAAAACTGCTGAAAACCAAAGATTAAGAATAAAAATCTTGAAAGCAGCTGAAGGAAATCAACATGCCAACTTCAGAGAGAGAAATGATTCAAACGACTGCAAATTTCTCATCAAAAACCATGGAAGACAGAAGACTGTGTCAACTCAGAGTTCTATATCCAACAAAAACATCCCTCAAGAATGAAAGCAACATGAAGACATATATAAATAACGTAAAACTAAGAGAATCTGACACAAACACGCCTACACTGTAAGAAATGCAAAAGAAAGTTATTCAGGCTTATGAGAAATGATACCGGGGGAAATTTAGATCTTTGGAGAAGAACAAAGAGACTCTAAATAGTAAATATCTAAGTAAATGGAAAAGGCTATTATTTTCCTCATAATTTCTGTTAAGTGGATATGACATTGCCTTGTTGGGTTTATAAAGTAGGTAGAAGCCATGCATGTGACAATTATAGCTTAAAGGCAGGAGGCTGGGAAATGGACTTCTATGGTTGCAGTGTTTCTGTAGTAAATGTTAGAACATTAACTCTAAGTAGCTAAGGATATCTTATCAATCAGGATCTAGTCAGGAGACAGAAACCATACCAGTTGTTTGAACAGAGCAAATGTAATACAAAAAAATTTTAATTAGTAAAATGCGGTTAACTATTTAAAGGCGTAAAAGTTGACTTTAAGAAATAGCAGGGCTTCCCTGGTGGCACA
This sequence comes from Tursiops truncatus, assembly GCF_011762595.2. Lineage (NCBI taxonomy): Eukaryota > Metazoa > Chordata > Mammalia > Artiodactyla > Delphinidae > Tursiops > Tursiops truncatus. The sequence continues at coordinate 50,219,299 of NC_047049.1, read as the reverse complement.
GTGGTTGAGAGTCCGCCTGCCGATGCAGGGGACACGGGTTAGTGCCCCGGTCCGGGAAGATCCCACATGCCGCGGAGCGGCTAGGCCCGTGAGCCATGGCCGCTGAGTCTGCGCGTCCAGAGCCTGTGCTCCGCAAAGGGAGAGGCCAGAACAGTGAGAGGCCCGCGTACCGCAAAAAAAAAAAAAAAAAAGAAAAAAGAAAAGAAAAAGAAATAGCAAATACAGGACACAGCTGCTACCTCTAGAGCTGATAGAAATTATACAAGGGAGAAACTACAAGTTTGGAAGGGTCTGCCTGCTCTCAAGGCTGAGATTAAGGCCTCATTGGAGGGACTTCCATGGTGGCACAGTGGTTAAGACTGCGTTCCCAATGCAGGGGACCAGGGTTCGATCCCTGGTCAGGGAACCAGATCCCACATGCATGCCACAACTAAGGATCCCGTGTGCCACAACTAAGAAACCAGTGAGCCGCAACTAAGGAGTCCTCAAGCCACAACTAAGGAGCCTGTCTACTGCAACTAAGGAGCCTGCCAGCTGCAACTAAGACCCTGTACAACCAAATAAATAAATATTTTAAAAAATTTTAAAAGACCTAATTGGAGAGGTTGTGGCCACCACAGGAACATGTAGCCTTCCAGAGGCAAAGAAATTCACCACCATATACGAGACAGAGTTGGTCTTTCGAACAGCCTGTTAAATAGTTTCACAAAAGGTAAAAACAGGCTGACTATCCACAATAGCCATGACATGCAAGCAACCTAAATGCCCATCAACAGATGAACGGATGAAAAAGATCTGTGAGAGAGACACACACACACACACGAACAATGGAATATTAGTCAGACATAAAAAAGAATGAAATACTGCTATTTGGAGCAACATGGAGGGACCTAGAGATTATCATACTAAGTGAAGTAAGTGAGGTAGAGAAAGACAAATATCATATGATATCACTTATATGTGGGATCTAAAAAAAATAATACAAATCAACTTATTTACACAAAACAGAAATAGACTCACAAATACAGAAAACAAGCTTATGGTTACCAAAGTGGAAAGGCAAGGGGAAGGGATAAATTAGGAGTTTGGGATTAACATATACACGTGACTATATATATATATAAAATAGGTAAACAACAAGCATTTACTGTACAGGACAGGGAAGTACATTCAATATCTCGTAACAGATTATAATGGAAAAGAATCTGAAGCTGTACATCTGAAACTAACACAATATTGTAAATCAACTATAGTTAAAAAAAAAAAAAAAGCAGGCTGGACCTGGTGTACAGGACTTGGCCGGCTGGGGTACTGGTGGGCCTCATCTTTTCAGCAGAAGAGGTTTCCTGGGTGGCAGAAACTCTCTGGAGAGTGAGCATCCCCTGGACCTTCCCAGTGCTAATATGCTGGCAGCCATGCCATAGAAGGAAAAAGAACCCAAGAACCAGGAAAAGCAGCTCTCTCCTTGGCCATAGACTTGCAGCCCTCCAGTGCCCTCTACTGGCAAAGCCTAACATTGCACCAGCTGTCAAGGGAGAAATACGTGCGAGTTCCAGCTCCAGTATCATAAAGCAGGACCAAAAAAAAAAAAAAAAGGTTGGAGGGAACGGATTTGGAACTGAGAAGCAATAAACTGACAACTTTCCCAGATGTATAGTCTAATCCCTAAAAATGCCACTAAAAAATAATGCAAAGAGATAGAGCTTAAAGTTACTAAATTCAAATAGAATTCTGAAAAACATATTTAAATAATCCAAAGACAGGAGGGAAGGGAGAACAAAAAATAGAAGGGATAAACAAAAAATAAAATAAAATGGTAGACTTAATCTCAAAATCATTATTCCACGTGAAAAAGTCAGACACAAAAGAATGCCTACTGGATGACTGTATTTATATAAATTTCTAGAAAATGCCACCTAATGTATAATAACAAGAAAAAAAGATTAGAGGTTTTCTGGGATTAGAAGTGGAGGAAGGTGACTAACTACAAAGCGGCGTGGGGAGGCATTTGGGGGTGATAAAAATGTCTATATGTTGACTGCTGTGCTCATTTCATGGGTATATACATTTGTCAAAGACTGTACACTTTAAATGGTTGCATTTATTGTACATAATTTTTTTTTTTACCTCAATCAAGTTTCTTAAAGGCAGATTAAATGTTCCAATAGGGACAAAGAATCTGGGAAACCAGAAGGTTGGGGGAAGAGTTGAATGGCCACCTGGTTGACCCTGTGCCTATGCTGTGCTGTGCAGCCTCCTGCACCATCAACGGGGCCCAATGTCTTGTGAAGCCCAATTCCACCTAGAGTGATGCACAGCCTCGAAGATTCAACTTCCCAGACTAAGGGCAGTGCAGCTAAGAGTAGTATTTTGCTGTCCAAGGTACCTGCTCTATTGACACAACTGCCTGGAGTAGAGTGAGAGCATTGCCATTGGTAGGACCTAGATAGAGACATCTCCTGGACACGCCTGAGCTCAGGCTCAGCCTCCGGGAACTGACTTCTGCTTTGATGGACAGATAACTCCAGGAGCCCAAAGTCTCCCTTGGAGGAGCGCTGAAACGTGAAGGTACTGACAGCAAAGACAGGACACTAAAGTCAGAAACCACATTTAGAGTCAGGACTGTAATAAATAACAAACATTCACTTCCCTTTCCCCCTTGGATGTCTCTAAAACTCAAAACAAATAAATGTGTCCTTTTGTGATTCACCAGTATGGCAAAGACTTCCCCATGCCTGCCAGCTTCTGAGAGCTTGAAATTGGATGATTTGAGAAGAGAATGAGCAGGGCTTTCTGAGTCTAATAAAACAGACTCTGAGAATTTCTTTAGAGGGAACAAAAAAAGGAAGACACTTTATAAAAATACTCATTTAAAAATAAAATACATTAATACATTTTATTTTGCACATATAAAGCACTGAACTAATTGCTAAGTGGTAATGGAAGCCTTTTGAAAGGACTGACCTTTCAAAACACAGTGATCTCCTTACAGTAATATAAACAGAAGTACTTAAACTGAAGCCGCAAAAATGTTTTTCTTTTAGGATAAAATGTTAAAAGAATCAAATGAGTCCCATTTCCTTCAAAGTCACCATGTTGAGAAGCTGTGCATTTATCCCAAAGTCTGTATAAAAATTCTATTTTGGAATTGAATTATCCAATTATCATCTTGACTCTTCTTACTATTCACAGGATCTCTCTATGCTACCTGCAATCTGAACACAGCTACTCTGGAGAAAACAGAATATATATGTATAATGTCATTGGTTGGTATACTGGAAACTGTATGGGGTTTTTTTTGTTTGTTTGTTTGTTTTTTTAATCTGTGGTTTATGGTCCATATTCAGATTTCCCCCACGGGTCTTAGAGGTTTGTTTTTTCTTTTTAATTTTTATTTATTTTTGGCTGTGTTGGGTCTTCGTTGTTGCATGTGGGCTTTCTCTAGTTGTGGTGAGCAAGGGCTGCTCTTCGTTGCAGTGCAAGGGCTTCTCATTGCGATGGCCTCTCGTTGTGGAGCATGGGCTCCAGGTGCATGGGCTTCAGTAGTCGTGGCACATGGGCTCAGTAGTTGTGGCTCACGGGCTCTAGAGCGCAGGCTCAGCAGTTGCAGCGCACGGGCCCAGCAGCTCTGCGGCATATGGGACCTTCCCGGCCCAGGGCTTGAACCTGTGTCCCTGCATTGGCAGGCAGATTCTTAACCACTGCGCCACCAGGGAAGTCCCTGTATGGGTTTTAAATCACAAGCCCTGCATCTTATTATCTCTGTGACATTCAGCAGCTTCTCAATTCCTCTCAACCTTGATATCCTCTTCTGTAAAAACAGGAATAAGAACACTCATACCATAATGATGTTGAGTTTGTTCTAAGTCCATGAAGTATTAATAATCAATAAATGTTGGAGTCCTCTATCTTTCCTCAGTAGCGATAAGCTTTATTTTCTGTTTTCAGAAGATTTCATTTTGGGCAATAGACAGAAATGACTTGGAATCAAAACCGTGCACCTGCGAACTCTATTAACTCCACTATGGTCCAGGCACTGGTGTAGGTCTGGGCAGGACAGAATGGTTTGATGCTTTAGAGTGAGTTCCAGAATCTGCCCTAGCAGTGTGACCTTGAGCAAGGCTGAACAATTCTGGGTCTCAGCTTCTTCATCTCCAATAGGGAGTAATAATAGTAATGACCTCAAAATAGTCCCCTAGGATGCTGTGTATTTATTCCAGAATGAAAAGGTATTGGGGGCTGAAAATATGGTCCCCCAAAATTCATTCACACTTAAGTACTGCAGTCCTAACCCCAATACTTCAGCATGTGACTGTATTCAGAGATAGGGCCTCTGAAGAGGTAATTAGGATAAAATGAGGGCATACGGGTGGGCCCTGATTCAATATGACTGGTGTCCTTATATGACGAGGAGATTAGGACACAGATATGCACAGGCCGAGGGAAGACCATGTGAAGACACAGCAAGAAGAGGGCCATCTACTAGCTAAGGAGAGAGAAAACAGAAAAAAACAATTCTGCTGATACCTTGATCTTGGACGTCGAGCCTCCAGAACCATGAGAAAATAAATTTCTCTTTAAGCTGCCCAGTCTACGGTATTTGCTTATGGCAGACCTAGTAAACTAATAGAAAAAGGAAAAATATTTATTCTGATCCTGCATTTTCCAGGCAAGGCCACTCTTCCCCAGCTTCTCCACTACCATAGGCAGAAGAAAAGAGGAAATCCCAGCATACACAACACTCCTAGCCAGATCCCACCACCTCTCTCTCTGTCCTTGCTTTCTTCCTTAACCAGCTTGGATTCAGTGGCTCATCCTATAATCACTCACTTGCAAATTCCCTCAACTCCTTCGCCTCTCTCACTCTGCAATATTCACCTGGCAAAATAGTCCTGAGTTAAATCCAACTCTGTGCCTACTCTGAACTGCACCCACGCAGTTAACCACGGCTAGAGACCAGCCACAAGCAAACCAACTAATTGTACTTTATCACAGCTATAATCTAAAACCAGCCCTTAGTGTGCGCCAGCCATCCTACTACATTCCTTTACCTCATTATCCTATAAGATCATTTCATACCTTCTCCCCTGGCAACCATCCACCACCTCCTTCCCCTCCTACCAGCTGATGGTCTTGCTTCCATTCCCTGACAAACAGAAGCAAACAAAAGACCTTCCACACCATCCCACTGCCATGTTAACCAACCCACTCCATCTGTACCTGTCTCTCTGCCTTCCCACTGTTACTATAGATACAGTGTCCTCGTTCTTCTCTCAGGTCCATGCTTCTGCTTACTCAATGGATCCTATATCATTTTACCCATTCAAAGACATCTCTCAAGTAATTGTTCCTCTCAATCATGAGTCACCAATTCTTCCCTTTTCTACTGCATCATTCAAACCAACATACAAACATGCTCTTCATTAGCCCATCCTTTAAAAAAAATTTTTATCCTACATCTCCTTCTAGCAGACTCCATTTCTTTGTCCCATTTAGGGCTAGCCTGTACTTGCTGGTATAGGTTGAATTCTGTCCCCCTAAAACTCATATGTTGACGTTTTAACCCTCGCTACCTCTAAGGTTTATATAAGAATAAACCTTATTTGGAAATAGGGTCTTTGCAGATGCAACAAGATGAAGTCATACTGGAGTAGAGTGGGCCCCTAATCCAATGACTGGTGTCCTTATAAAAGGGGGACATTCAGACACAGAAGCACACACATAGGGAAAATGCCATGTGAAGGTGAAGGCAGAGACCAGGGTGATGCCACAGAAGCCAAGGAATGCCGAAGATCGTCAGCAAACCCCAGGTGTGGGAGAGAGGCAAGAAACAGATTCTCCCTCACAGGCTACAGAAGAAATCGACCTTGCTGACATCCTGATCTCAGACTTCCAGCCTCCAAAACTGTGAGACAATACATTTCTGTTGTTTCAGTCACTGTCTGTGGTACTTTGTTATGGCAGCCCTGGCAAACTAATATAATGGCTATCTCTGATTTTTCTCCTCCTATATCTTCTCAGCCCACTCCAGTCAGGTTTTGCCCCTACTGCTCTACTAAAGCAATTCATGTCTAAGTTTCTAATGGCATCCATACTGTTGAATCCAGATGTCAGTACTCAGTCTTTGTGTTAAGTGACATCAACAGCATGTGACACATTTCTTCGTTCATCTTCCTTGACATATTTCCTGTACTTACCTGCCAAGATACCATTTAATTCTTTTTTTTATTTATTTTATTTACTTTTGACTGCGTTGGGTGTTGGTTGCTGCGTGCGGGCTTTCTCTAGTTGCGGCGAGCAGGGGCTACTCTTCGTTGTGGTGTGCGGGCTTCTCATTGTGGTGGCTTCTCTTGTTGCGGAGCATGGGTTCTAGGCTCATGGACTTAGTTGTTCCACGGCATGTGGGATCTTCCTGGACCAGGGCTCGAACCCGTATCCCCTACATTGGCAGGAGGATTCCTAACCACTGCGCCACCAGGGGAGTCCCTGGACCATTACTTTAGGTTTTCCTCCTACCACACCCCTCACATTTTCTCAATTCTTATGCAAATTGCTCATCTGTTATTTTCATTTGTTTGTTTAATGTTTCTTTAATGACATGTAATATACATGCAGAAAAGTAAGCAAAGCCTATATGCTCAGTTCAATAAATACTTGTAAAGTCTATGACTGTGTGATCACCACCTAGACCAAGATATAGAACATTCTTGAACTCCAGAAGCCCTTCCCATCACTTCCTAATGAAAACCTCTCCCTCTTCTGCAAAAGGCACCAACACTTTTAATGAGAACAACTTCTCTCCTAAGAGAGACACATTTAAATCTCCCACCATGATTGTGTATTTTTCTATTCTATTTGTAGGTCCATCAACTTTTGCTTTATACACTGTGAGACTATATTATTAGAATCATAAGGAATTTAAATTTTCATATCATGTTGGTGAAGTAAACCTCATATTATTTTGCAGTGATTCTCATTGCCTCTAGTAACACTTTTAGCATTGAAGTCCATTTCACCTAATAATAATTTAGTTATACCAACTTTCTTTTTATTATTTCTATCTTTTTGACTTTCAAATTTTCTAAATCCTTATATTTTATATATATCTCTTATAAACATGATATGTTAGATGGAATTTTAAGATCCAGTCTGATAATCTTTGTATTTTAACTTGAACATTCAGTACATTTACTTTTAATGTAACTACTAATGCTATGGAGTTTGGATCTACCAACATATTTTTCACATTGTATTTGTTCCATCAATTTTATGCTTCCTTTTCTCTCCTTTCTTGCATTCATATGGATTGACAATATTTTTATTTTATTCCTTTACACCTTCTATGAGCTTAGAGATTATACCCTTTCTATTTCTTTAGTGATTGTCTTAGTCTGCTCAGGCTGCCATAACAAAATACCAAAGACTGGTTGGCTTAAACAACAGAAATTTACTTCTCATATTTCTGGAAGCTGAGAAGTCCAAGATCAAGGTGCTGGCAGGATTGTTGTCTGGGGAGAGCTCTCTCTTGGGGTTGTATACAGCTGCCTTCTCACTGTGTCCTCACATGGCCTTTCCTGGGTGCATGTGTGTGCATGTGGAGAGAGAGAGAGACCTCTTCTTCTTAAAGGCGACTGATCCCATCATGAGGGCCCCAGCCTCATGACCTAATCTAACTCTAATTACTTCTGATAGGCCCATCTTCAGGGGGTCAGGGCTTCAACATACGAACTTAGTAGGGGAGGACACAAACATTCAGTTCATCACAGTGATTACTCTAGAAATTACAGCATGCACAGTTAAATTCTGCCTGTTTTTTCCCTCTTTCTATGTTATATTATGGTTAATTTCTTCTGATATATATGGTAATTCACTGATTGTTTGAGTGTAATCTGGCCAAAGATCTCCATTGAATTTTTAATGTTAATTATTGATCTTTTTAGTTTTGGAAGTTCTATGTAGCTCTTTTGAAAATCTTCTCTGTCATTTTTATAGATTCCTATTCTCTGTTAATATTTTTAAGGTTGTCATTTACTTCTTTAAACTAGGAAGGATACTTGTTTTAGAATCCATGCCTGATAATTACCTGAATTATTTGTAGTCTATTTCTGCTCTTGTTTTTTTGGGTTTTTTTGGAGGGGGGGCTGGTTCTCACTTACATTGCCTTATTTCTTTGTGAGCTTGCTTTGTGTGTGGGACATTGCCTTTGAGCAATTTTTTATAAAGTGTCTGAGGTCTCAGATGAATGTGCTCTTCTCCAGAGATGCATTTAGTTTGCTTCTTGCAGGTCCCTCGGGGAGAGGATCACTTCCAGCCGGCCTCACAGCTTAAGGCAGACTAGCCCACCCAGCGTATGTGTATACACACGAAACACATCTACACCAAGGCCAATCTGTTGTCACAACTTCTCAGGAATAAATGAGGTTTTTTTCTTTACTTTTTTGTTTTTGTTTCCTACTCTCTTTGGTAGAAAAACAGAGTTCTCCACAGTTCCCTGTCACTGGATGACAGGGAGGCAGTTTGGTTTGGTTATACTTTATCCTTACCTTAGATCTAACCCTTGGGAATCTCAGCTTAATATGGAAATAGACTCCTTTAAGACATCTCACCTGAGGTGGACCCTGGACATCTGCCTCCTTTGATCTTTAGGCCACTTAACCGAAGCCCAAGTTTGTAGCAACAACAAAAGCCCTGCAGATTTTGGCCTTCCAATAATTCATTTATCGCTTTAACTTCAGACTTTCTCACAGAATTTAGACTCTCTCCTCAGGTCTTCAATGCTCTTAAATTAGTGAGGGTGATTTTTTTTTTTCATACCTTATCCAGCATTTTGTACTGTTTTCAGTAGAAGGGTTAGTCAGAATAGCCAAGCTCACTTACTGGAAATAAGAATCTCTGTCATCTTTACCTCTTAATCTTTAAGTGTCCCAGGTCCCCATCTTTGGACCTCTCCTTTTCTCTATCTACACTCAGTCCCTATGTGATCTTATCCAGATTCATGGTTTTAAACATCGATGTGATGACTGCATGTATATCCCTAGAACTCTCCCTAAACTCCATATACATACAGATACAGATACACAGATATCTACACACTGGTATATATACACATATACTCATAGTATATGTATGTGTAAGTTTACTCTACATCTTCATTTGGATGTAAAAGATCCCTCAAACCTAACATAACCCCTTCCTACCTCACACCCCATAGCCTCTCCTTCTTGAACGCTAACTCTACCCATGCAAATGATTTGCTGGTCTCCAAATTGGCCACATTACCACTTAGCTCCAGACCTTTGCACACTTCCTCCCTCCTCTTGTTCACACAACTCCTACTTCATCAAAGTTCACTTGAGAAGCCACTTGCTCCAGGAATCTTTCCTTGACCATATATCTGTCTGGGTTGTGTGTCCCTCCTATTTTTTTCCCATAGCATTCTGTGCACACATCTACCACTGCATTTGTGAAACCCACAGTGAAAGCATCTAGTTTACTGTCTATGATCCCCCAATAACTGGTAAAAAATCTTGTAGGAGCTACGACCAGCTTACTCACCATTATTTCCCAAGTTCTAGCACTGTACTTAACACATAACAGGAATTCAACATACATTTCTTAAAGGAATGGATGAGTGAATTGTATTAAGGAAGATTTGAAAAATGATTTTGAAAAAAAGGCAGCTCTAAAGGTCTATAACACAGCAATTCCATTTGGATATGTGTACAGCCTCTCCAAGAGATTCCTATGAAGGGGACAAATATACAGTTGTTTGCAGATGTCTGCAAGTATTTTGTTTTTTGTAGCATCCCCTTCTTCCACTACAAACCTCCACTAAGGTTTAATCTTTAGTACAGAGAAAAAATAAAATCCAAACCTAAAAGACAGCAGGGATCATAAACAGCTCTTTATACCTGGGCAGTAGGAAAGTTATTTGTGACTTCTTCTCTTCAATCCATCATTTTCCAAAGACAGACAGTTGGATAGCCAAAGAGAGTAATTGCCATCCTTCCTCTGGCCCTTCGGATCCTGTGAGGGGGAAGGACAGAAGCCTTGGGGGCTCATTTCCCCATCATCCCTTCATCAACTTCAGTATTGCCTCTGCTCTTGTTCACATGCAAGACTCAGTGGACTCCATGGATCATAAGACTCCCACCCAGTGCTCAAATACAAACAAGGAGACTAAAAACGTTGATAATGGGCTTTCTTGATGGGGAAGAATACATCATTTAATACATGATGTTTATCCGAGTTGAATGAAGCGTCTCCAAATGCAACTTCCGTGACTTAGAGAGAAGGGGTGAGAGAGTAGTGAGAGAAGAAGAGTTGAGACTGTGCCCTTGAAGGGAAATTGAATCTCTCCAGAAAGTGAGCAAATCATTTCAGCGTTAGGGAGCAGCAATTGAGTGCTCTCCTCTTTCCAAACTCTATTGTCCAGGATTTACATCCATTGGTTCTTTAGAGCCACTGCATCCTGGAAAAAGATCACCAAAAAAAAAAAAAGGAGAGCTAAAACCAAATTTATTTCCTGTCAGCAGAGGCTCTCCAGTCAGCCAAAGTATCCCTTGCAGCATCTTCTGTATACGCCTCAGAAGATTCGAAAATGTGATTCTATCAAATTACTTTGAGGATGACTGGACATGTATTCACCATGGCAAACCTGAATATCAGTGACTGTATCGGTCAGACTAAGCTGCAGTAATAACACCCAACCTCAGGGGTTAACACAGCAAATATTTATTTCTCACTCACACCATACATCTGAAGCAGGGCAGGGGCAGGGGAAGCGTGGGTCACTTTAGCACCCAGGCTGGTAGAGGATTCCTCTCCCCGTGTGCTTCACAACCACCGTAGCCAGAAGGGAACATGGCTGCTCAAGCTGCTGCAGGAACTGACAGACGTCACTCCCACTCACATCTCATTGACCAAAGCAAGTCATATGATCACACCTACATTCAAAGGGGGTGAAGAAGCCCCATCCTACCATGTATCTGGGGGGAGGCGAGAACTGGGATATTTGTGAACAGCATTAGTTTCAACCACAGTGACCCACCCCATATTTTCACATGCCCTGCCCTAAGCCCTTTTAGTGAATGCTCTCTTCAGCAGGCACCCATCAAAGCTGCAAACAACCAGTGAGCCCACTGCGGGAGGGAAGTGATGACTTGTCTACAGCAGAAGACTACCAAATAAGGATGCATCAGAGGGGATTGAAGCGCTGGAATTAATACTAAGCTATGTCATCCTGCGAGTCCTTCCCAAGCAGATTCTATGGTTCCAAGATGTACAGGCATGCCAACCGAGGCACTGTGTTAATTCAGGCCAAAGATAAAGCAAGCAAAACCAAAGTGGAGACTTGGGGGTAGTTTGAATTGTCCAGATAAATTACCTTGATGCTCATTGATTTACTCAACCATGAATGAATGAAGTAATATATGGCAGTATGGGAGGAAGACCTGATGGGTGCTATTAGGACACGGGGAATAATTATTAGGTAATTACTTATAATCCCTGATTTCTAAAGACAGTGGATACTGAAAAGAACCTTTGATTTTGTTGAACTAGGGTGAAAAGTGGGGATATAAGCTACAAAAGAGGAGAAGTTTAAATGGAAACATAAAAAAAAGTGATAAAGAGATCTGGAAGGGAGGATTGAGATATAGAGAAAAGACTAGAATACATGTGGCCAAGAGAGGGCTAGAGCTGGAAGACAGAAGAGAGACACTGGCAACGGGAGAGGAATGAGGGAGGAAGAGCAAAAACCAGGGCAGTTTCCCTGGGTTAAGACATCGGAAAGAAGCCAAGATATTAAAAGGTGATGGAGGGATAATTTTTGCTGTGCAAGGTGAAATATAAGCCTCCCCTCACAAAGCCTCCTCTGTGAGCCATCAATGCATTTCACTATTTAATTGTATTTAGAAGGAATTGATGACATAATCACGTTGACCCTATGGATCGCCCAAGGAGACCTAAGCCTTTTCAGGTTACCTTGTAACAGCAGCATGAGTGAAATAAGACAGAAGCACAGGTGCAAGGAAATCCAATTCTGCTGAAGAAGTGGAGGGAACAATTCAGAGAGAAGATATAATGGGATGACTTTTAAAGCCTTTGGGGTGGAATGAATGTATTTGTGTGTGGGAGGCTATGAATCTTTGGAGGCTGGACGATGGACTGCAACAGACACCCCAAGGTAACTCCCAATAAGTTATACCCAGGCATATTCCCCGCCCGTTGAGTGTGTGTGGATTCAGTGACATGCTTCTACCCAGTAACTCCTCCTCCGATTGTGTTATGTTATATAAGAATCCATCATAGCAGACTGTAGTGAGAAAGACTCCTGCTGGCCTTGAACATGTAAGCCCCCATGTTGTGAGGGGGTTACGTGATCAGGAACCGTGGGAGCCTCTGGGATCTGAGAGTGGGCCCTGGCTGACTGCTAGCAAGAAAACAGGAACCTCAGTGCCACGACCACAAAGAATTAAATTCTGCCAATAACTTCAAGCTGGGGAAAGAACCCTGGGCTTCAGAAAGGAACAGCACCCAGCCACCACCTGACGGAAGTCTTTGAGATCTTGATGAGAGGACTTGGCTAAGCCATTCCCACACTACTGACTGATGGAAGCTGTGAAATAGTACATGTGTGTTGTTCTAAGCTCCTAAGTCTGGGGCCACTATGTAGCAATAGTAAACCAATATAAGAGGTGAGCATCAAAAATGGAATATGAGCTCACCAAGTAGGAAGAAAAAGACTCTCCAGTCAGAGGAAATAGCACAGGGGCATGGAAAACCCTGGCTTGTCTGGGGGACTGTACGTGTAAGCAGATAGGGGAGGGGGTCCCCGGAGAAAGAGAACCAGGCAAGACCTTCTTGACATAAGAGAAGCCATTTCTGGCCTAAGCCATTCTGTGACCTAAGCCTGGCCACAATGCTTATCCTTGAAGAGATCTCAGTAATTAATGATCTTAAGGGAACCAAAGAATGCAGAAACACTGCCTGTTATGAGGCAAGAGAAGTAACAATAGAAAAGATAATATCAGTTATAAAGACTCCCAGTTCTCTTTCAATGGTAAAGATCAGCTGGAATCACTCAACCACCAGATCAACTGGAACCTAAGGGAAGATGCTGCTGACCTCTTCTGACCCTCCTGACTTCAGTCAACCAAAGCTAGGACTCTGACAACTGCCCAAGCCCCTTCATGAATATGCAGGTACCCTTGCCTTAAAACTTCCCCAATTTTGCAGAAAGAGAGACACAGATGTCGAGAACAAACTATGGACACCAAGGGGGGAAAGTGGCGGGGCGGTGGTGGTGGTGGGATGATTGGGATTGACATGTATACACTGATGTGTATAAAATAGATAACTAATAAGAACCTGCTGTATAAAAAATAAATAAAATGAAATTCAAAAAAAAGAAAAAAAACTTCCCCAATTTCGTTGTTCAGAGAGACACTGCTTTGGGAAAGATGCTCAGTGTTCTCCTTACTTGCTGCAAGTAATAAATCCTTCTTTCTCCTGTAGATATGGTACATGTATACAATGAACTATTATTCAGTCATAAAAAATAAAATAATGCCATTTGTAGCAACGTGCATGGACCTAGAGATTATCATACTAAGCGAAGTAAGTCAGAAAGAAAAAGACAAATACCATATGATATCACTTATATGTGGGATCTAAAATACAACACAAATGAACATTATCTAGGAAACAGAAATGGACTCACAGACGTAGGGAACAGACTTGTGGTTGCCAACGGGGGTACAGGTAGGGAAGGGAAGGACTGGGAGTTTGGGATTAGCAGAGGCAAACTATTATATATAGGATGGATAAACAACAAGGTCCTACTGTATAGCATAGGGAACTACAGTCAATATCCTGTAATAAACCATAATGGAAAACATATATATATATATGTATATATATAGCTGAATCACTTTGCTGTACAGAAAAAATGAACACAACATTGTAAACCAACTACACTTGGATAAAATTTTTTTAAAAATCCTTTCTCCCAACCTTTGGCTTGGTTGTATCTGTTGGCTCAACACGCACCAAGAGGCAAATCCAGTTCTCAGGTAACATGAGTAGTTAGGTATGGCTTGTCTAGATGAAGGCCAACAGAAAGAATGTGGTACAGGGGGCTACAAAGAAGGGCATGGACAAGATCGTGGAGAGTCTTCTCTTTTACCAAAGAAGGAGTTTAGGCTTTAGTATTAGGTTATAGGGTGCTCTTAACAGACAATTTTTTTTTTTTTTTTTTACTGTTTTCAGATTTCTAGGAAATCTGAAAGAGAAGACAAGATATGGATCACAGCTACCCTGCTTCCATCATGGTTGACTCTCCACCTGCAGCCATAATCCATAGACTCCCTATTCAATGGAGCAACAACATATGATGAAAAATTGGTCCAAGTTCCTCCAGAGTAGAGAGCATTTTCTTGTTTCTGAGCCCAACACCTGAAATTGATTCACCATTTATCCATTTATTTAATATATCTATATTTACTGAATAACTATTTTATGGATCCAGCACTTTCACAGATGATGGGGACACAACTGTGATTCTATTAAGTCTATTAAGTGATATTAGTAGTCAGTGCTTCAGCTCTCAAGTATCAATTCTTCACTCTGCTATAAGATTTGGCAGTTCTTTTTTTTTTTTTTTTTTTTTTTTTTTGCGGTACGCGGGCCTCTCACTGCTGTGGCCTCTCCCGTTGCAGAGCACAGGCTCCAGACGCGCAGGCTCAGCAGCCATGGCTCACGGGCCCAGCCGCTCCGCGGCATGTGGGATCTTCCCAGACCGGGGCCCGAACCCGTGTCCCCTGCATCGGTAGGCGGACTCTCAACCACTGCACCACCAGGGAAGCCCTGGCAGCTCTTTTTAAGTGCTTTTACACAGGAATTTGAATCTATTACCATGCCCGTATTCACTTTTAAGTAAAACTGACTACTCTGTGGACAAACATGTTTTCTATCACATGACAACTCCACACCATGCAATCCCACCACAGCTGATTGGACCAAGTGAGAGCACTTGGTTCAAGAGTAGCCAATTCACTGGTAACCAATGACAAACAATCCGGCATTCCCACAAGTTGGACCAAAGAGATTGTCTTGGGAATCTTAGCTTAAAGAGAGACAGAGAGACAGAGGGACGGAATGAGCCAATTAACAGAGAGAGCTGGAACTAAAAAACTGATATAAAAGTATTCACGGGGCTTCCCTGGTGGCGCAGTGGTTGAGAGTCCGCCTGCTGATGCAGGGGACACGGGTTCATGCCCCGGTCCGGGAGGATCCCACATGCCGCGGAGCGGCTGGGCCCGTGAGCCATGGCCACTGAGCCTGCGCGTCCGGAGCCTGCGCTCCGCAACGGGAGAGGCCACAACAGTGAGAGGCCTGCGTACTGCAAAAAAAAAAAAAGTATTCACAATAGGGGTGACCACATAATTTACCACCCAAACTGAGATACTTTTGAGAATGAAAGAGGATATGAAAAAATATTAAAATTATGCAGTTGTGATTTCTGGAAATTATGAAGGTGTTACCAAAAATAGAATTATAGATTTATTCCACACAATAGGTTACAAAACCACCATAGTAGGAACATTCAGATGTCATTGATGGGCTTTATGCCAGGACTACTCAGCCTCTATTTTCTGTACTTAATTCACAGATCTCACCATAATTTCCTAAATATCTCAAAGGCCTGATGACAACTTTGTGCATCTCACAGGCTCAGGCCACAGCACAACCAGCTGATAGAACAAATGGCTGGCAGAGGCAGTGCTGGAATACTTCTCCTATAGCCAGCCAGGCCAGAGGGTTAGCTGTAGCTGTCCCTAGGAAAGCACATTCTTTATTTTATCGGTGAGCAACCTACATACTGTCCTTGAAAAAGGGGTGTCGGGACTTCCCTGGTGGTCCAGTGGTTAAAACCAGGTTCAATCCCTGGTCAGGGAACTAAGATCCCACATGCCGCATGGCATGGCCAAAAAAACGAAAAAATTTTAAAAATAAAAAATAAAAGGAAAGAGTGTGTTAGTTATGTCACATCTAATATAAGAGGTCTGGAAAAGAGGAAGATTATCGAGGACTTCTTTCAGGTTTAACCATGGCTTAAAATGATATTTGCTTCATTGCACTGGAATCTCATGTTTTATCAGACAAGACCATGGTAAAGCTGAAAGTATAAAATAAAGCTCTGCCAAATCTACCCAGGCTTATTTTATTGTGATTTATTGAGAACATTTCATTAAAAATGAAAAATTCAGGACAAATGCTCAACCAGAAGGGATGCCAGGATAAGAGATATAAAACAGACCATGCACAGTGGACATCTGATCCCAATACAATGGCAGAGTGCAAATCAAAGTTATGAATTACAGAGCAGATCCCCACAGTGATGCAGAGATATAAGAATGTGTGAGACCGTGAGAACACTGAAAGGATAGAGAGAGCAACTTGTTCCTAGAGTTGTTCCTTGCCAGATTCTACTTTCACTACATGCATAACTTTATAATTCGCCTCCATTTTCCTGAGGTAGCTTGAATAGGTGTTGGTTTAAAAACAAAAGAACCGGGCTTCCCTGGTGGCACAGTGCTTGAGAGTCCGCCTGCCGATGTAGGGGACACGGGTTCGTGCCCCGGTCCGGGAGGATCCCACATGCCGCGGAGCAGCTGGACCCGTGAGCCATGGCCGCCGAGCCTGCGCGTCTGGAGCCTGTGCTCCGCAACGGGAGAGGCCACAGCACTGAGAGGCCCACGTACCGCAAAAAAAAAAAAACCAAAAGAACCCAGTTACCGCAGAACACCACTTGGAGTAGTTAGAATTCTTTTGGTTACAAGCAACAGACTAGCTGAGGTTAAAAGAGAATGTACTGGGTCACATAATTATACAACCCGGCTTCCAACAGTCTGGATCTAGACCTCCATGACAGCAGCAGGACTGGCTCTGCTTCCTCTGAACAGGCTCCACACTCAGGCTCCTGACCACATCTTTCAACAGTCCAAGCTCTCTCCTCATGGGCATAGCAGCTCTGAACCACCTATCGTTACCCCAGTGGACAGAGTCTGTGTTCTAGCATTCTTTGCCAAGGTCCTGAGGTTCGCTCCGATTGGATCAGCTTGGATCACTTCCTCAACTCTGAACTAACCATGATGCCCAAAGAGATGAGATAAGCTGGTTGATCTAAACCACACAGGGCCCTCCTCTGGCATCCCAGGTAGGTTTAATTCTATCTAAACCTCAGGAGACAGACCCTGGCTACTCATCCACCAAAGGGGCTCCCTTTTCCTCAGGGTCACAGTTTTCCTTGTGAAAAAGTGACTGAGTTCTAGCCAATGGATTGGGAGCAAAAGCTAAGCACGCCTCCTCCAAGCTTGGCCCATAAAACCTCCCACGCATTCCTCAAAGTTGTTCTAAACATACTAAAAAGTTTTTCAATACCTGAATTAAACATCACTCTGAAATTTTTAATTTAAATAATTATAATTCGGGCTTCCCTGGTGGCGCAGTGGTTGAGAGTCCGCCTGCCAATGCAGGGAACACGGGTTCGTGCCCCGGTCTGGGAAGATCCCACGTGCCGCGGAGTGGCTGGGCCCGTGAGCCATGGCTGCTGAGCCTGCGCGTCCGGAGCCTGTGCTCCGCAACGGGAGAGGGCACAACAGTGAGAGGGCCGCGTACTGCAAAAAAATAATAATAATAATTATAATTCATTAATTGAATTAGAAATTTAGTTCCTTGATTGCACGAGCCATGTATCAAGTGCTCAAAAGCCACGTGTGGCTAGTGCTACTCTATTGGACAGTAAAGGTCTCTACAAATTCACTAGATATTCTCCCCCCAAAGCCCTCACTTTGCTTTGACTGTGATGCTGGAAAAAAGTGGGGCTGAATTTCATATTTAATTGTCTCAATTCTCCTAGTATTTCTTTGGCAGTGCAGAACTAAGCCCAAGTGTCTGGGGCTGTTTTTTTTTTTTTTGGCCGTGCCACGCAGCTTGTGGGGTCTTATTTCCCTGACCAGGGATTGAACCTGCGCCCTCAGCAGTGAAAGTGCAGAGTCCTAACCACTGGACCACCAGGGAATTCCCTCTGGTGCTAAATTTTGATCATTGCTCTAAGTATTCAGATCAGAGAATGTAATAAAATTTAGAATAAGTTCTAGATCCCTTTTTGTTTATCTGTATCTACACCAATATTCTACCATAATTGTTGTCTCTTGGTGTACAAATAAATAAAGGAGAAAAACAACGATCATTAAGGGTATGCCACATAATGTAGTAAAAGGGTGAGCTCACTAGAAGGTAAAAGAACTAAATCTCAATGTCCCCTGTGCTGCCTATCATTTACTGCCTCTCAGCTCCAAATCACTGCCCTACCTGGGATGCTGGAATATTTCTCCCCTGCCTACAGCACGATATTAACCTTTGTCAGTAGAGGGCGCTGTAGGAACACCGGGATAAGAGCATCCTTTCCTCCTTGCTTCTTGCTCTTGCAGTGCTAGGCTGGTGTGCAGGACACCAAGCTCTCCCCTAGCAAATGTAAGTGGCACCTCTGCAGATGGAATCCCAGTGAGTTCTAGGGTGCTAGCTTCTCTGCAGGAAGTTCAGCAACATCCTCCATGGGCAGCTTCCCAGGAAGTTCTGAAGGAGACTTCAGCTGCACTCCTGCCCAGCAAATGGATTCCCAAGTGAGTTCCACGAGTGCCCCAGCTGGTTTCCTAGCAGTGAGTTCAGCAGCACCCCTCCGTAGGTAGCTTCCCAGGAAATTCATCAGCATCCCAGCAGGTAGTTTCCAGTCAGTCTAGGACTGTTGGCTCCCTAGCGTGAGTATTTCCAGCTTACCAGCCTCAGCCCATAGCTCCAGAGTCAGTTACAGACCAATGCTGGCCCAGGCAAACTGGTGAACTTCTCTTGCATTCAGTGGGCTATAACCACATCCTCTGCAATGAGCTCTGAGTCCCAGGCATGTGGAAGGTCTCCCCTTCCAAGTTAGCCCTTCCTTGGGTACTCTCTCAGAGTCCTAGCGTATATTTTAGAGTTCTTTTCTATCCCCCTTAGTAAAGTTCCTGTAAATAATAATTCTTTATAGGCAACTTCCTTGTTCAAATTACTGTTTGGTTTCTATCTCCTAATTGGACCTTAACTGATATACCTCCTTTGCAGTTCCTTGCCCAGCTGATATTGGGCGAGACACCTCACATCTCCAGGCACTGTTGAGTCTTTTCTAGAATACAGAGCTATCGGATTAGCTCAAAGCTAGAAAGATACAGCTACAATCCTTGGAGATCCCTGAAATGCCAGTTGATACCTATTAAGAAGCAACTTCACCATTTTTCACTCAATTATGAAAACCACTGACTTCTTAGAGAAAACACAAAAACTATCACAGTTCAGGTTTTGCTATAACCTGTGAAGTTGAGAAATGTCTTGCTGAAGTAAATAGTGAATGAAATTCTGATATGGTCCCACTCACTATCCCATTGGCAGATTTTTCCCCCATATTTAACATTGTTGAATGGCAGTTTCTGTGAGTGTGGATCTCCAGAGACCATGAAAGTGCATGTAAGACGCACTCCATGCAAGACTATAGCTAATTTGAGTTTTCTTGTGCTACCGGAGGAGCTTGGCAAGGCAGATGTCTTCAATTATTCATGCTGGCTTCCCTGTAAACCAAACCTTATTCAGGCTCTTAACCTGCCCACCTGGAAGCCCAGTGTTGTGGAAACCCTTTGTGAAGGCAACATGATATTCTCTGGGCTGTGTGACCTGCATGGTCCTCAGGCTTCAGGCTTGGGGGACTCTGCTCTACGGAAATTTCAAACAGAAATCGTACTGGGGTAAAAATACCATGAAGCTTTCAAGAACAGGAGTCATTAGATGAAGAAATCACACTGCTATCAAGCAGAGATCACCAGTTCTGATTCCTTAGTGTCCAGACCTGGCAGAAGAAGAAAAAGTGGAAGGAGATGAGGGGATGGGGTGGGTTTGGGGGGGATGCACCAACACCACCAGATCTGGCTGGTTTGAGCACTTAAAAGAAACCGGTAACTAAAAGAACCTCTGCTATTAAAATAAGAGAGAGGGTTTCCCTGGTGGCGCAGTGATTGAGAGTCCGCCTGCCGATGCAGGGGACGCGGGTTCGTGCCCCGGTCTGGGAAGATCCCACATGCCGTGGAGCGGCTGGGCCCGTGAGCCATGGCCGCTGAGCCTGCGCGTCCGGAGCCTGTGTTCCGCAACAGGAGAGGCCACAGCAGGGAGAGGCCCGCGTACCACAAAAAAATAAATAAGAGAGAACGAGAGAGGGAGATTCATATCAGAAAACAGGAGAGCAATAGGACATCAAACCTAATCCAAATTAATTTTAAATCGAGTTGACCCTTGAGCAATGCAAGGGTTACGGGCGCTGATACCCCATGCAGTCAAAAATCCATATATAACTTTGACTCCCAAAATAACTTAACTACTAATAGACTACTGTTGACTGGAAGCCTTACTGATAACATAAATTGTCGATTAACACATAGCTTGTAATTAATGTGTATTATATACTGTATTCTTACAATAAAGTAAGCTAGAGAAAAGAAAATGTAATTAAGAAAATCATATGGAAGAAAAAACACATTTACAGTACTGTACTATGTTTATCACTACTTTACATCATCTCTTTACTGGATGAATTGTCTGTCAGTACCTACATAAATATTGTCTTATATGATACAAAACACTGCAAGTGATATACACATCACTAACACTAGACATCAAGAATGAAAAGATAATGTGAAAAAGAAACATATTCATTTGCAGGTATAAAGATTCATGCATTGCTAACAGCAATTAGAAGCAGTGATAAGCAGCAGCAATATGATTGCTTCATGGTAGCCTAGTGTGATCGACACAATGGCTTCATGGTAGCCTAGCCTATACACTAATGAATGAATTGTTATAAAATTTTTATGGCATACAGTATGACAGTCATATTCATAATACAATATTGGAAACATTGTTACTTTTTTGAAACCACTTACTTGATGATAGGCTGATACAGTTTCTCCAATCATGGTGGGGTGGGGAGGGGGGATGGGGAGAGAGAGAGAGAGAGAAGGGAGAAAGGAGAGGGAGAAAGGAAAGAGACTGCTCTTGTGGCATTTTGTTTGGGGAGTTCTTTGTTCCACTCAGCCTGATCAGGAGAATGCCAGTGATTCAGAGAGTTTTCAAGCCATGTGTCACTTAGTTTTCCATTTCAGTGGTGACCTTGCCCTCTCCTCTGTTTCTATGTTTTTCATGCACAATTTATTATTCCAGTCAAAAGCTTTCTCAGAAATGTGGCTTTAAAAGGCAACAAGAAGCACTTTTCATGACTCAAAGTGATTTTTTTCCCTTCTTTTACCTTTTACTTTATTAGATCTCAAATTACAAAAGCTATGCATGTAACAAGTTGTACAATGCAAATATGGGTGTTCTAATTATCTCCTCGCCAGTCCCCTAATCTCCAGGGGAGACAGTTTTAAGATACATTTTTTAAAGTAGAAAAGACAGAATTTGCTAATAGATGAGATTGAAAGGCGAGGAACAAAGATGGCTCTGGTCAAAGTGGTACCATTTACTGAAATGAGAAAACAGCAGGGAAGGGTCAGCTTAGAGCAGGGGAGGGGATCATGAGTTCCAATGCGGCCACAGAAAACTTGTAAGTCATTCAAATGAAAATTCTGAGTAGGCAGTTATTATCAATCTGTTCTAACGAGAGAAGCCCAAACTGAAGGTTCCATCTGTGAGTCACTGGCATGTAAAGAGCATCCAAAGCACTGTGTCTGGACAGAAGAAACAGCAGGCGAACATGTCCTGGGAACGATTCTAAGGACAAAGGCTTAAGTATTTCACCATGTATAACGATTATTCTTAGTTTCTAGTAAATAGCCTATATCCTATACTAGGTTTTTTTGGTTTATTTGCTTTTGGTTTTTCATTGTTTTTTAATTGGCTGTTCAAAATCTTATTAAATGGCTTTCTGGCAATTAAGAACATAATCACAGTTTGTTGGTGTAATGAATTATGTTAACAGATTTCTTAATATTGAACCATCCTTGCATTGATAGAAGAAATCTTACTTATTTTTGATATATTATTCTTCTAATGTGTTGCTAGAACTGATTTATAACTGAGCACTCTATATGGAATTTTTACATCTATATTCATAAGTGAAATTGGCTTATAGTTTTCTGCTTTGTGTTATTTTTTTAAGCTTTTGGCATTAGCTTGTACTAGCTTTATAAAATAAACTAAAATTAAAACTCTTCTTCTATTCTCTAGAAGAGTTGTGTTAACAGAGAAATAATTTATTTTTTAAAGCAGATGTATTTCAAGGGTAAAACTACCTGAGCCTGTTGCCTTTTTAAATGGTGATCTTTAATAAAGTTTCCAATTTATCCTATGTTATTGGTCTCTTCAAGTTTTCTGTCTCTTCTTGAATCAAACTTAGTGATGCATGTTTTCATAGAAAATTGTTTTCTATACATTTTAATGTATTTTTAATGTATTTCTATAAAGCTTCCTATAACATTCTCTTACACTTTTAAAAATATTTTTCTATGCTTTGGTTATAGCCACTTCCTAATATCATCTCTCTCTCTCTCAAGGAGCTTTCTATTTTATTTGTTTTTTTCTTTAACTAGCTTTAGTTTTATTAACCACTTCTATTATTTTTCTTTTCTATTTCATACACATTAGGCCCCTCCTATTTTCTTTTAGCTTTTTTTGCTATTCTTTTCTGGTTTCCTCCATTGAAAACTTAGTTCATTTAGTTTTGATCTTTAAGTTATAAAAGCATCTAAGAACAATGTATTTTCCTCTCAATACATCTTTAGCTGTATCCCATATATTTTGTTCTCCTTTCTATTTGTAAGTACTTTGTCATATCAATTTTATTTTCTCTTTGAATCAAGGGTTATTTAGAAGAGCGTTTCTTAGTTTCAGTGGGTTAGTTCTTTCTACCATACAGATAACATATTTTTGTCACAAAAATAAGTGTCAAAGCTATGGACACCCATAGTGACAAGTATACATGAAAACCAGGGATTAATAAGGAAGCACTGTGTGTGGTCATTTGGGATCAGATCTGCTCCTAGATCCATGGAGGTTTGGTGGTTAGGTAATAGGAGGATGTAGTGGGTGTGTCTGAGCCTGGGACGAACACAACAGTGTCTGCAGGGACTGGTGGGGACCACCCTCACAAGCACCAAAAGAAAAATGCCAGTTCACAGTGCGCTACGTTCCCCTCTTCAGGGATGCCCACAGCCAGGATGAAGAGGATCAAGAGGGAGCAGCGTGAGCTCTGGAACACGGTGCCTGCTTCACAGAACCCTCCTGCTCCAACGCGGGATATCCCCAATCCCTACACCGTCAATGTTTTCTCCTTCCCCCAGCTCTGGCCCCAGGCTCTCCAGACTCAGACAATTGTGGGCTGGCAGGAATCAGAGCATTCTATTTCAATCACTTAAAAAAAACTCTGGGGCTTCCCTGGTGGTGCAGCGGTTGAGAGTCCGTCTGCCGATGTAGGGGACACGGGTTCGTGCCCCGGTCCAGGAAGATCCCACATGCCGCGGAGGGGCTGGGCCCGTGAGCCATGGCCGCTGAGCCTGCGAGTCCCGAGGCTGGGGTCCCCGCAACGGTAGAGGCTGCAACAGTTAGAGGCCCGCGTACCGCAAAAAAAAAAGGACTCTGATATGTCGCCATCAGCAATGAGGAGAAGGGGCTGCGTGCTCTGGAGTCAGGCAGTCCTCCAAGTGGCCGGCAGATCCTAATCCTATCACGTTGAATCAGGATTCCACGCGCTCTCTCTTTGCCCAGCTCTGGGTTTACTCCCACTCCCACGCTCTCTGTCTCCACACTCCCACACACACTTGCATCCACACACACTCTCACACCCACATGCACATCCACGCAGTCACACAACTCAAACACTCCTTTTTACATTCTTATGCACACCGTCATATGCTTATACACACTCATTCACTCACACACACACACACACACACGTGACCTCACAGCAGCAGTCCCAGGATGCTCTGGCCCTGTGAGAGGCAGGAAGTCCATGTTCATCTATGGGCTGGGGGCGGGGAAAGAAGTCTGCAGTGTTCATAAGGGAGAAAAGTACATAAACGTTTACCGTTCGTGTGCATTATCTGTATGTCTCAAGGTGCTGCCGTTAAATGGCTTCCTCTGGCTTCTTTTCCTCACAGCCTTAACAAACACTATGTTAACACATTACATTCAAAATGTTTGTAAACGTGCCACTTTTGGAAAAGGGCTCCGAGAGACACTTTGTTCCCCCACCTGGCCCCCAGAGCCCCAGACATATTTCTGGGCCTGTTAACAGCACCTGTTTCTGTTCTGGCAAGTGGCAGCAATTATATCTTCCTAATTTAGGATTTGCCAACATTCACTGCTGGTGGTCGAGATAGAGCTGGGAAAAAGTAATTAATTTTATATCATGGTTGTCATGGCTAAATGATGACTACAAATTCTTGCTTCTCCTCCCATCAAGACGTGGAGTCTATATCCTTTGCCCTTGAATTTGGGCTAGATGGAGGCTAGACCCAGCAGAATGCAGCATGAGCCTGCCCTAAAGAGCCTGGCAGCTTCCTCTTTTGCTCTCCTGGAGCTCTCAGTCACCAGCTAAGGTGGCCTCCCTGCTGGAGAGACCACACTGAAGGAGAAAAGCGCCTGGCCAGCCCCCAGGTGTTCTGGTCATCACAACAGAGGCACCAGAGGTACTCGATGTATAAGTAAAACCATTTTGTTTCTGCCCAACCAAGCTTCTAGTGACCCCAGTCCCTGCCACCTGGAGCAACAATGAGCTGTCCCTACTGAACCTTGCCCATAGGTTGTAGAATCCTATGTTTTAAGGCACTAAATTTTGGGGTGGTTTGTTACACGGCAATAGAGAGCTGATATATAAAATGCCTACTGGGACTAATGAGGGTACCCAACTATAGAATCAGTGTGCACATTAACCTCTGTCCTCTGTGACCCACTACTGTGACACCTTATATCTAAAGTCACTTGTAAATATTTTAGGAGATATACATATATTTAGAAGCTATAGATATATATAGATATATCTTCTAAAATCTCCTCTACAGGGAATTCCCTCGCAGTCCAGTGGTTAGGACTCCAGGCTCTCACTCCCAAGGGCCCGGGTTCAATCCCTGGTCAGGAAACTAAGATCCCACAAGCTGCATCGCACAGCCAAAAAAAAAAAATAACAACTCTACAAATCAGATGTATTTACTCCGATCTTATAGCTGAAGAAACTGATGCAAAGACTATCCCAGGGTCACACGTAAAGAAAATTATAGAACCAGCTACTGAAAAACCCAGATCTATCTGATTCCAAAGCTTGTGTTCCTTCTGATAGAGCTCGCTACCCCTTAATCATGTGATTTTCTTTTGGTACCCTGCAGGCCGATGGCATTTCTAATATGTGAATTAGTGGGCAGTCCTGGACAAAAGAAATTGTAAACAAATCCTTTCCAAAATCTCTAGGGAAACCCTCTGCAGTGTCATCTGCTTTTTTGCTGCAGAGCCCAGTGCAGTGCCCCAGGTACCACTTCCAGAAAGAACCAACCCTAAGTGTTTATCTCTGTGTGTAAGCCTGGTCTTTTACCAGCTATTACAATGTGAGTGTGTTTTGGATTTTCTGGTTTCTCTGTTTCATTTTCATGGAACACACCCTGGGTTTTCAGTAGTTTGATGTTCTCCAAAATTGATTCAGACCTTGCCCTGTCATTTCACAGTGAAAATAAAAGAAGGGATAGCAGTCTTGCAACAAATGTATCCAGGAAATATAAAGGAGGGATAGAGAGAGAGAGTGAGAACTAGAATCTGGAAGATGAACCAACCAACTGTGCCTCTTTGAAGATGAAAGCCAAACGCTCCCTTAATCAATACTTGAAAAGCACTTCCTCTGGGATGCTTTTTTCACCTTAGACATCCCAGGAGAACTTTCCTGGGGCAAAAACTCCAGCCCCTGAGACTGGCCCATTTGACCAACATGTACCTGACCTGCCACTAGACTATTAGAGGATTTGCTAGGCCAGGGAGCCATAATTCTTTATTTCCAGAGCAATTTGCCTGGTGCACACATGAGGATGTTAGGGCTGTGAGGCCATCCAGTGACTAGTGAGCCTTCCCATCTGCTCCTAGCAGCCGCTTGCTGTGGGGAAGGGAGGCGGAGGACGGGGCTTCACTGTCAGTCAGACTGACCCGGGCTCAGATCCTGTCCCCATCAATTACTGTGTAATCGCAGAGAAGGTACTTATCTCTAAATTTTAGGTTTATTATCTGTAAAATAAAAAAAGTAATACCCTCCAAGTGTTCTTGTAAAAGAGGGGAGTCCCATCCATTGTCTTTCTATGAAAGAAGGGCAGAAACACACCTCAGATATAGTGGTCCAATGCAGCTAACAAGATCTGCTACAGAACAAAGGGAAGGGATGTGTAACAGAGACTATTAATTGTCCCCCAGTATCCATTCCATCCTGTTCCTAATAAATGAATCCCTTATATTTAGCTGAGTTCATGGCCACCTAAAGTAAAGACTACATTCCCAGACTCTGCTGCTGCTAAGTGTGGCTACAGGACAAAGCTCTAGACAATGGAATTTAACTGAAAGTATCATGTGTGAATTCTGGAAAGACTCCTGAAAGGGAGAAGGGCTGTCCTTGTTAGTCCTTTCCTCATTTCTGCTGGCTGGCATGTGGACATGAAGGCTGGAGCCTAAGCAGCCACCTTGAACCATGGGACAGCATCCTAAGGATGACAGAGTAACAAAAAGAAGGCTGAGTTGCTGATGATCAAAGGGGTGCCCAACCTGCCAGGTTCCTTTAGTAAAGGAAAAACAAACTTTTTATACCACTACTATTTTAAGTTTTTCTGTTACTCGCAACTGAACCGAACCTTTACTGGTTTTGGAAGTTAACGTGCTTTGTGGTAAGTTTGCTCTCAATATATGCTCAAGAATACGTTTTTCAAGAACGTGTATTTTTTTTAATTTATTTTTATTTGTTTATTTATCTTATTCACTTATTTCTGGCTGTGTTGGGTCTTTGTTGCTGCGTGCGGGCTTTCTCTAGTTGCGAGTGGGGGCTACTCTTTGTTGCAGTGCACAGGCTTCTTATTGCAGTGGCTTCTCTTGTTGTGGAGCACGGGCTCTAGGCACATGGGCTTCAGTAGTTGCGGCACATGGGCTCAGTAGTTGTGCCTCACGGGCTCTAGAGCACAGGCTCAGTAGTTGTGGCACACAGGATTAGTTGCTCTGCGGCATGTGGGATCTTCCCGGACCAGGGCTCAAACCCGTGTCCCCTGCATTGGCAGGCGGATTCTTAACCACTGCGCCACCAGGGAAGTCCAAGAACGTGTATTTCTGATTGCTTAAAAACTGAATCTGTTTGACATGTTGCCTAAAATGTTCCTCATCTTCTTCAAGCAAGGACACTGTTGGACCCTAACCTAGTGGGCTTGTTAGCAGAGTCCAGGTACTCAATGCTTTTAAAATATTCTAGGAACCCCAGGGGCTTCTGGACTGAAAAGTTAAATTTAAACGAAAAGATACAGCTTTGGGGAATGTAATACTTCAAACCACAAGATGTGCATACATTAATAATGAAAATAATCATCACATCTAGTATGTTTTAATGTTGACTATTAGCTAAGTGCTATATACTTGACATGGACTATATCATTTAATCTTTCCAACAAACTTGTGATTCGGTGCTGTTGTCATTCTTGTATTGTGAGTGAGAAAAACCAAGGCTCTCAGCCACCTCACCAGGTGCTTTCCCAAAACAATACACTGACAGATTCAGCCCTTCAGGCCCTGAGAGTACCATATCCCTATTTTCCCATATGCCCTGGTATCTAGGTCTAAAGAAGGTGAAGTGAAAACCCTTCAGCACTGCAGTGTGGACAAGGGGACGCTGTTTTACAAACTTGATTCCTGAGTGCCAGGGCCCTCAGTCTGAGACGCCGCACGCCCTCACTGAAAAAGTGTCCTTTCCTCCAGGGGCTTCTTCCCTGTGATTCTCTCACCTCACACATAATCTTCCAAGCTAGAGGCGGGATTTGGATTAACACCGGCTCACACTTGATTTATAATATTTCATCTCAAACCCCATGGATCTAGCTAGCATTGATAAATCTTCTGAACTTTGTGTTAGTTCCTTAGATTAGTTTTGAATCATGTATTCATACCCTCAGTCATTTTAAAAGCCCTGACTGCAGGCTCAGGGATAAACTCTACACTGTTCTAAATTTATCACCAACTTAATCTGGAATTTGTCCTCGTCTCCACGTGAGTTACCTGGACCTCTAGTTAGACGCCAAAGCCCACATCCTGACTCTGGTTCTGCCCCCCGAATCCCATAAAAAAGATATTCTGGATGTATAAAAATATCAGGTAAGATTAAAATGTGGCCTTTTCTAGTACAGTCCAAGATAATTTGATGTTAGACAAAATTGATAGAGACTTTCATCTGAAAGTAAAATAAATTACCCTGAAATACAGAACCTCTCTCAAAACAGTAAATAAAACACCTGGAGTGCAAACGTTCCTCTGATGCCAAAACCAGAGCACACTGAATACGCTGTTGCTGCCTGAAGGAGTTAATGGATAGAGATTCCTGAACATTCACAGCTGAGGAGGTAAGAATACTTTGCTCAGAGGAGCCGAGCTTAATTCCCTTGAGGAAGGCTGTGCGCATTGGGTTTGCTTCCCCTTGTCAGCAATAGTCACAGCCATCTCCCACTTGCAGTGAAATATGCCCAGTGAGCTCGGGCCAGGACAGCTGCTATGGTTTGCAATTACCCTTGAAAAATGAGCAATCTCGAGCCTTGTGCTGGCTGTCCAGAAGTATTAGCAACTGTGTTCTCCCTGATCCTTTTAATGCTGGCGTGCGCTCCGTCATGCGGAATGGGAAGGTGTGGGCGGCTCTAGATGTGTCCATATTTACCAGCCCAAGAATAGGGAAGGAGACCCTCTACAGCCCGTGAGCTAGTACTCCAGGCACACCAAGGTCATTGATATTCACATCCTCTCCCTGAGATTTGCAGGAAATCCATTCATTAATTCACCAAAAATGAACTGAGTCTATACTATGCACCCCACATTGTTCTGGCTACAGTCTATAAACCTGACAAAACTCCTGCCCTCATAAAGCCTACATTCTAGAGTGGGGACACAGACAATACAGAAAATAGATGCATAAATGTACACCGTGTGTGATGACATCTACTGCACCCATATCCCCAGGGCACCCACCATTCAGCACAAACTGAGTGCTTCTTATCACAGGCCAGTGAATTGAGGGCCTTCTTGAGCCACAAAATATATGATTGGCTTTTACAGGACGTGGCCAAATGTACTGGTGAATGAATGTCCCAGGACTGATCTTCCACCAAAGAAGAACAGGAATTGGTATATTTGCCTCTCAGTTCCAAATCCATCCTCTGCTGGCCTCCTGGGATGCTGGAACACATTTTCCTTATCAACTGGCACAATGTAAAACTTTGTTGGCAGAGGGTGCTGGGGGGACCCTGGAGGAGAAGGGGGCTTCTCCTCCTGAATCCTATTTGCTTCTCTGAGGCAGCAGCTGGCATCGCAGGGACACTAGAGGCACTCACATGACACTCCCTCCCACCCCCCGGAGTTTCAGCAATGCCAGTCTTACAAGTAGCTCCCCAACAAGTTCTGCACAAGGCACATCTCTGGGAACAACTTTCCCTGGTACCCTAGAGGGTAGATTCCCAGCGAGTCCTACAGGTACAGCACCGCAGCAGACTTCACCGTCCTGTGGGCCACAGCCATGCCCTCTCTAATTAGACCTAGATTTCTGCCCTAATGGGGAACCTGTTCAAGATTCGTTCCTTCCTTGGTTCTCTGCCACAGCCCTAGAGATAGTGACTGTTCCTTTTATCTGTTATTCCTGTGTTCTTTATAGCTCTTTCTCCTTAGTAGATAATACACTGATATAGTTAATCATTTACATTAAAATGTCCCTGTTTAAGTTACTATATGGTTACTGTCTCCTGACTGGACCCTGACTGATACACAATTTTTTTAATGACTATTTCCTTCTTTAATTCCTAGCTCAAAATATTAGGGACACACCCCCCTAAGCATCCTAAACTTCTCCGAATTACTATCTCCACCTAAGAAACCTTGAAAAATGTAACCAGAAGCTGGAAAATGATCACCTTTTCCCTGACAGCTCCACTTGTAAGAGTCTGTAATCATCTGAAGAGTGAGCAAAATTTCGAGCAAGAGATGGTAACTGCAGCCTCCTTCCCTTCTTTTACAAAAATTTATTATAAGTTGTATTATTTTATATTACTTGTCAATTCTTGCCTTTCGAATTTCTAGCCCCAGTGGAATGTAAGCTCAATGAGGGCAGGTACCCCTTCTGTCCTGTTCATCGTTAATTGCCATGAGACTGGATGAGGTCACCTAGGGAGCCAGGGTAGAAGAAAGAAGAGCTCTAAAGCAAGGAGGAAAGGGATGGAGAGGAAATGTGTGGAGAGAGTGAGTGGGGCCCCTGTGCCTCCACCCCACCCATTAGGGGAGACTGCCGCTGTGTGACCAGAGGGAATCTGGCTCAGAGGCAACCTCCACAGGTGCATCTGGTACCCACAAGGCATGAGAAAAGGAGGGGAGAGCTAACAGAAAGGTGCAGCTGGGCAGGAGGGGCAAAGACAACTCCAGACCCACACAGGGTCCAGCAGAGTGAACTGGCTTAGAAGAGATCTATAAGGTTCTAAGGTCCTTTCAGAAAAGCAAAGAACCTGCCTCAGAGGTCTGTGTGTGAACACTCACTGGAGGTGAGTGTGTGTGTGCATGCGTGCACGCATGTGTATACTGATGGAGGTGGGAGGGGAAACTGCTGTACACCTTGGAAGTGTAGGCGGGCAGCGCAGACTACCTGCAGCGCATTGCAGGCTGGCGGAGTGATGCCACCTGTGCCAGGCAGGGCTGACTAAGCAATGTAGAGATGGCCCTGGCAGAGAAACACTGGAGACGAAGAGGAAGCCCGCTCTCCCCTCCTCCAACCCCTCATCAATCACCAAAGGAGACTCTTCAGGGGAAGCCAGCGGGATAAGGGCCACAGCTGAGTACCACACTGGGATTGAGAAAATCTTGAACCCACTGTGCAAACCTCTGAATCAGTTTCTATTTGTGAAAGGACCAAGATTAAGTTCTCCGCCATTCGTGGGAATAAAAACCTCATTTACAGTTATAAATTAACTGGGGGTTCCACTGACGTGCTGTCAAGTTTTGTGGACTGTTACAACTGTTCAGTTTATACCTGTTACATGTGGCCTCAATAAGTAGTTCCCAAGCTGTAGATACGTATGTAATGTCAGATATCACTGTTCCAATTTTTGACAAATTTGGGCATCACTTATACTAACTTATACTATTATTTGACACTTTTCTTTAAAACAACTTCCTTTTATAATTATCTCCATTCTAAGCAATAAAATGTTATAGGTTTGTTGTACTGATTATATTTTTATCATATATTTCATTACATACATTAAAATAAATACCTATTTATACCTACTAGTAAACTAAAAGGTCTGATCTTTATGTTACTTAAAATCATCTCGCATACCATTGATGAGTGTAACACATTTGAGGAAACACGATACTACAAAATGTGTAAGGTCCTTCATTATTTCCAAATCACTGCAAATAATTTGCAGTGTTCTCTGGGAAATGTCAGAAAGGCTAAGAAAGATTCTGTGAGCTGTTGGCCTTTTCCTGATGGAAAGGAAGATACTTTGCCCTATTTTAAGCTTTTCTCTTCGAACAAATGCTCATCACTGGAGACATTTGGAAATATCAAGAACTTGAAATAGAGCTGCTAGCTTCTTCCATTTCCCTTCTAAGATATCAATATCCTAAGTGATGCCAGCTTGTACAGAATAAGACCCGTAATCTTTGGTGCTTATCTAAACAGCTAAAGGGAAGATAATATTAAGGCAATTACAATATGTAAACAATTAGAGACGCACAGCACATTGTTCTGGTTAGTGTAGTAGAAATGATACTAAAATTGAAACCCAGGAGGACCTGGGTCCCTGTCTCACCTCTGCCACTTACAGGCTGAGTTGGGAACCTGCAGGTAAACTGCTCCCTGTCTCTGCAACTCAATTTTTTTCCTTCTGTAATTGAGAGGGTTGGATTAGACTAAAGCTTCTTAGGCTAAGATTATTGGACAGATACCACTACCTAGTACCACCCTAATAAGAAGGCAAAATACGCAGTAGCCCTCATCAATTTTTCTAAATTTTATTATTCTCCTGGAAAAAAAAAGAGCAACCACTGGACAATGTGGTCTCTAAGATATATTCAGAAGCTGACATTCCCTCAATGGTTTTGAGTCAGCTCTGGATAAAGAATTGAGAATCTTCTCAATGAGAGGTTCCTGGGCAAGAGATGGGGCGCTAGGACACTTGTGCTCACCCAGGACAGAATTGATGGGGACCTTTCTCCTGCCCTTGAATATATGTTCACCAAAGGCTCTCCTCAAATGCTTTCCCACGCTTTCACTCCCATCGTAGTCCTTCCACTGAACCTAGGGCTGGCTTCTTCCAGGGACACTCAGACTCAGCCCAGAGGCGCTGCAGAGGCTAATTCATCCTGGCCAAGCTCAGTGAGCTGCAATGTGATGGGTGGCCCTGCAGGTTCCAGGGCACCAATCTTCTCCGAGGTAATCTTACTTTTTTACATTTCCTGCTCTGCAAAACTTGTTCAGAACAGCAATGTAAGGCTTTTGTATTGACTAAGGCGATGCTGTCACGATGTACGAAATGGCTCAAAGATTTACAGTCGCCTGAATTTTCACTTCTTACTCCTTTACCCACGGTCTTCATCTTTGCAGCCTGACAAGCCTGTCCCCCTGTACATGCGTCTGTATCCTGTAATCCCTTGTGGCTCGTGTGTGAACTGCCTTAGAATGGACACTTCCTGGTACAGGGATGAGACCTTAGGAGTCACCTTTATATGTCCCCACTAGCCACTCCTCTGATACAATCGCATGCCACTTTGTTGTGTGAAAGACTTATGCAGGACATTGGGTCCACGCCAGAGCTCTCCTCCAGAAACCTTGGTAACCACAGAAGAGGGACCCAGTTCTCCTGCAGCACCTAGAAAGGGATTAGGTTCACTCCCAGTCCCCTGGAAATAATCTCGAGCTCCGAAATAAAAGACGCTCATCTGGGCTTCCCTGGTGGCGCAGTGGTTGAGAGCCCGCCTGCACATGCAGGGGACATGGGTTCATGCACCGGTCCGGGAAGATCCCACATGCCGCGGAGCGGCTGGGCCCGTGAGCCATGGCCGCTGAGCCTGCGCGTCCGGAGCCTGTGCTCCGCAGCGGGAGAGGCCACAGCAATGAGACGCCCGTGTACCGCAAAAAAACAAACAAAAAAAAGACGCTCATCCAGGCCCAGGCCAAATGTTGCAGCAAGCAGGGGTCTTGCCTCAGCCTCCTGGCCCGGCACGCAAGGCTGTCCACAAGTCAGCCAGTGCCCCTTCCCCATCCCCCAAGGCTCCTCCCCACACACTGCTGCACCAGTGAGAGCACAAGCCAGCAGGCCCGTTCCAACATTTTATACCCATTAACTTACTTAACACACAGGAGAACCCTGCAAGAAAATAGTATGGCTCCCACCATTTTACAGACGAGACAACACTGAAACAGAGAAAGAAAAAGCAACTCACCTGAAGTCACACAGATTCTAAACGCTGGAGCCAATATTCAAACTCAGGCCCGCTCAACTCCCCCGCAGGGAAAGGTATTCACATGCCGACCTCTAGACCTTGCTTCTGCTGATTTTAGCATAAAACCGCAAGCAAGACTCCACTGCAAAGCTCCCTGACTCAGTTCTGGATTGGTGCCTACCCCTATTGAAACAGAGCAGGACCCTGTGGGACTCCTGGGCACAAAAGTCTTTATGTGCCCTGAGTTTCTTTTTGGCAAGAAATAGGCTTCATTCAGCCTCCAAGACCTTCACCTGTGTTCCAAGGAGCAGGTTCAAAACGACGCTAATCAGGGAAGGGAGGGGATGTGGAGACAAGGAAGGAGCAGTCAAAAAAAAAAACAAAAAAAACAATAGTACAGCCTTGGGGCGGGGTCCTGGTTCCCCCTCGAGGGATACACGTGACAATATCTTTGAGCTGTTTTGCAGATACTGAAACCGCACCAGGTGGAAGAAGTTAACTGTATGCTGCTCACAAGCACGTAGCCCCCAGACCTGTTGGAGCCAGAAAGTTGATGATGCTGACTCCCAATTACCTCACCAGCCAATCAGAAAAATGTCCACCAGCTGATCACACCCTGCTCCTGGAACACTATCAGGCTTCTCACTACCCCCTCCTGGGTGGGACACACAGTCTTGAGGGCACAAACCCACTGTGGCCCCCTTTGCCTGACGAAGCAATAAAGCTATTCTTTTCTACTTCACCCAAAAGTCTGTCTCTGAGATTGAATTCGGTGTCAGGGTACAGAGGCCAAATTTCGGCTACACTACCAGTGAAAGGCAGAGCAGGAAGTCACAAGGAGGAGGCGACATATGTAAGACCCCGAGAAGCACGGGTAAAGCCTGCTGGTGTAGCCGGGGAGCACTGTTCCCCAGGGCGCCTCCCCACGTGGGCTGTGTGCCCACTGTGGCTGCCTGCCCCGCAGAGCTGGGGCCTGGAGGAGGTGTGCAGCCCCACTAGGGTGCTGCCAAGTAGGAGGCACTTATGTGACCGTGACATTTCTCTGTATAGTTTTTATTACTAACTTTGAATCATTTTGCTCTTAAAGACTTTGCTAATAAACTCTGAAATGTCTTGTTTTCAGTCAGAATCCAACCGGAGGAACACTGTCCTCTTTCTACACACACACACACACACACACACACACACACACACACACACACACACACACACACACACACTTAAGCTGGGCAATTCCTAGAGCCTGCCCGTACTTTCTGAATGTGCCTCCTCCACGCTAAATGCCTTGAAGCCAGTATTTAAAGCCCAATTCAGGGCTTCCCTGGTGGTGCAGTGGTTAAGAATCTGCCTGCCAATGTAGGGGACACAGGTTTGAGCCCCGGTCCGGGAAGATCCCACGTGCCACAGAACAGCTAAGCCCGTGCGCCACAACTACTGAGCCTGCGCTCTAGAGCCCACGTGCCACAACTACTGAGCCTGCATGCCGCAACTACTGAAGCCCGCACGCCTAGAGCCCCATGCTCCACAAGAGAAGCCACCGCAATGAGAAACCCGTGCACCACAACAAAGAGTAGCCCCCGCTCGCCGCAACTAGAGAAAGCCCGCACGCAGCAACGAAGACCCAATGCAGCCAAAAATAAATAAATTTAAAAAAAGAAAAGTCCGATTCAAATGCCACATACTCCAGAAGGCCTTCCTTGATCTCTCCAGGCAAGAGTCATCGTAATCTTTCCCCTCTCTAAACTCTAAGAACTTTTTACTTTAGCCCTTTTCTGACACTTTTATCTTATGGGTTTGCATCTCATCTCCCCTGATCCCCTTGAGGACGCAGAACCTTGCTATGCCCTCCATCTCTATAATGGATATATCAATACCAATCAATAGATATTTGTTGAATTTATTTATTTCGATAATTGTAGTCCCCAGTGACAGCTGATGGAAGAAATTAGACTGTGATTATCACTCATGATCCCTAGTGATGATGAAGATGAAAGATAATGAAAGACAATAGGAAGTGCAAATGATGGTGAATATGTGATTCAAAACACGGAGATAAAGAAAAATTATGCATCCCACTTCCCATGCAAGGAAACGTCATAAATTTGCATTAAGTAAGGATCCTACCAAATAGAGCCAAGAACCTGCAGTTAACTCCATCTTACTGCTGGAAACTCTATAGTCCACAACCTTAATTCTTCTTCTGGTATAATATAAACACATTCATTGGTCAAATTTTTAAAACATCTAAACAGGGAAAATTATTATTTTAACATTCTTTCCTCAACACTCCCACCCTCGAGTGATATTGGTGGATACCTTAAAATATAAAAATATTCAATGCCTCGATTATCCTCTGGGAGTTTTAACTGTTGTTTTCATGTACATTAATAATTTCTTGGTGTAATTTTTCCCAAGAGAATGTATCAAAAGAAAGTATGCATAGATTTACATATGTAATTGCTAATAAACCTCCCAGGAAGAAAATAGCCTTCCAACCAGGTGGAAACCACATCACTTTAAATCAACACTCAATGACTATCAAAGCATATTTATGAAATTATAGAATGCTAGGCTATAAGTCAAAGGCAATTAGGAAATATAAATGGCAATTTTGACAAGTGGCTACTTATCTGATGGTTTTGTGAGCAGTTGCAATCTCTACTATGTCTTATCTGCCATTTTTTCTGCCCAGGCTGTGTACACCCTTATTATTTGGAAGTAATTCCAAGATAGTTGGGCAGTATAGCCCCATCTCCTATCATGGATGACAAAGGGGCAACCTAGCTCCTGGGCTACAGGAGTGTAGGCATGTAAGGATGAACCTTGAGGAAGCAATAAAAAGGATTGATTAATGACTAAGTCCTATAAAAATTTAGTTTATAGGGAAGAAGGCATCTCGAATTCAGGTAATAGTGCTGTGGGTAAGGTTTTTTTTTTTTTTTAAGTTATCGGCTGGTGAAAAATACAAAGTGTTTACAGGTGACTTATTATGTCTAGAATTGCTTCAAAATATTCCAGCAAAAAATTTTTTTTTAATTTTAAATGGGGGATAGATAAAAGAAGATGGACAGAATTGTATCAGTAATAATCAGGGAATCTGGGAATGAAGGCATGGAGCCTCATTATACTCTGCTCTTGTTGTATATGCTTAAAATTTTTCATAAAAAGGTTTTTAAAACTTTTTAACAAGTCCAAGAGTGTTGCAGGGAAGGTCCCAGAGCAGTGGTGTGCTGGAGGAACTGGTGAGCATCCAGTGACACCAGGGTTACCTGCCTATGGCCATGCCGGGTCGTCTTGGTTGCTGTCAATTTTGTGAGCTAAGTTCTCCAGTCTTCCTGGAGAGTCAGTGAACTATCCAGTATCCTACAGCACATTTTGGTTTTCTGCTTAATTTCCTGTCGTTTGCAGCCCTGGACCTGAACTGTAAAACCTAGTAAATTAAAAACTCTGGAAGTCTTTCAGGTTGCCTCATCCAGTAAGTGCAACTTGGTAACGTGAAACCGGATCAAGGACGGCAAACACATTTTAAAAGTGTGGCTTTTCTCCCCTCCTACACCCATGACTGGCTTTAATAATTAATTTGATACTAATTAATGACCTTCCTGTTACACCTGCTTATGGCCTCAGACTCTTTCCCAACAGGGCTCTCCAGGCAACCACTGCCTAACATAGCTGACTGGGAAATCACAAGATATTCTCCATTCCCAGTCTAAGCAAAGTAGAATAAACAGGAAAACCTGCCACTCCACCCTACAAAGATCACATCATTTTAAGCTGATTATAAATGAATTGCAGATGATTGTATCTGCCCTCTCTCCTCTCCATCTCCCTTCTCCCAGTGGCAAAGGTATAAATGACATACACATTATATTTGATTTGAATTAATATCAGAAACTCCTCAAAAGAAAACTTCACTGCAAGGGAGTATCCCTGGACCTGAAGGCTTTAGAATCCCTTTTGTTCAATCTTATCTCTGTATTTGTTGGTTGGTAACCCCTGGAGTTCCCCGAGTGAAATCTGAGACTGCCCCCCGCCCTCTGTACATGGAGGGCAAGGAGAGACCAGAAAAGAGTCTTTGTCATAAGTTCCCTCCTCTGAAGCGTGTGCCCTCCTGGCTTTGCAAAACGGCACGTTAAGGGCTCCAACATATTATCCTGCACTCCTGCTTTGTCTGCCAGCCCCCAAGCTAGCAGAGTAGTGGACACCTGCACGTCCTTCTCTAACCTCAGCTCTCCTTCCAATTTCCCGATTTGAGCTGAGCCTCTAGTTGGACATCAGTGTGCAGCGACCTGCCCACAGCAGAGCCTGGCCCACCGCCCACCCATGTGTTTCTCTCCTGTGCCGCGGGGCACTGCACAGTTCCTCAAACAAGCGCATTAGACCAGCCGGCGTTTTCCGGGTGTCCCTGTACTCACGGGATCCCCAAGCATCTAACATACATGCCACCCCTCTCCACACAGAGGCCAATAGCCAACTCAGGATTCCACCCCCTGGGTGTCTCTTTCCCAAGACCCATTCTTCAGCTTCCTGGCTGCCTCCCCAGTTGTTGGTTTCCTACCTTGGGAGCTTCCCAGGGTAAAATTCGAAACTGGCCCCCTGGACATGGAGGGCAGGGCCAGACCAAAGAAAGAGGCAGACCACTCCAGACTGGTAGGTGGCAGGCTTAGTAAGCCAGGGAACGTACTCACGAGGCTTGTCCTGGGCGGCCACGAGATAAGTAGATTTCCGTTCCTGCCTGCCAGAATCTTAGAAGTTTCTATAGAAACTTCTCTATAGAGGCTTTAACTGGGTTCAGTCTAATATACCGTCCAGATGGTCTCAACAACACCTCCTCTCGCAAGGCTGTGTCCGTGAGGCAGCTTCCAGCTCAGGGAAGGCAAGCAGAACTCACATCCCAAGGACTAGAGCAGGGGGCCAGAGCCTCCGAATGGATTGCCCCGTGCAGCTCCTGGGTCAGCCGACAGTCAGGTCCTCTCAGTGAGCCGCCTCCGACTGTGTCATCTCAGTTGCTTGCCAAGGCTACAGACCACTCCCCACACACACACACCTCACACAAGTCTCCAAGTGGGGTTTTTAAGCCCTCCCAAGAACAGGCGTGGGCACTTTAGAATTGATTAGGACGCTGAAGGTTTAACGTGCACGTGCATGGGAATGAGTAAATAACAAGGTCCTGCTGGGTAGCACAGGGACGTATATTCAGTACCCTGTGAAACCATGATGGAAAAGAACTTTTAAAAGAATATGTATATTTGTATAACTGAATCACCTTGCTGTACAGCAGAAATTAACACAACATTGTAAATCAACTATACTTCAATTTTTAAAAAGTGCATGGGAGTGAGACATAAAACTAGAATGAGATTGTTTAGTTAAAAGAAGCGGCTGAAAATTTATAAAATTGGGAAGAAATCTGGGGACGCGCCTCTCCACAGAGAAAAGCTAGGCATTTTTAGAAAAATTAAACTCATGTTTATATCCCCAAAGAGCCGAGAATCCTCAATCACATTAGTTACACATGAAATGGGGGTAATAATAACATCTAACTCACATGGTGGTTGTGAAGTTTGAAAGAGTCATATGGAAGGTTCATGAGGGCAGACGTTCTGTTTGTTTTGTTCAACACCAAAAATCCTCGCCTAGCACACAGGAGGCTCTCAAAGGTGAATGAATAGTCACAGGCAGGCGCTAGTGAAATGTATGTCCAAGATCAGCCTGTCTGAGCCTCCAAACTAACCAGCTCTTAGTTTGGGTTCTCCAAAAGCAGGGACTGAGACAAGGATGCGGGCTCAGGTAATTCATTTGGGAGTGTCCAGAGAAGCTGGAGAGAGAGGGAAGGAGACCTGATAAAGGCTGCTTGATTGAGCTGGTTACTGCTCAGTCCTGCTAGGGAAACCACACAGAAATGAAACTTAGAGTCATCGGTCCAAGGTCAGTGTTGGGGTATTTATCCAACAACTCCTGGTTGTTGGTTACTGTGGGAGTACCAACTCCTGTCTCACACTTCCAGGCCCAAGCACACAGGCTGAGCAAGCTCCTTGGACTTGGAGAAAGACCTAAGGCAGAGAGCTGAGACCCATGAGTGTGTAAGGTGGGAGGTGGTCTGCATGAAAGCTCCCACCACACCATAGCTGGAAGCCAAGCTGGGCAGCACGGGACACCAATAGCACCTGGTCCATACCTCCTAAATAATCAACTGTTAACAGGTGTGAACTATTTATGACGTTCCGTGAGTGCCTCAGGAGACAGCCATAGTATCTAATCACAGAACAATTTTATAATTTAAAAGGGATTTGATTCTCTCCTCTGCCTAGACAGAAAATAAGCTTGGAGGGTGACTCAGACCCTGTATATTTAAACAGAACACTTCGTGTGCACCTTAAGTTAAGATATGTTAGTCTCTAGTGTGGAAAGTCAGGTTAATACACATTACTTTACAGGGAAACTAATTAAATTTTGCAATCTTCCTCCTTGGCCTCTATCAATTAACTGTAATTTAAACTTTACCTGGGTCTTCCCATAGAGGAAATAAAGCACACAACCAAAGTCCTGAAAAGCAAATACAGTGTTCTTAGGGGAAACTTGTAAAGTGTGAGATAAAAGCTAAGCACCTGGGTACCGTGGAGTTCAACGAATTTCAAACTCTATTATTCAAGGAGGATAAAACCTAGATGGCACAAAGGATCTAACAAATATGCTCGTCCACGTTATCCATTTCAAGGAGATATTAATGAAATTCATATTTTCTACAATAAAATCAAGCAGAGAAACAGATCCATTCACAGGGCCAAGAAGACTGTCCTACATAATATTGCTTCCTAAGCATTTTCTCACGTGAGTTCGGGATGTTTCAGCAGCCCAACCAAAGGGCTATTGAAGGAATGACCAGAATGAGAAGACACAAAACTGTTCTTGGAGGTAGTGAGACTTTGCCCACCCAGCTCTTCACAGCCTGTGGGAGCTAATAGTGTGACATTAGCAGAAATAACTCATTTTTCACTGGGTCATGCCCCTGCCCGGCACTTGAAGTGTTTCTTGGAGTCCCCAGGTATATCTCAGGTGTATTTATGAACATGTCTGCTCCATCTGAGTGCTACTGCTGTCCCTCTGTCTCCTGCCAGATGTCCCCTCTCCCACTGCAGCTGAATTCCTGAACCCCTGAGATATCACCAGTGCACAGTGGTCCCTCTCCCTTTGTCTTATGCTCTGTTGCAAGAGTGTCAGAGCTCTGTGGCTCATGCCCTAGTGTTCTGGAGAAACATCCTTGTAGGAGTTTATGTACAACACACGTGTTCTCCAAGGGACTCCAACGTCTTCTAGGAAATCCAAGGATTAAGGACTTGAACACAAACTGGAATAACAAACACTTCTAAGTCCTCCCAACCACATCCCCTTGGCTCTGGGTGGTTCAAAACTTCTCCTTGGTTCCTTCTTCCTTTAGGTGGCTTTCTCTCCCAGGAGTTAACGGTAGTCCTTCCAGATATGCCCAGGTGGTCCTGAACCCCAATCGAGGACCCCCTTGATAAAATAATTTTTAAAACACTTGTTTTTATTTTCTTTATTAATTTTCAACACTTGTTCTCTCTATGAGAATGAGCTCATTCTCTACCCAAGATTCAGGATGGTGGTTTTCCCTGCATCCTCATTTCCATAAGACAGCCAAGAAAAGTCACTGGTTTTCAGGTTGTCCAGTTTTTTCTTGTAAGGAGTGACAGATTCCATGCTCTTCACATGTAGAAACTGAACTGGAAGTCTTTTCAATGTTAATCTAAACATCATAGCTTCACAAAGGAAAGTTCTCAACAGAAAGAAAACTACATTCATACGTCATTTCAAAACCGAAAACCATCTGTGCCACTGAAGCATCTTCCTCAGAACTTTTGTTGGAAAACTAAGAGGATGAAAACTTAGGTGCCTGTGTAACTGAGCAGGACCCTATGAGCCTTCCCAGAATAGACTCACCCATGTCCTCTGCCTGCCTTTTGACTGCAGAAAAACTTTAGTCAAAGAATAAATTTAATCAGAGAAGTGAGAAAATGCAGAAAGAAAGGAAAACAGTCAAGCAAGACACAATATTAATACTTTAGCCAAAAAAAATTACTTTAGCCATTAAACAAAGTCAAGAACCTTTAGTTCTTCCTCAATTACTATTGATAATATTCTGAGCCACATCCTTTGAGCTGTATTGCAGATACTGAAGCAGCCACCAGGTGGAAGAAGTTAACTGTATGCGGCTCACAAGCACGTAGCCCCCAGACCTGTTGGAACCAAAAGGTTGATGATACTGACTCCCAATTACCTCACCACAAACCAATCAGAAAAATGTCCACCAGCTGATCACGCCCTGCTCCTTGAACACTATCAGGCTTCTCACTACCCCCTCCTTGGTGGGACACACAGTCTTGAGGGTATTAACCCGCTGTGGCCCCCTTTGCCTGACAAAGCAATAAAGCTATTTCTACTTCACCCAAAACTCTGTCACGGAGATTTAATCTGGCACTGATGTACAGAGGCCAAATTTTGGCAACACTTG
Source organism: Tursiops truncatus (assembly GCF_011762595.2). Lineage (NCBI taxonomy): Eukaryota > Metazoa > Chordata > Mammalia > Artiodactyla > Delphinidae > Tursiops > Tursiops truncatus. The sequence continues at coordinate 50,176,995 of NC_047049.1, read as the reverse complement.
GTTGTGGTGTTTCTGCTCAAGACATCCACAGACTTTTGTAGAAGAGCCTGATTTCATTCTCAGTTCACTCTTCCCCAATGACAGTTTTTTATTTTCTATAATGGTTATGTTTGAAGAGATCTGATCCCATGTACAATGTGGCCAGCACACTGGAATAATAAGCCTTAACTGTGTTCCCTTTCATTTCTAAAGATGGAATATTTACAATAAAAGCCATAATCTAGGAAGCTTCAGTGTTAGGCAAACATTCTTGAATTTGAAATTGAATGCCATCGCTTAGTTTTGTGTTGACTCAATACCAATTTAGAATACACTCACCTCCTTGTCTGTGGCTACATTTTTCAGATAGGTAAGTGACCCTATTGTTCTCTTCCCAATTCTTTTTTGTTTTGCTTGTTTTAAAATTTTTTATTGGGGGTGGAGCTTCAAGATGGCGGAAGAGTAAGACTCGGAGATCACCTTCCTCCCCACAGATACATCAGAAATACATCTACACGTGGAACAACTCCTACAGAACACCTACTGAACGCTGGCAGAAGACCTCAGACCTCCCAAAAGGCAAGAAACTCCCCCACGCACCTGGGTAGGGCAAAAGAAAAAAGAATAAACAGAGACAAAAGAATAGGGATGGGACCTGCACCATTGGGAGGGAGCTGTGAAGGAGGAAAGGTTTCCACACACTAGGAAGCCCCTTCGCAGGCGGAGACTGCAGGTGGCGGAGGGGGTAAGCTTCGGAGCCACGGAGGAGAGCACAGCAACAGAGGTGCGGAGGGCAAAGCGGAGAGATTCCCGCACAGAGAATCGGTGCCAACCGGCACTCACCAGCCCGAGAGGCTTGTCTGCTCACCCGCCGGGGCGGGCGGGGCTGGGAGCTGAGGCTCGGGCTTCGGTCGATGCAGAGAGAGGACTGGGGTTGGCGGCGTGAACACAGCCTGAAGGGAGCTAGTGCGCCACAGCTAGCTGGGAGGGTGTCCGGGAAAAAGTCTGGACCTGCCAAAGAGGCAAGAGACTTTTTCTTACCTCTTTGTTTCCTGGTGCACGAGGAGAGGGGATTCAGAGCGCTGTTTAAAGGAGCTCCAGAGACGGGCATGAGACGCTAAGGCTGCTGCTGCCGCCACCAAGAAGCCTGTGTGCGAGCACAGGTCACTATCCACACCTCCCTTCCGGAGAGCCTGTGCAGCCCGCCACTGCCAGGGTCCCGGGATCTAGGGACAACTTCCCCGGGAGAACGCATGGCACGCCTCAGGCTGCTGCAACGTCACGCCGGCCTCTGCCACCGCAGGCTCGCCCCGCATCCGTACCCCTCCCTCACCCCGGCCTGAGTGAGCCAGAGCCCCCGAATCAGCTGCTCGTTTAACCCCGTCCTGTCTGAGCAAAGAACAGACGCCCTCAGGCGACCTACACGCAGGGGCGGGGCCAAATCCAAAGCTGAACCCCGGGAGCTGTGCCAACAAAGAGAAAGGGAAATCTCTCCCAGCAACCTCAGAAGCAGCGGATTAAAGATCCACGATCAACTTGATGTACCCTGCATCTGTGGAATACCTGAATAGACAACCAATCATCCCAAATTGAGGAGGTGGACTTCGGGATCAACGATATATATATATTTTTTTTCCCCTTTTTCTCTTTTTGTGAGTGTGTATGTGTATGCCTCTGTGTGTGATTTTGTCTGTATAGCTTTGCTTTTACCATTTGTCCTAGGGTTCTGTCTGTCTGTTTTTTTTGTTTGTTTTTACTTTAAAAAAGTATTTTTATTAATAATTTTTTTTATTTTAATAACTATTTTACTTTATTTTATTTTATTTTATCTTCTTCTTTCTCTCTTTTTTTTCCTCCCTTTTATTCTGAGCCGTGTGGAGGACAGGCTCTTGGTGCTCTGGCCAGGTGTCAGGGCTGTGCCACTGAGGTGGGAGAGCCAAGTTCAGGACACTGGTCCACAAGAGACCTACCAGCTCCACGTAACATCAAACGGCAAAAATCTCCCAGAGATCTCCATGTCAACACCAAGACCAAGCTCCGCTCAATGACCAGCAAGCTAGAGTGCAGGACACCCCATGCCAAACAACTAGCATGACAGGAACACAACCCCATCCATTACCACAGAGGCTGCCTAAAATCATAATAAGGCCACAGACACCCCAAAACACACCACCAGACGTGGTCCTGCCCACCAGAAAGATAAGATCCAGCCTCATCCACCAGAACACAGGCACTAGGCCCCTCCACCAGGAAGCCTACACAACCCACTGAACCAAACTTAGCCACTGGGGACAGACATCAAAAACAGCGGGAACTACGAACCTGCAGTCTGCAAAAAGGAGACCCCAAACACAGTAAGATAAGCAAAATGAGAAGACAGAAAAACACACAGCAGATAAAGGAGCAAGATAAAAATGCACCAGACCTAACAAATGAAGAGGAAATAGGCAGTCTACCTGAAAAAGAATTCAGAATAATGATAGTAAGGATGATCCAAAATCTTGGAAATAGAATGGAGAAAACACAAGAAACGTTTAACGAGGACCTAGAAGAACTAAAAAGCAAACAGAGATGAACAACACAATAAATGAAATTAAAAATTCTCTAGAAGGAATCAATAGCAGAATAAATGAGGCAGAAGAACGGATAAGTGACCTGGAAGATAAAATAGTGGAAATGACTACTGCAGAGCAGAATAAAGAAAAAAGAATGAAAAGAATTGAGGACAGTCTCAGAGACCTCTGGGACAACATTAAATGCACCAACATTCGAATTATAGGGGTTCCAGAAGAAGAAGAGAAAAAGAAAGGGACTGAGAAAATATTTGAAGAGATTATAGTTGAAAACTTTCCTAATATGGGAAAGGAAATAGTTAATCAAGTCCAGGAAGCACAGAGAGTCCCATACAGGATAAATCCAAGGAGAAACATGCCAAGACACATATTAATCAAACTATCAAAAATTAAATACAAAGAACAAATATTAAAAGCAGCAAGAGAAAAACAAGTAACACATAAGGGAATCCCCATAAGGTTAACAGCTGATCTTTCAGCAGAAACTCTGCAAGCCAGAAGGGAGTGGCAGGACATATTTAAAGTGATGAAGGAGAAAAACCTTCAACCAAGATTACTCTACCCAGCAAGGATCTCATTCAAATTTGACAGAGAAATTAATAGCTTTACAGACAAGCAAAAGCTAAGAGAATTCAGCACCACCAAACCAGCTTTACAGCAAATGCTAAAGGAGCTGCTCTAGGCAGGAAACACAAGAGAAGGAAAAGACCTACAATAATAAACCCAAAACAATTAAGAAAATGGTAATAGGAACATACATATCGATAATTACCTTAAATGTAAATGGATTAAATGCTCCAACCAAAAGACATAGACTGGCTGAATGGATACAAAAACAAGACCCATATATATGCTGTCTACAAGACACCCACTTCACACATAGGGACACATACAGACTGAAAGTGAGGGGATGGAAAAAGATATTCCATGCAAATGGAAATCAAAAGAAAGCTGGAGTAGCAATTCCCATATCAGACAAAATAGACTTAAAAATAAAGACTATTACAAGGGACAAAGAAGGACACTACATAATGATCAAGGGATTGATCCAAGAAGAAAATATAACAAATGTAAATATTTATGCACCCAACATAGGAGCACCTCAATACATAAGGCAAATACTAACAGCCATAAAAGGGGAAATCGACAGTTACACAATCATAGTAGGGGACTTTAACACCCCACTTTCACCAATGGACAGATCATCCAAAATGAAAATAAATAAGGAAACACAAGCTTTAAATGATACATTAAACAAGATGGACTTAATTGATATTTATACGACATTCCATCCAAAAACAACAGAATACACATTCTTCTCAAGTGCTCATGGAACATTCTCCAGGATAGATCATATCTTGGGTCACAAATCAAGCCTTGGTAAATTTAAGAAAATTGAAATCGTATCAAGTATCTTTTCCGACCACAATGCTATGAGACTAGATATCAATTACAGGAAAAAATATGTAAGAAATACAAACACATGAAGGCTAAACAACACACTACTTAATAACCAAGAGTGTCCATCAACAGATGAATGGTTAAAGAAGATGTGGCACATATATACAATGCAATATTATCAGCCATAAAAAGAAACAAAATTGAGTTATTTGTAGTGAGGTGGATGGGCCTAGAGTCTGTCATACAGAGTGAAGTAAGTCAGAAAGAGAAAAACAAATACCGTATGCTAACACATATATTTGGAATCTAAACAAAAAAACAAAAAAATGGTCAGAAGAACCTAGGGGCAAGACAGGAATAAAGACGCAGACCTACTTGAGAACAGACTTGAGGATATGGGGAGGGGGAAGGGTAAGCTGTGACAAAGTGAGAGAGTGGCATGGACATATATACACTACCAAACGTAAGGTAGATAGCTAGTGGGAAGTAGCCACATAGCACAGAGAGATCAGCTCGGTGCTTTGTGACCACCTAGAGGGGTAGGATAGGGAGGGTGGGAGGGAGGGAGATGCAAGAAGTTAGAGATATGGGGACATATGTATATGTATAACTGATTCACTTTGTTATGAAGCAGAAACTGACACACCATTGTAAAGCAATTATACTCTAATAAAGATGTTTTAAAATAATAATAAAATAAATTTTTTATTAATTTCAAAGAAATCCATCGTATTTGTATATCATTTAGAAAATGCCAAAGTGAAGGATGTAAACAGCTATTCATTTTCTCACCATGTAAAGGCAACTGTTAACATTTCAAAAATTTTCTTCTAGCTTTTTACAAAAACTCTTTGACATTTCAACAACAGTTGCTGAGTAACCACAAAAGTGAAATAAAACAAAGCTGGGTGGGGATATCAAATGGTTAAATAATCATTATTACTGTAGTATGAAGAAATCCCTCTTCCCAATTCTTATATTAAGTGTCTTATTCAAATATTAAGCACGACAAGAAACCATAGAAATATAAATGGAATGAATAATGAGGTATATTTATACCCAGAGTATGTTCACAAAATTTGAAACTCCAGCAGAGTGGAGAGCAGGGTGTGGCAAAGGAAAAGGCATCAGATCACCTGACAGCTGACCACTGTGGCTTCTCAGGACAGTCACCTGTCTGCTCACCTGTAAGCCTTGACATTCTCACCTGAAAATGGGAGCATTAATAGCACCTGTTAACATTGTAATGAAGATGAAATGAGGGCGTCCCTGAGAAACTTAAGACAGTATCTACTAGACAGTGAAAATTAACTGAGTTTTAATTATTGCTGAGCCCAGTGTCATTGTGCGTGTCTGAAACACTCCATGTGAGTTCGCCACACCCACAGCTCATGACCAATACAGGCTTCAAACCTATGGTCTCCAATTGCGTTGTACTTTACCCTCCCCACAACCTTGGCTTTTTCTGCCCCACTGTGTCTTCCATCTTTTAACTGTCTCTCAGACTTTTGACTTTTTTTTTTTTTTTTAGTTTTTGACTGTGTTGGGTCTTTGTTGCTGCGCACGGGCTTTCTCTAGTTGTGGTGAGCGGGGGCTACTCTTTGTTGCAGTGCATGGGCTTCTCATTGTGGTGGCTTCTCTTGTTGCGGAGCACAGGGCTCTAGGTGCGCGGGCTTCAGTAGTTGTGGCATGCGGGCTCAGTAATTGTGGCTCATGGGCTCTAGAGCGCAGGCTCAGTAGTTGTGGTGCCCAGGCTTAGTTTCTCCGCAGCATGTGGGATCCTCCCGGACCAGGGCTCGAACCCGTGTCCCCTGCATTGGCAGGCAGATTCTCAACCACTGCGCCACCAGGGAAGCCCTTGACCTTTTTTTTACTTCCTATTTCCTTTTGTTCCTCCTACTTGGAATTCCACCTCCAGTTTGAAGTTCACAGAATTTCAGCTTCACTAAGGTTTGTTGTCAGCAGATCCCTAGACGGAACTTGCAGTGCCCTTCCACCTCTGTCCACATGGGAGAGCCATCCTACCTGACCCTGCTCTGGCCTTTTGAACACCTCCGCCCACCCACTTAGCTAACCTTAGTTGGTGACATCATTATAAGTAAACTCTTTTAAAAGGCAATATGGAAGAAAATATGAAGAGTTTATATGTTCATCCTCTATGACTCAGCAATCTCACTCTTGAAAACACAACCTAAGAAAACACTACAAAATATAGGGATGAAACCATGGCATACAATATTTTTAATACAGCCTTATTTATGATGATGATAAATTAGAAACAGACTAAATGTCCTGCAGTAGAGGAATGCTTAATTAACTTACGGCACATACACTCCATGGAATATTACACAATCATTTACAAAGAATAAAAAGCATAATTATAAAGAGTACTTAGCAACTCAGAACAATGCTTATAAGTCAACTGAAAAAGCCAGTGATAATATATAATCTGTATGATTGCAATTATGCAAAAATATGAGTGCATATAGAAGAAACACAAAAATACCCCGAAAGAATAGTAACTATGCTAATAAGATTAGCAGTGGTTCCCTTTTCTGTTTCTTAACTTTCTATAAAATTATTACATTGTTTTTACAATCAAAAGAAGTTGCTTATAAATGTTAATAAATAGCTACAAGGCCAAACTCAGCTTCCAGAATATCTTATACTTTTAGCTCAAATGATTCATATTCCAGGGTTAATTTCTCATGCTCACAGGCTGTTCTACAGGCAAAATTTTCTTTCCAGATAGAATAAAGGAAATAATTGAGTTTACTGAGGAAAATTTGACCTCTATGCTGAAGTAATGTTGTACAAAGATAATGCTTTTTCTCCTCTGTGAGCAGGGCGTATGTTTTGAATTGCTTTTTCTCTCATGGGGATAGATTTGACCTGAACTATCCTTTCTCCTTTCACCTTGCTCTCTGTTCAGCTGATGATGATGCATTTGTAAGGCTGGGGACTGGGGGGCACTCAGGAGCCTCGCCAAGCAAAGCAAATTGACCTGTCTGCTGAGTACATGGAGACCTTGGCCAAATACTCAATCCAAACACGCTGAATTGAGATATAATAATGCAAGGCTTGTAGGCGATTCTGTGCCAGCCAGGTGAAGCACAGTCATTCGGTGGAATGATGAATTATCTAGAATGTCACCAGATAATAGTGTGTGTGTGTGTGTGTGTGTGTATTTTAATATAAACCACCCGGAGAAATAAGGGAAATTACACGTGATAATGTATAAAGAATAAATATTATACTCACAACCATAACTTACGAGTATGAAAAGGGGAGATAATATAATAATAATAATATCCACATATTAGCATCACAGTAATCATTCCTCAAAATAATTTTGACTCTTCTTTACAGGAGAATTCCTATTAATAAGTGTAAAAGGAATAATGGAAATAGGAAACCACCACTCGAACACAACAATAATAATGGCTCCAGGTAAGATCCATGGATAAATGCTAAAATTAGTGGGCAGAAAATTAAGGAGAAGCAGGATATTTGTATCGTGTCAAAGAACATCCTCTCAGAATATTTAATAATCACAAAAGAAAAAAATAACTTCACAGTGGATAAACCTGGCATACTCCACCTTAGCCAAATGAATGAGGTTGAAATCACCAATAATAACATCAACATCAAGTACCACTTGCTATGATGCACTCAGAAGGGCAACTCACTTCTGTAGTATTCTTGCCAAAAAAAAGCATAACTTCAATCTAATCGTGAGGAAACTTCAGACAAACCTAAATTGAGGGACAGCTACAAAACACCTGACCAGCATGTTTCAGTCATGTGAAGGTCAGGAAAGACAAAGAAAGTCTGCAAAACTGTCACAGATAAGAGAATACTGAAGAGGCATGACAACCCAATGCAATGTGGTACCCTGGATTGGATCATGGAACAGAAGAAAAAATTAATGGGAAACCTGATAAAAATCTAAACAAAGTCTATCATTTAGTTATTAGTATTGTACCAATGAAAATTTCTCAGTTTTGATAAATATATAAGTCATTGACATTACAGGAAGCTGGGTAAACAGCATACGGGACTTTGTACTATTTTTGCAACTCTTACATAAGTCTAAAATTATTTCAAATTAAAAGGTTTAAAACATGAGTGTTTCCTTAGTACCTGTAAAATAAAATCCATTTTCTTTAGCATGACATATAATGTCTCTTATGATCTGACCTATCCGTACACCTCTATCTTCTACCACTACTCATAACACACCCAATGTTTCAGCTACACTAAATGTCTTACCTTGTACCGTTTTTTATAAACATACACACAAATACACACACTCATACACACTCACACTCATATACACTCACACACACAAAACACGAGACCCACTGATAATTGCCCAATTTTATTATAAATGGACATAGGACTAAACTCCACGTTTCCCAATTCCTAAACCACTAGTCTTTACTGAATCAATATAATTCCAGTCTATTCACTGGAACAGCCAAATTATGTCAAATCACATGTCATAGCTAAGTCAAGGTAATCAACTTAATCTTACCACCCACGTAATTGAACCTTTTGATGGGGAGTAATACCCTATAATGGTGTATGTCACACATAGAATTGAGGACTCTGAACTCATTCACCTCAAAAGCAAACACTGAAATCAATTGTCATGAAGCCAAAAATGTGCACACTTACATATATTTCAAAGTGTATAGTTCTGCTTTTATCAGTCCCATTACAGTCCTGTCTAAATTCTAAAGTGAAAATGAATGTCACAGTGAAAAAATTACTGGTTGCATATGAAATAGCCTGGTCTAACTTTTTAATATATTCACAAACAGGGATTTGATTCTTTTATTAGTAGTTAGAAAAGGTTGCATTAATATTCAGTAGTTAAAATGTGCCATTCTAAAGTTTTTATAATTTCCCATGGGGGAATAATTTTTTTGAAAATATTCCCAGCAGGTGAATTACTTTAATAACATGGTGTCTGTGAAGATGGCAAATAAAATGGCTCATAGATCTATGCTTTGGCAAACAGTTGAAACACCTTTTCTTTATAGACAAGTGTTAGATGTGTTTATCTGAGGTTGATTGAGATTGGTTCACTTCTGGATATGTGTATGTTGACAATTCTTTGAGTCCTATTGACTTTTTGGGTCCCAAAATCCTTTCCTTTAAAAGCTAATGCCTTAGTAAAGAGAGCAGAGAGAACAGACAGATGGGCCTGGAGGTAAGTGAAGGGTTCTGAAATAAAAGAAATGAAGACAGCAAATGAAATTCTCTATTTCACAATCCCTGTCTCTTTTTCCTTTCTCTCTTGGTTGCAGAAGTACAGGGTGACCAACCTCTATTTTTTTTTTTAAAGAATAGCAATTTGAAGTAGCAGAAGGGTAAACTTCTTACTCAAATGAGGAAAAGAGCTACTAGAAGCCCCAGGAGCAGACAAGCAATCATCGTGGGCCAGAAAGGACTGCAATACCGTTGAAAGCTTTTCTTCCTGAGATGCTGAAGAGCACCGTGGAACACCCTGCAATTCCAGCCAGCGGAACCAGATGTAAAATTGCCTGGACGGAAAGGATCACAGCAACTACGCCCAAGGCTAGCAACGGACTCTGCTCTAGAAATTGTCCACAGTCAGGTAAATACCACTTTTCAAAACTCAAGAGTGCCATGTCTGAAGATGCCAACATTTTGAAGTTAGAGTTACTATTCTGTCGCCGAAGGTCCTGAGGTAGATTTGTAGATGTGGATGTGCGGAGCTGCAGTTCCCAGGCAGGCTCACGTTCATGGGCAAACACCTCAGACATAGAAGGGAAGGGATGAGGGGAAGATTTGGGCAATCTCACCCCATCCCTTCTCTAGGGGAGAGGACAGCAGAGTACGTGAAAACAGCAATTGTCCTAAAAGTAGTAAAATGGGGCTTCCCTGGTGGCGCAGTGGTTGAGAGTCCACCTGCCGATGCAGGGGACGCGGGTTCGTGCCCCAGTCCGGGAAGATCCCGCGTGCCGCGGAGTGGCTGGGCCCGTGAGCCGTGACCGCTGAGCCTGCGCGTCCGGAGCCCGTGCTCCACAACGGGAGAGGCCGCAGCGGTGAGAGGCCCGCGTACCGCAAAACAAAACAAAACAAAAATAGTAAAATGACCTTATGGATACATATATATTGGGAGAACAGGAAGATAGATCAATGAAAGTGATAGATGGATAGACCAACAGTGATTACTCTACATTCACAGAAAAGGTTCTAGAAGTACCTAACCATTACATTAACAGTGTTTATCTCTGACCACTGGGATTATAGGTTGCTTTGTTTTTCTTATGTTTAATTCTGCAGAGCACTTAGTTTAGGGTTTTTTTTTTTTTTGGTATAATTAACACCAAAAAATGTGTATATTTTGAAGTATAATTGACGTACAAAAACTGCACATATTTAAAGTGTACAACTTGGAAATTTTTGACATATGTACACGCACATGAAACCATCACCATAATCAAGATAGAGAACATATCTGTTACCCCAAAAGTTTCTTTATGCCCCTTTGTTGTAACCCCTTCCTCTTGCCTCTCCCTGCCTCCGCCCTCCCCAGGCAACCACTGACTGGCTTCCTTTCACTTCAGAATAGTTCACATTTTCTAGAGTTTTATATAAATGGCATCATATTCTTCTTTCTGGAGGGGTCTGGCTCTTTCACTCAGCATCATTATTTTAAGATTCATCCATGTTGTTGTGTATATCAATAGTTTTTGTTTGTTTTTATTGTTGTTTTTTGTTTTTATTGCAGCGTGTTTACTTCTTACAAGTCTCTGGGATAACCTTGGTTGCTCATTGGATGTCCCACCTCTAGACAGCATCCTTTCTAGGAAAAAAATTAAACCAAATGACAAAATATTCCTGCTGGACCTGGAATTTTGTCACAGAGAACTAAAGAAGGGACAAAGAAAATCAAAGGGATCTGGGTACCTTTGCTAAGTGCTTTTATTGAAAAGAAAAATAAACTTTTAGCATATTTTTCTATAGAAATACCGATTTTATCTGACAGGTACCTCCCAAATATTTCCATAGTTCCTTCCTTTATTATTTTAATCACTTTTTAAAATGAGGCTATAAAAACTGCAAATAAAGTTCTTTACTATAAGAACAGCATTATTATCTTATATTTATGAAACCCTTATTAGGAAGAAAATATTAACCCTAGTTTCTATTTCAGGTGTTTTTATCTTACACCTGAAATTAACTGAAATTGACAGTTTTTCCATGTTGCCTTTTCTGACCGCAAACTTTTAAAAATGTATAATTAAATATCAAGATTGCTTGCAAAAATGGGAAGATGAAGAATTGCTTCGTGGTAAAATTATTCATAGACGATTCCTCAGTGTGTGTGTCGTTAAGGACTTCTGAACAAAAAGCCCCACTCTACCACTCAGAGGCACTGGCTCATGAGTACTCATACACTGGCAACAGCAAGCAAATGTTATATCCCCACTATCTTAATGAGTCAAATCTTATGGCAATTGTGCAAGCTGTTTAGCGCCAATCTGCTATGCAAAACCTGATAGCTCTGTAATATAGGATGACTTCCTTCCTTGAAATTAGCCTCGAAGGAAGTTGCATATTTCAAGTGGATACTAGTAAACCTACAGCTTTTAACAAATTCCTTCCTTTCTCTGGAAGGGAAGCTTCAAATCCATATTCATTTCTAAATCAAGAACTAAGAATAAATGGCAAATAGAGAATGAATGAATGATGAACGTAAATGCTTCCACATAGAAAAGTATTTGGGGACTTCCCTGGTGGTCCAGTGGCTAAGACTCCGCCCTTCCAATGCAGGGGGCCTGGGTTCGATCCCTGGTCAGGGAACTAGATCCCACATACCACAACTAAGAGTTCGCATGTGGCAACTAAAAGATCCCGCTTGCTGAAACTAAAGATTCTGTGCGGCAACAAAAGTCCCGCATGCGGCAACGAAGATCTCCTACGCTACAACTAAGACCCGGCACAGCCAAATAAATAAATAAATATATAAATATATATATATATATATATATATATATATATATATATATATATAAAGACTGAACTTTGAAGCATTCACAAGAATTAATTTTTAAAAAAAGGATTTGGATCTAAATATTATTCTAGTTTCTTTTGAGGACAAGGGTCAGGAACCCCAACACGCTAAATATGTTCTCAGGTACTCTGTTCCCAAGAATTCCCTGGCGGTCCAGTGGTTAGGACTCCACACTTTCACTGCTGAGGGCGTGGGTTCGATCCCTGGTTAGGGAACTAAGATCCCACGAGCCACGCGGTGCAGTCAAAAACAAAACAAAACAAAAACCCTGTTCTCAAGTCCATGGTAATCCCTGCTGAAATATATATTATAAAGCCTAGAACAGAGAAGATTCTCTTATTAAATATAAATGTAAATAGCTGCAATAGATAAGGCCCTGAAACCCTGTGCAACGTATGGGGAGAGGCATCTAGAATACAGAGCAGGAGGGAAAACCATGGCATGCTCAGATTTTTTTCCCCAGATCTAATTTTTAAAACTTCAGGGCAAGCTCACTCCAAGGAGAAATTGTATTAAGCACAGACTCATTTATTTTCTGCTGATGAACACAACCATGTGAACAGCTGATAAAAGTCATCTCTTTCGGCAAAAGGATACCAGCAATGTAGTTATGAGTTTCAATTCCAAAGTTCAAAACCACCTTATTTGCTAATGCAATTATAGGTGTGTTGCCACTGCACTAGGCTAAATATATAGGTGACTTTTAGTTCTGCCTTTTTTTATTGTCTTACTTAGCAGGAATGTCCAGGAAACATGCTCTACCTACCAGAAAAGAAGTGTTTCAGACATCCATTCAGGAATTGAACGCAACGGGAGGTGATAGGAGTATTTCTGGAAAAGTGTCAAAAATCCTTAATTTAAAAAAGTTCTCAGCATGAGCATGCTGAGTGTGTGTTTTGAAACCTGGGTGAGGAAGGCTAGTTGCAGAGTTTTCAGCTGCCATCTGCTCAGGCTCTTCAGAGAAGGCTCCTCCACAGCCCATTGACAATGACCCTGTGCTGGGGCTATTTTCAGGGAATCTCATTGATTCTCCATTTCATTCAATCTCAAAGCCTTGAAGCTAGTCACATAGGGCATGACATCTATTACAAATTCTCCACTCTAGCCCTGCAACTGTCTTGAAAGCTATTAAGCCTAAAGACAGGACTGCCTACATGATTTGTGAGGTCCAGTGCAAGATGAAATTCTTAATACTTTTTGAACATTTTCATGACAGCAAAAGCAGAACATTAAACCAAGTACTGGATTTCTCTAAGCAAAGGGTCCTATGTGACTGTGTAGATCGCAGGCCCATGAAGACATCCCTGCTTATAGAAATGTTATTCACCTTCTCCTGCAATGAGTGCCATGTATATTGGCTACACTTCTCTCCATGAATCCATGATTTCCCTGATGTTACTCCCCTCTCATTAAGCTAACATAATCAACTTCTTACATATAGACAATATATGTTCATGCACGTGTGTGTGTGTGTGTGTGTGTTTCAAGAACACTAAGGAATGCATTTTGCAAAAAGAAGTAGAGAATACTGACTCTCATTTACCCAATCTCAATGAGCTTACTGTTAGATTTCTTTAGACCATGGATTCATGGGCCAAAGCACAAGATGCTCACCTTTAAATCCTTGATGTACCTTATTTTTCAAACATAAAATATTGCCTTCAGCATAATAATATCAAATGCTCACATTCATAATACAAAAAGAATATTGAAAGAAGAAATGTCAGCATTATTACTTAGAGGTAAAATAAAAAGGCTGCAGGGAGGTTAGGCATGAAGTATTATCAAATATGAAATGCTAGGAGTACTTCCATTAATGTTAATAAATTAGCATTCTGTATTTAGCTAGGCATGATTAGTACATGATTTGTTTAAATTAATGTTATAGCATAATAGATTCAGAATCACTATAAATAATTTAAGATTTTTTATTATTGATATTTTCCTTAAAACCTGAACTACCCAAAATGTTGAAGGTGATCCCTTGTTAATGGACCTGGTTTTAATGACCTATCTTAGAGCAGCATCTCCAGAGCATTGCTTAGAGCAATTCTCTAAGAGTAAATAAATACAAAGAAGCAAAAAGCTTGAGAGAAAGAATGAAAAGCAAATGGACATTCAATTATTTCTAAACAAGGTTAATTTTCAGCCCGGTTTGTGGCTTTAACACACACAGCTAGCGCCACCTATAGAAACAAAAATAAAAAATTGTGCTAACAGCAAACAGGCTGTTTCCGCAAAAACTGAACCGGATCAAACATCATAAAGGAATGAGTCATCATTTTAGTGAAAAACTGTGGTCTTTGTTCAGTAAACAAAGAGACCTCACTCTAATGAGCTTCAGCACTGAGCTACTAAAGGGTTATTAGAAATGGAAAATGTGGTTTATCATCAAGGCTGCTTCTGAGTCTTATCCCAGCCTATTGTAAGAGAAAAACAAAAGTGAAACACGCACAATTCTACCAGAGGGGTAAAGCGTTACTGAGCCTTTTATTTTAACTAACGTATCACATTATTTGTCCTTTTCTTCTCTAACTCAACGTACATTCAAAACAACATTTTGGGGCTTCCCTGGTGGCGCAGTGGTTGAGAGTCCGCCTGCCGATGCAGGGGACACAGGTTCGTGCCCCGGTCCGGGAAGATCCCACATGCCGCGGAGCGGCTGGGCCCGTGAGCCATGGCCGCTGAGCCTGCGCGTCCGGAGCCTGTGCTCCGCAACGGGAAAGGCCACAACAGTGAGAGGCCCGCGTACCGCAAAAAAAAAAAACATTTTGGAGACATCTACTGTCTGCCAAGTACTTGAAAATAAAATACTTACTCTGTCCTTGGAGCATCCAACCTAATTGGAAAAATATATACATATATACATAAATAACAGAATACAGCGTAGGAAGTATTAAATGCCATAAAACTCTTCATGGCACAGATAAAAACTGTGATGTGTAGCGGAGATACTTCTAGCTGGAAGATCAGGTAAAGTTACATGGAAAAGTGGTACGTGAGCTGGACTTTGAAGAAAAGTTTGATTTGGAAATGAGATTAGGACAAAAGGGAAAAGTGGGAAAACACAATTTATGTATGAAGAATAGCGAACAGTTCAGAAAGAAAGTAGAAAGAGAGACACATTTGAAGGGTATCCTGGAGCCAGATCATAAAGAATCTTAGACAGCAAAGTAATAAAATAGAAAACACTTGCATAGTGTCTGCAATGTGTCAGGTTCCAGTCCACAAACTTTCTATCAATTAACTCATGTCATCCTCAGAATCCTCGTCCTCAGAGGTAGGTACTGTATTTAATATCTCAACTTCACAGATAAGAAACTGAAGTATAGCAAGGTTACATAACTTGACTTGAGATCACATAGCCAGTAAGGTTTCAACCATGCCCAGAACCACCACCCACTACTGGCTCTTGGAATAAAGAGTCTGGACTTAACTCTCCAGCATGAAGAAAAGTGGAATACTTGCTCTTGTTTTTATAAAAGTAAACAAATACTTTCATGGAAAAGTAAATAGATGCCCATATAGATACCTCAAAGGATAAAGCAAAAAAAAGGGGGAAAATACAGTTTTACTTCCCAGAGATACATTCTGATAACTGTTTTTCTCTTTTTACTCCAAAGTGTTTCAAAACTTCATGGACACAAATTAAAGAATAAAAGAGAACTGAGGTTGGAAAGAAACATAGCCTGCCCCCACCCCCGCCATTCCTGCTCCACAGCCCCTACCCCAGAAGCAGCCTCTTTCTTTTTTTTTTAATATAAATTTATTTATTTTTGGCCGCATTGGGTCTTCATTGCTTCGCGTGGGCTTTCTCTAGTTGTGGCGAGCAGGGTCTACTCTTTGTTGTGGCACGCGGGCTCAGTAGTTGTGGTGCACGGGCTTAGTTGCTCCACAGCACGTGGGATCTTCCCGGACCAGGGCTCAAACCCGTATTCCCTGCATTGGCAGGCAGATTCTTAACCACTGCACCACCAGGGAAGTTCCACAGCCTCTTTCTTGATTTGACAATTGGAGGAAGTATTTCTTGAAATCAGGTACACTACTCCTGCATCTCATAATGTTTGACAATTACAATACAGCTTCGAAGTCTACTATTGGTTATCTTAATCATTTTAAATTATATAGTGGTCCTCTACCTATTCTATCAACTTTAGTTGGCTCATTCTTCCCTTTGCAAAATGAGAATATTAATTCCTCATACCTCCTTTCAACTTTCTTCCCCTGAACTTCTGCATTTGCACTTTTACTTTTATAGTACCAAGGTTGTTAACGTTTATATTCTCTGCTGCAACCATAATCAGGTCTCCTATTCTTTGTACTTAGTTTGACTTTCAGAGCTAAAAAAAAACCAATAAAGAACATTTACATTAATATGACTCAATATTTTTTACTGCAAAGCCAAATATAATGCTATGATTATATTTCCTTTTTTACAAGTCCAATGTCACAACCCCTGGGCCATGGTGAGAAGAATGATCCTTGTGTCAAGGTGAAATGGGTTCTCTTATAGTCTATCAATTATGTTTAAAATCATTGCATATCTTATTTTGCTTCAAATTTGGATCACAACAGCTTGTGGTCTTACATAGATTTTATTTTTTGGGGGGGGAGTTTTAAATTGCCTTTTTTTGGAGTCCTCTGTACTCCTATTTCAAGCTGATATGTTTGTGCTACAGGCCTGGGGCATAGTTCTTATCCTGGATTTTCCTTCACTGACCTCTAGAATTGGATCCACCACTCCCTCTTGTCCTCTTGGAGTAGATCCAGCCTCTTTCTTGAATTCCTCCCTTGCTTTTCTAGAGTATATCATCATAAAACTTCCTGAGAAGGATTATGCCAGAGATAAACTTTCTGATTCCATGAATTCCCAAAAATATCTTTATCTTGCCATATGACTCAACTTCCTAACAGGAAAAGTAAAGCCACTAGAGCATTTAAACAGAGGAAATTTCATGGAAAAAATTGGTTACATAAATAATGGAAGAACTAAGAAACCAAACAAGGAGAAAGGCAACGCAATTATTACAGACTGTGGACGTTCACGGTCATCCTTAGGCTCGAGGGACAAAGCAAGAGGTGGTGTTCACAGATCCCACCCCTGGGCCAGGTAACCCAGGAGAAACTTGAGCCACAGTGAACACACAGCAAAGGTCAGATTCCACAGCAGGGGGAGGGGTGGGAGGGATTGGGAGGAATTATATCCTGGTATCTTCATTCCTCCTGTGCTCTCTCACTGCTTGAACCCAACCAGAAGGCAGTAAAACAGGAGCCTGGGAAGTGCAGCCTACGGAACAAGTCTCCTGCAGTACAGAGCACAGTGGAGGAAAGGCAAGGAATCTATCCCAGAGCAAAGTCCAGCCCTCACTCATACTCGATTTATATTCTTGCCTAGTATAAAATTCCAGGTCCTCAGTTCTATTTCTTCAGAGCTTCAAAGTCATTGCTCCACTGGCTTCTAGCATCTAATGTTGTGAATAAGAAATCTGATGCCAGTCTGATTCTTCTTTCATTTTATCAAGCCACTATCAAGCCAGTGGAGCCCATCAAGCCACTGGAGAAAGTGAAAGTCCCAAGCTTCCTATTCCAAATAAGACATCACTGCCATCAACATTCTTTCCTTCTCATCTCCCCTCAACCCATCTAGCCTGTCAGACCACTTTGCCCACAGAACAGGAAAAGGAATATTTTAGAGCACCTCAAATTTCTGGCATTCAAAATAACAGTCACCAGGATTCCCCAGAAGGATGCACTAACTTTCCCGTGGGTCACCAAACCATTCATGCCCATAACAGACCCTCCTCAGAGTAGGTGCTGAATAAGTATATGTTGAATAAATAAATGAAACTACCTGGAGATAACAGACCTCAGGACTCTTGTCTCTCTTCCTTGTTTTCCAGGTGCCACAGAAACCCCAAATCTCCAGGTTCTCCATCAACATATCCCTATAGTGATCTAGACCCATCCTAATCTGATCCTATTTCCCAAACCTTCCATCATGAGCCGTGGAACTCATGATCCATCACCTGTAAGTTCCCTTCCTCCTTCTAAAACCCCAGCAACATTTGAATGTATGTATCAGGTGTACCTCCTTAATTCCGTCCTTTACCACCCCGCCTCCTAACAACTACCATCACTCTCCCTAATTCATTAATGACTCTAACATCTGCTGTGTCAATTTCCTATGGCTGCTGTAACAAATTACCTCAAACTTATTGGCTTAAAACAACACGAATTTATTACCTTACAGTTCTGGAGTCTAAAATGGTTTCAGAAAGAGCTGCATTCCTTCTGGAGGTGCTACCTCCTAGAAGGGGAGAATCTATTTCTCTGCCTTTTCTAGCTCCAAGAGGCTGCCCACATTCCTTGGGCCATAACCCCATATCACTCCAATGTCTGTCTCCATCATGACATCTCCTTCTCTTACTCTGATCCTATTGCTTCACTCTTACAATGACCCTTGTGACTAATTGCCCCTTAGCCCCATAATCCAGGGTAAACTCCCCATCTGAAGATCCTTAACTTAATAATATATACAAAGTCCCTTTTGCCATGTAAGGAAACATATTCACAGAGTCCACAAATTAGAACATGGGCATTTTTAGGGGGCCATTACTGTACTCACATACCCACCCTCCCTTCCACCCCTAGTCCTGTCGCCATTCTCAGTGTATCAGCATCCATTGGAAGATCTGTCCAACACCTAGACCTCTCAGCTCTTTGGTGCTAATAATCATATTTTCTTCCACCATACTTCAGTCACTTATCCCATGGTCATACTCATGACCTTGCCATTACCATCAACCACACTTCCTCCAATATCTGAATTTCAAATACCCCAATTTTTTTTACTACAACCTCATTTCATTGAAATCACTAACTCTAGCAATAATACAAATCCGAAAACTTCCAGCCCGTTAACTATAGCAGGTTTTTAGTTTCTCTCACCCTTCTTACATTCATCCTGACCCAGCCTAGATCCTATGGTCCATCATTATAATCCCTCCCTTGAAAACCCTTAATTTGTTTGCCCTTTTTACCGACCCACACAACACCTGAAAAAGCATCCTTGGTCAAATCCAATCAAGAGATTTAAATTCTCGGGGGGGGGTGGTAGTGGCGTTGGCGGGGAGGTAACAGGGGATAGGGCAGGGTCAAGCCTCTGAGGCCATCTTACAAGAGTACACAATATAATAAATATAAAATGACCAAAAACTAGTAACGTCTGCACATAGTAGAATCCAATAAGCTTTAGCTATTATTAAACTATTCTTTTGTCCTACTTTCTGTATTATTGCTAAAACGGTGTAATTCTAATAGCTAACAAACTATTTCACCACTGTTAGCTTTTTTTTTTTAAGATCCATGTGGGCCCCACACTTCTGGGTTTCTGATCATGTGGCCCAGTACTGAAATATCTGGGTGACTGTGCTTTATTACAAGTACACCCTCCATTCCTATAAATCAAGTCAGATTTCAGCATAGCCCAGATGAAGAAATACAAAGCCTGTTCTCGGAGAGCCATATTACACACCAAGGAGAAATAGGATCTCATCAATTGGTATGATCAGGAGTCTGGTTAGCATTTATGGAAGTAGACTCTAAGGGTCTTAAAGAAAATAAAATGTATGGTTTGATTATCAATATGGATGCACTTCCCTGGCATTCAGGATTTAAATGTGTTAGTGTGAGCTTGTGGAAGTGTCTTTATAGCTTTCTAGTTGGTTAACTGAAGCTTGGACTAAACAATAACCTATACTGTGGGTATGAGATGGCAAAATTTCTCTAGCATACTGTTGAAAAGTGGTTTATTAATTTTTAACATGCATAAATATCACCTGTAGATTTGGTTAACCAGTTTCCTGGGCCCCAGACCCAGAAATTCTGATCCAGTAGGTTGAGGAGGGCCTTGAATTTGCATTTCTAACAAGCTCAGGGGTGATGCCATTGCTACTGGCACGAGGACCTAGGACCTATTAATCCCTACACTTGGAGAGCACTACTATAAAGGAATCTGAAGTCTCAGGGAGAAACGAATACTGGAGTACATCTATTACGTGCAATCCGCTGGACCACCCCTTAGCTATAACTTGGTTTTAGACAAGTTAGATGGAGATGTCCCGAAGCAGTTAGAAATAATATATTGGAACACAAAGAATACAGATATGGAATTTTTATCAAGAGGTCATAAAATTACCTCAAATAACATCTCACTGATAGAATCATAAATGGAAAACTAAGATTTTTGTGCTGAGCAGGTCTGCTACCAGAGTGGACCACCACGAGTCAAAGGAGTCCTAGATTCTAGACCAAAGTTTCTCAACCAATTTCTCATGACTGCTTCCCTAAGGAGCCATAATTGCCTTCCCCCATGAAATTTTAATGCCACAGATATACTGGCACATGTACTGTATGTAATGTATAGCTGTGAGATATATATATGTATATATATATATATATCCAGGCATACCTCATATTATTGCACTTTATTGCACTTTGCAGCTACTGCATTTTTTACAAATTGAAAGTTTGTGGCAACCCTGCGGTGAGCAAGTCTGTCGGTGGCATTTTTCCAACAACATTTGCTTACTTCATGTCTCTGTGACACATTTTGTTTAATTCTCAGAATATCTCAAACTTTTTCAGTATTATTATATTTGTTTTGATGATCTGTGATCAGTGATCTTTGATGTTACTACTATGACTCACTGAAGATGAGGTGACGGTCTGTATTTTTTAGCAATAAAGTATTTTTTAATTAAGGTATGTACATTGTTTTTTTCAGACATAATGCTATTATTGCATACTTAATAGAGTACAGCATAGTGTAAACATAACTTTTATATGCACTGGGAAATCAAAGTATTTATGCGACTCACTTTATTGAGATATTCCCTTTATTGCAGTGGTCCAGAACCAAACCCACGATATCTCCGAGGTCTGCCTGTGTATAAAGAATTTTTTCACCCCTCCAGAACCAGTTTTTACCCTCATTGGGAAGGTAGGTTCTAGACCCAGATCCACCATTACCTTGTTAGGTTTTCTTAAGCTATTATCATTTCTGGGTCTTAGTTTACTCCTTACAATCTGACCAGGAAGTGTGAGATGATTCTCAAGATTCCTCCAGTGTTCTGCCCCTTCACAGTTACTATTCCATTAATGGACTTGCCCTTTGACATATGTACAGTATTTGGTTGCATCTCTGTGAGTGGTGTACATTGAAAAGCTGCCAATAAAATGAATACAAAAATAAGCTACACTTTTTCTCAATCTGGCATCAATGTTGCTTTTGAGCCCCCAGTCAGCCTAAAGCAGATAGCTTAGTTTATTCCATTCTGGCAAGCTCAGGACAATCTGACAATTTGCCAGTCATATTTAGGACTTATCACCATCCTCCACCAGAAGTTCAAAGCACTTTCTCCTCTGCTGGGCCCCATATGGATTAGAAGCATCCACGTTATTCATTTCTTCTGCCCATTTTTTAATTTGGTTGGGTTTTTTTTTTTTGATGTTGCATTATATGAGCTGTTTATATATGTTGGATATTAATCCCTTATTGATCATCTCATTTGCAAACATTTTCTCACATTCAGTAGGTGGTCTTTTTTTTTGTCAATGGTTTCCTTTGCTGTGCAAAAGCTTTTTAAAAAATTAAAAAGTTTAATTGTTTATTTTTGCTTTTATTTCCTTTACTTTAGGAGATGGATCCAAAAAAATATTACTGTGATTTATGTCAAAGAGTGTTCTGCCTATGTTTTCCTCTAGGAGTTCTATAGTATCCAGTCTTACATTTAGGTCTTTAATCCATTTTGAGTTTATTTTTGTATATGATGTCAGAGAATGTTCTAATTTCATTCTTTTACATGTAGCTGTCCAGTTTTCCCATTTTTCCAAAGAGGAAATGCAGATGGCAAACAGGCACCTGAAAAGATGCTCAACATTGCTATTCATCAGGGAAATGCAAAATCAAAACCATAAAGAGATATCACCTCACACCTGTCAGAATGTTATCATTAAAAAGAACACAAGGGCTTCCCTGATGGCGCAGTGGTTAAGAATCTGCCTGCCAGTGCAAGGGACATGGGTTCGAGCCCTGGTCTGGGAAGATCCCACATGATGCGGAACAACAAAGCCCGCGAGCCACAATTACTGAGCCCGCGTGCCACAACTACTGAAGCCCACGCACCTAGAGCCCATGCTCTGCAACAAAAGAAGCCACGCAATGAGAAGCCCACGCACCCCAATGAACAGTAGCCCCCCTCACCGCAACTGGAGAAAAGCCTGCGCACGGCAACAAAGACCCAACACAGCCAAAAATAAAATAAACAAACAAATTAATTAATTAATTTTTTAAAAAAAGAACACAAATAACAGATGTTGGCAAGGATGTGGAGAGAAGGGAACCCTCATACACTGTGGTGGGAATGGAAATTGGTGCAGCCACTGTGAAAAACAGTATGGAGGTTCCTCGAAAAACTAAAACTAGAACTATCATATGACCCAGCAATTCCACTCCTGGGTAGGTATCAAAAAAAAAAAAACAAAAAAAACACTAATTCAAAAAGACACATGCACTCCACTGTTCATATTCATAGCAGCATTACTTACAATTGCCAAGGTATGGAAATGACCTAAGTGTCCATCAACAGATGAATGGATAAAGAAGTTGTGATATATAAATATACACAAAGGAATACTACTCAGTCATGAAAAATAATGAAATTTTGCCATATGCAGCAACATAGATGGACGTGGCGGGCATTAGGCTAAGTGAAATAAGTCAGATGGAGAAACACAAATACTGTATGATATCACTTACATGTGGAATCTAAAACTTATAACTAATGAATATAGCAAAAAAGAAGCTGACTCACAGATATAGAGAGCAAACTAGTGGTTACCAGTGGGGGTGGGGAGGGGCAATATAGGGGTAGGAGAGTGGGAGGTACAAACTGTTGGGGTAAGATAGGCTCAAGGATGTATTGTACAACATGGGGAATATAGCCAGTATTTTGTAATAGCTACAAATGGAAAGTAATCTTTAAAAATTGTATACAATTTTTTTAATTTTTAAGAAATAGATAAATAAAATAAAATATATTAAAACTTTTTAATTTAACAAATAAATAAAGAGCAGCACTACTATAAAAAAAGAAAGAAAGAAGAAACATCCATGTTAAACAAGAGGAAAAAGGTGTGGCCTGTTTTCTATCCCTCCATTCTACTTCCATGTACTGGCTCCCGGGTAGATGCCTTCAGCAGATCTCTGAGGGAGCAGCCCCCTTCTCACCCATGGCTTCATTTTCTTTCAGTTGCTGGGAGGATTTAACTGTTGAGGTTGGCACAGTTTTGTCTCTCACCCAGAGTCAGATGCTGGCTCTGTCATATAGAACACGCCATGGTCTGTTGATGCCCATCTGGGTGTCTTGCCCATGCATATTTCTGGTGACCCCTTCACTACTGAGCAGTGTCTTGAAGGGTACAAACAAGCTGGCCCATGCTCATAGCTACAGTCTTGAGTTTATCCAGGCCTCAGGGATTCTAGGACTCTCTGACATAGCAAACTTTAAGACCAAGAGAAAACAGGGTGAGGAAGATCTTGACTCCTTCATACCTGCTTTGTTTTCTGCCACTTAAACACTGTTTGAGAAGTTGGTCTCCTGCGTTCAGAAATGTCACCAAACTTTCAGAGAAGAGCACCTTTGTTGGGAAACACGGTGACCACATGAGACCCCGTTGGGGAAGGCAGAGAATAAAGGTCACAAATTCCCTTTTCAACTCTCTTTCAGCCATACCACATCTCCTGATGGAAAAGTCTAGTAGTGTTACTGAACATAAGTTCTGTAAGGTCGGATCTTAACAAACGGCACCGCGAAACAGAGCAAAGCTTCAAGTGAGCTTTATTAGGGAGCGCTCCCGGGCGAGATTCACTGGTCCTAGAGAAAGGGGCCAGAGAAGTGCACCCGGGTGAGGGTTGGGCAAGATTTTATAGGGGAAGAAGGGAAAGGGGTGTGGTGAATCTGGGAGGGCGCAGGGTATTCCTTATTTGGTGGTCTTTTCAGGTATCCTGGGGGACCGTTTGTCCCGCCCCTCGAAAGGCGGGAAGGCTGGGCTGGGTTCAAAGTCCCCAGGTCAGTTCCTGGAACTGGGTGGTCCGGAGAATTTCGGTCTGATGCAACCTGTGAATCTGATTGTGTTCCCCTGCCTCGGGCCAGTTGGCCTTACAAGTTCGTGTGCCCAGTGGACAGTAAGGCCAAACAAACCAAAATTTGTTTGAAGCAGAGAAAGGTTTATTGCAGGGCCAAGCAAGAATGGGTGGTTTATGCTGAAAAACCCCGAACTCCCAATGGTTTTTAGGGAGAAGTTTTTAATGGGCAAAATTTGCGGGGAGGGCTGCAGAGTGTGTGACTTTCTTCTGATTGGGTGGTGGTGAGGCAACAGGGCGATACCCCAGGAATCAAGAGCTCAGCCTGAAGTTACCATCCTCCACATGGGTGGGAGATTTTGTTCCTGCAGAAGAACTTAAAGATATTATGTACATTCCATGAGAAGGAACCAGGAACCTGCCCCAAGGCTGCATTAATGTTTCTTCACTGCTCCTCCCTTGTTTCTGCATTCCCCCACTTCCCTGATTGGCAACTGTTTGAATCTGCTCTTTGGAGCTCAGGGAAGATCTAGGAGGCTGAAGCCTTTATCCTGCAAATAAGAAATGAGGGATCTGGAAAGGCTTTTGCACGCAGAAGGGCCCTTCAGCATCCTGCTCAGTTTCAGTAAGACAGGGTGAGGGTATTTATTTTAACTAAAAAGAAATAAAATATTTTTAGTCCTCGAGTCTGATTTTTCTCCTCTATAACCCACTCTCCACTTAGCCAGCAAGTGGAGGATAAGAAACCACTCAGCAGCCTTTAATAAAACTTGTAGTGTATATACAGCATTAGGATTTGTGATTCATGACTTTTTATCTTATCTGTCCTATGCTCCAAGGTCTTAGAAGCAGAGAAATTACAATTTAACACTTCATACTGAGTTTTATCTACTTCCCCCACATTTGTACCTCATCCTGTAATCTATCTCTAAACTAATGGTGCAATTATCCACAGAGTTTCACTCAATTCAGAACAGAGGGATTATCCTGGGTGCCTCCCTCTTCCTTATCAGTGATAGTCATCAGTCATTAAAACCTGTAAATTCCTCCTTAGTCGTTTATCTCTGTCATACACCCCTTCTCTGTCCCTCTGTCTTAATTCCAGCCTTCATCACTTTTTGCTTAAACAATTGCAGTAAATTCCCAATTGGTTTCAAAGTCAATGAAACCTCTCCTCCCTCCACACTAAGCATATCTTCCCAAGGATGTGACAAGGTAACTCTCCTGCCTCAAAACATTTAACAGCTGTGGAAACAACACTAGCCCCATAGGTAAGAAAAGGAAACATGAAATCAGAAATGTTTCTTCTTTTTTGAAGATAATAAACTTTAATCAATAATCTTGAAGCAATTCACTAAGACTTAAAAAGGTATTTCGTTTATTCAGGTACTGTGTTGTGAATGCCTTCTCTTTGCTGGTAACAGAAGCTCTAGGGGAAAAATAGCACTAAGGGAACTAAACAGAGAACTTATTTGCTAGCTGATTAAATTGGGTGAAGATCTAAAGTAAGATTAAATTGATCATGCTCGATCTGTTCACTATCTCAAGCGACAGATTTCTCCAGTGTTTTCCTGCCATTTTCAGAGTGAATAAGACCTGTGTGCTGCCAAGCTGTTTTATTACCCACATAAAACGCAAACCTTTTTGTTTGTCAAGATTTACATGGTTAGAGGATTATCGTAAATCACAATTAACAATAGTTTAGGAGATTAGGTTCATGAATTTTACATGTTATTAATCACCTTATCGAAATAGTGCCCGTCTAGGGTTTTACGCAGATTTATTTTTCTTCTTAGTACTTATCACTAACAAACATTTTGTCTATTTTCTTGTCTCCACCAGAAAGTAAACGCCATAAGGGCAAGGAGTTTGTTTTGCCAAAACAATGGTACAATATGTCTTTTATTTGTATGTATCCCTAGTACAGAATTTGGTACAAAGTGAGCCTCAGTAAATATTTGTTTAACGGGTAAATGAGAATGATAGGAGGGGAAAATCTTCCTCACGTAGCCAAGAAATGGTTTTTCAACTTACAAATTACATGCATACGAAGAGATCTCAAAACAACCCTGGGTAAGAGGCAGAGCCTGTTGTACCAACCTATTATACTAGCTAGTATTCACTGAACCTTGAAAATGTGTCATGGGGAGGTCACAAAGCAATGAAAGAACTCCTAAAATCCGGCCAGGCGGCTCTCCCACCTCGTGCGACTCAGCTCCTTTTGTAGATTTCACATCCGCCGCAAGAAACCCGTTGGCTCCGGTCTGAAACTGCCAATTTGGCACACTATCTGGAAATAAATTCTTGACAAGAGGAAAGAAACGGGACGAAGGAATAATTTTTAATTCTCATACTACCCTCTTTCAATTTTAAAATAATTTTTTAACTGCTGCAAGTGAAACTGTTGAGAGAAAAACGAAGGTGAGCTCCGCTACCCAGAGCTAAAATGGCTGAAATGCCTTCTCTGCCCACACCCGCGATGGACGTTGACTGCGAGGCTCCCAACAATCCTCCACTGGCCCCGCCCCTACAACTAGGAACCCCTCCTTCCTACTACCCGCCCTTCCGTTAGGCCTCCGCTCATGATTGGCTGTCCGTAGTGTTTGCGACTTCTCCGGATGTTGCGTCACGCAGCGAGCTAAAGAGACTGCGCTCACAATCAGTAAGAGGTGGGCAGAGGGCGCGAGAGGTGGTGGTCGTTGCGTTTAGCCGGCCCGGAAGGGGAACTGCGCGCTTGAGTTGACCAGGGACTGAGGTAAGGCTCCCCCGGGCCGTGAGGCACCGCGATCCACCGTACTACTGACAACCGGCCCCGTTGGGCCGCTGCGTGTGTGTGGGGAGGACTGGAGGCGGCGGCGCTGCGGGCTGCGTCACGGGCTGGCGGCGTGTCAGGGCCGTCCTGCAGGTGACCGGGTGGAGGGGACGGCGACTTCGGGGCCTGGGGCAGGCGGGCAGGGGCCCGCTGTCTCTGCCTGCTTCTCCCTGGGCAGCGAGGTGCTGAATCATCCCCGCGGCCGGGCCGCCCAGGCGCCGCTGTGGTAGATAAGGGGGTGCCTGCGGCTGGTGTGCTGTGGAGTGCGTTGACTTTGGGAGGCTAGAGTTTTTGCTGCCGGGCTCTCATCCGAGTCTTGTGATCCGAGCTCATCGATGCACACGAAAGCGTACGGGGTCGGTAATAGTATCTATTTTGTAGTTAAGGCACCTGAGTCTCAGGGATCAAACATTCGCACGAGGCCACTTCTAGCCTATGATAGAAGTAGAATTCCCACTCTGGAGGCCTCTCTGAGCTGGTGCTCCTCAGTAGATGTGTTGAGGTATGAGAGGCACAGCATCTTTAGGCTGAGATGACGTAATGCCACGAAAGTGCTAGAATGATTCGGTTTTTTTCCAAAGAATAGGTGTCAGTTTTGCACACCCCTCGCAGATCCCGTGGCAGAGTTGGAAATACATTCAGATAGGTATTTAAAAGCAAAGATTCTTAGCTTTTGGGGTGCTAGTTAAAATACATATTACTGTGTCTTATTCCAAGGGGTTAAATCATTAGGACCGAAGTTAGACCTAGGAATCTACATCTTTAAGGTACATCTCAGGTGGTTTCAATACTTTGAATATTTTTACATCATATTTTGAAGGGAAGTAATACTTCGCATGCTTGGTTTCCACCGATGTTTATAACCTTGCAATGTAGTATGACCTTGAAGAGTTAATCACTTCTTGGATGACATTTTTCCTCTGCTCAGAAGTTATTCTTAGCCCTTTTTTAAATTTTCCCACTGAATGCTGGTATAAATCTTCAGACAAAACCACATGTATAAAATCCATCACACACCCCTTAATTCTCTTGATATTAAATCCACTCTGTATTGGACACATAAAAGTCATTCCTCTTGTTATTGTTCCGATTGGGATTTAAACCCATTTTGGTGGTCCATCCCAAACCAGTTCTGTGGGATGGATATCTTGAACTAACAAGGGACAAGCAGAGTATTCATCATTATCATTTTAAAAGGTCACTTTATTTCACCTTTTCTCCTAAGAGATGATTGGTTCTTTCTTAGAGCCGGTGGGTTGGTTAATGGGTGATTTTGTCTCTGTCTCTAACTAGCATTTCAGATCTGCTTGGTAAACCTGGTGCCCCACCATGCTGGCCGCAAGACTTGTGTGTCTCCGGACACTACCTTCCAGGGTTTTCCACCCAGCTCTCACCAGGGCCTCCCCTGTTGTGAAGAATTCCATCACGAAAAATCAGTGGCTCTTACCACCCAGCAGGGTAAAGATAATCTGAATATTTTTATATTGTCTGTCTCTCTGTATGCTCCTGGGACCATTTTTTTGACAGATTGTGAAGCTCCCTATTCTACCATTAGTGATTTACTGAAACAGCTGTGAAAATGTACCAAATCAGCTCTTTCTCCCTATTAGTGTTCTGTTCCATCTTTATCATATATGAAAAAGAACTCCTGTAACTTCTCCTTTACTTACAGCTCTTGGAATTTCTCATTCAGAGAATTTAGAGTAATTTGTGAAGGGTTGAGAGCTGTATGGTTCAACAGAGAGATCGTGGAGCCTATTTTCAAAAGCTTAAGAATATTACAATTTGGCCAATAACTTATTAATAAGTTACTAAACATGTCATTTCAGCTCTTGTTTAGAGAATGGTAAAACAAA
This sequence comes from Tursiops truncatus, assembly GCF_011762595.2. NCBI lineage: Eukaryota > Metazoa > Chordata > Mammalia > Artiodactyla > Delphinidae > Tursiops > Tursiops truncatus. Next base: position 50,148,176 of record NC_047049.1, on the reverse strand, counting down.
ATCTGTCAAGTTAGAGAGAAACCCATTTCCTTTTGTAGTAGATTTCTGCTCTAGCATTCAAATTAGGAGTATAAATTTTGAAATGTGAGGTAGATAAGGAAATATACAGAAGCTAGAAGAGACAACTTTTTTCTCTTAAATTAACTGTTCCACTGTTGAAAAAGAGCTAAAATAGAGGTAGTAGTCATCCATCCCTTTGGCTTTGTGTTAAAGGAAGGATTGAGCCCATTTCCCAGATGAAAAAATGCAGCTAATACTTACTGAATGCGTATCTTTTAAAAGTTAGTGTTTAAAATATGATAATTCTAGAGATATAAATAAAATTTGTAGTTTATGAAATAAACAGTTCTGAAACCTGAACTAAGAAGTTAGGTTGTAATGAATTAGTGAATCACTTCGAAGATAGAGCACAAGTAGGGTCTACATTTAATTTTTTAGATTGGCTAACATACTTTCATAGTGAAGTATGTATGACTTACATACATAGAAAGTACCAAGTTACATTATACAGAGTTTTCTAGGATGATGAGATTCTCTGTTTTATTTTGTTGTTAACATTCTTTTGGTGTGGGTGGTGTGTGTCTTTGTTTCCATGTGTATCAGGAATATGCCACCAAGACAAGACTTGGAATTCGTCGTGGGAAAACTAGCCAAGAACTCAAGGAGGCAGCTTTGGAGCCATCACTGGAAAAAATATTTAAAAGTAGGTGCCAGCCTTTAGTAAACTCGTGTTTTAAAAAAAGGTCCATGAACGGCCTCCTTAAGGTATATGCAAACTTGTACATATGTGCATTTTGTGAGAATAAGGGCAGTCATCCTCAGGTATCTGATGACCCTGAAAAGGTTGATACTTCACACTGAGCTCAGTGGTCCCCAGTCACGTTTCTTCCAGAAAAAAATTTTACTTTCACCATTTTTTTTAAGAATTATTAAGTAATGTGCCGTGATCTGAAAGTTATAATCTGTTATTGAAGTTCATTTGAAGCCACGTAGAATCTTACTTCAAACATAATATTTGTATATGTTTCAGGTCAAGAGTAAATCACCAAAACATAGATGTTAATAAAAAGCTAGTTGTTCAAGAGGGGTCATCTTGATTGACTGCCCATTTAGGGCCTCTCAGGAAGCAATACCCTAATGACATCAGTTTGGTTCACAGTTTGGATTTCAGCTTTGCAAGTTCAGAATCTAGATTGGTAATCTACCCAAAATCAAAGAACACTACTGCTCCTTAACAGCCTTGCAAAAGGTCAATACCCATCTTCCCTGACTTAAAATGGAGTTATGTCCTGATAAACCCATCATAAGTTGAAGATGTCCTGAAGTTCAAAATATATTTAATATACCTAACTTACCAAATATCATAGATTAGCCTAGCCTACCTTAAGCCTGTTCAGAATACTTAACATTAACCTACAGTTGGGCAAAATTATCTAACACTAAGCCTATTTTATAATTAAGTGTTGAATCCTTCCTGTGATTTATTGAATCCTGAAAGTGAAAAATAGAATTGTTGGGTGAGTACAGAATGGTTATAAGTGTATCGGCTGTTTACCCTCATGATCAACTCGCTGACTGGGTGCCGCTGCCCAGCATCACAAGGGAGTATCGTACTGCATGACAGTAGCCCAGGAAAAGATCAAAATTAAAAATTCAAAGTACAGTTTCTACTTGAATGCATATTGTTTTTTAAAAATCTTAAGTTGGGGACGGGACCATCTGTATTTTAAAATGGGAGAGAGCCCCAGTTGGCATCCCTCAGGGCATTTCTGTCGGTCAGTTGGCCCTAGAAACCAAACTATATGAATCATAGCAACAGTGTAGTAACATTCTTAGGGAACAAACTTTGACTAAAGGGAGCAAGATGCTCTTTGTGAATACCTCCATCCAGTTAAGAGTTGATAAATTATTTCCTCTCGGTACTCTAAAAACCAAGAGCACACTCTCCCTTGATCCTGCTGCATAAACACTAATTACATTTTTCTTTGGTTCATTTTTTTCTTGACTCCATGTAAAGCATCATCTTTGTTTAAAGCACTTTAGACACAATATTAAATATAACGTGATGTTAACATGTTTTTCTCATCTTTATTTTCTAAGAGTGTCACGAGAACACACATCTCTTATGAATAAAATAACATACATCACAGAAGTACCCCTACATCTACAGATACAACACCTCCGCAAATTTTGTTAGAGTGAACTTAAAGATTAATTAAGTCTAATCATTTTAGTCAAGACAGCAGTATTAACTTGCATTTCCTCCTGTGTTCTTCAGTTGATCAGATGGGAAGATGGTTTATTGCTGGAGGGGCTGCTGTTGGTCTTGGAGCTTTGTGCTACTATGGCTTGGGAATGTCTAATGAGATTGGAGCTCTTGAAAAAGCCGTGTAAGTAAATTGTTCTCAAACAATTCGTGCCTTAAAGGTTCCAGTTTTCTTCTTATCCTTATCTTTCACCACTTTTGGAGTATTTTATGTCCAGTGTTCCAACTATGTGGAAATATACATGAAAAAAAATAGAATCTCTCATTTCCTTGGCATATATTTATTCAAACAATAAATAAAAATCTTTTACCAAGGTTATATATGTTTAAGCAAGAAGCAAATGTGTTGTTTTGTATATGTGCCAAGGGCTTATATGTTTTATATTACTTAATTTTTTATGGTAACTCCAACATGCATCATTATTTCCATGATACTGGAATAAGATTTAGAGCAATAAAGTGATATTTCTCAAGATCTCCCACCTAGTAAATGATTCAACCAAAATTCACATTCATAATTCTATAAATTAACTGTGTTGTGTTTCTTACAGAATTTGGCCTCAGTATGTGAAGGATAGAATTCATACCACCTATATGTACTTAGCAGGAAGTATCGGCATAACAGCTTTGTCTGCCCTGGCAGTGAATAGAACTCCTGCCCTCATGAACTTCATGATGAGAGGCTCTTGGGTGGTAAGTTAGCTTGTTTTTGTTTTCCTTTCCCACTAAATAGCAAAAGATTAAATGAAAACTATCGGAGGAGGGGATTAAATGGAAAGAATACCTTACTATATTAAACAGATCTTTGTTCAAGTAATATATGAATTATTAGTGCAGCTGAAACAAAGTAGGAAATACCTTCTTAGGCAAGTCAGCTATTATTCCTTGTTGAATATGTATTTTAGTAGCAGCAAAGATGTTGGAACCTAAACTTACAGGAACATTCTACTTATCTAGCAGCAGATATCAAACAGCTCTATTTTGTAGTAATTTACTAAAAAATAAAGCCGATGAAAATCCATCTTATGTGGCACATATATACAGTGGAATATTAGCCATAAAAAGAAACGAAATTGAGTTATTTGTAGTGAGGTGGATGGACCTAGAGTCTGTCAGACAGAGTGAGTCAGAAAGAGGAAAACAAATACCGTATGCTAACACATATGGAATCTAAAAGAAAAAAAATGGTTCTGAAGAACTTAGGGGCAGGACAGGAATAAAGACGCAGACGCAGAGAATGGACGGGGAGGGGGAAGGGTAAGCTGGGACGAAGTGAGAGAGTGGCATGGACATATATACACTACCAAACGTAAAATAGATAGCTAGTGGGAAGCAGCCGCATAGCACAGGGTGATCAGATCAGCTCGGTGCTTTGTGACCACCTAGAGGGGTGGGATAGGGAGGGTGGGACGGAGACGCAAGAGGGAAGAGTTATGGGGATATATGTATACATATAGCTGATTCACTTTGTTATACAGCAGCAACTAATACACCATTGTAAAGCAATTATACTCCAATAAAGATGTTAAAAAAAAATCCATCTTAGAGGTCAGTGGAGAATAGCTGTCACAAAAACCCAAGCACTCTATACTACTAGGAGTAGAATAGTGCTGGCACTATTCTGAACTTTTCTTGACCCTATATAAGGTTTTATATTCAGTGAGAGTTTCTTGAGCATTTGTTGTTTTACTAGCATTTTTTTATTTTAGTAGGAGAGGACAGGGTAGTCGAGTTTTGTGAAAAAGAAACAGCTTGGGCAAAGGAGAGGAGGTAGTCATTACAAGTGACTTTATAATCCCATTCAAGTGAAGTTTAAGTGTTTGAGGTCTGGAATGTGAAGAAGACACAAATAGAAAGGGTGTGTTTGATTGCTGAGCTGAGGAGAGCACCTAAGCGGTTAGAGGCCATTGCAGATCTAGAACAGCAAAAGTATGATTTGTATTTGAGCTTTAAGAACTAATGTGGAAGAGACAGGAAGCAAGTGTACCAGCTGTGCCTTTTCAAGGTCTAAAATGATGGTAATGCAAACTAGAGCAACGAGTGTGAGACTGGAAGGGAATGGGAGATGGGAAAGTTTATATAACACACACTTCCCACAGCACATTCCCACTGATTCTTCCCATGGGCAACCCAGATCCCTATGACTTCCAAATCTGTAATGTTTCCACTATTCTGTACTTTCCAAAAGGAGAACCATTTGCAGTTGTGTAGCCATTTAGACACTTCAGTAGTAGGGTCTTGCTTCTCAGATGGGTGTCATGAGTCTCCTAGCCTAGAGGTTATTGAAGGCACAGAATCAACTTGTTGCATTCTCATCAGGTATGTCAGTTTTAATCAGAGGTAAACAATTTAAAGCAATGCTTTTGTAATAAAGCAAACATGAAAGATTAAAATATACAAAAGAGTTTAGCCCCTAAAATAAGACTTCAAGGAGGTTTTGTGCTTGGACCACCATATTCTCAGGTGCTTGTGGGCATAAGATCAGTCTCACCTGCCTTTAGGGCTGCTTAAGTAAAATAGTTTAGAAAGCCAGACAGGTGCTACAGAGAGGAAGAAGCCTTTGGGAGGTGACAGACATACACACAGATAATGTCAAAGTTTGTATCAAGTGCTTTTGGAACAGAGTAGAGACATCTGACACTGCTTATTACAGCCAGGGTACCTACCAGAAAAACTTTTCAGGCAAAGAGGTAATCCTTGAATATGTCAACCAGATAGGAAGGACGTATTTTTAGGCACAATAAACAAAATTAAAGAGGTGTGAAACTGGGGCATGTTTGCAGCCTACCAGTTCAGTGTACCTGGAGTGTAGAGTATGGGAAGGTAAAAGGCAAAAAATGAACCTGGATGATGAAGGACTTTAAAAGAAAAATATATAATTGTGTTAAATATCCTGAAAATGCTTTGCATAGAGATAGATGAAGTAGCTTTTAGTAATTGTTTCTCCATTGGAAGGTGGTGAAGTAGAACCCAGCGTGCTTTTCTGTGTTATGAGTGAAGGCTTTCGCATTCTCAGCAAAAACAGCTGTTATGTTTACCTGTACTTTACCTCAGAGGTTGACCGTTCAGATGCCCATGGGTTAGTCATAATGCAGATGAGTGAGGCAGGCCTGGTATGTCACGTGGGATTTTGGCATCTAGAGAAAGCCTTCCAACTAAATGCGTTCTCGCTCAATTGTTTTTTGAATAGTTGGCCAAACAAAACATCTGCTGCCTGATCTTGCCCAAGGGCTGCAAGTTTGCAATTTCTGCTTTAAATTTCCTGAAGATTGATTATCATCTTTCATTACAAACATTTCTTCCTTGTTATGTACAAGGAATATTTAAATGTATAACAATGGAAATCGAAGATAGACAAAGAAAGGGGATGAGGGCCAATTCAGCCAGAAAATTGGGAGGATAGAAATGTAGAATCTTATTTCTCATCTTTTCCATGTGCTGCTTTTTTTCAGGTTTTCATTTAGCAAATATAGAGTTTGAGACAATGTGAGAGAGATATATATATATATATATTCTAATTGGTGTATCATGACTAACTTTTTTAATGTTACTTGTGCTATACCAAAATAAATATAATTAAAAATAATTATTCTGGGATTTTTAAAGGGGTTTTGTTATACCTTTGTCTAACAAGAATAAAATTTTTTAAAGATGATGTTATCTTCCAGAGCTCTACTCATTCACTTAAAGTTGTCTGGAAAACTTTATGTATGATAGTAGGGGGTGCTCTTGCTAATTTGACCAAACTGAAATAAGCACAAGGCCTTTTAATGTGCTAGAAAAATATAGGATTCTGTTTATTACCCTTCATCTTTTTAAACATGGTTTATTGGAGGGACTAACTGGACTTGGAACCTGTGAGTTTCTACTTTGTTGTTGTATAAGGATCAATTTTTCTTAGTAATACATGTCTTTCAGACAATTGGTGCAACCTTTGCAGCCATGATTGGAGCTGGAATGCTGGTCCAGTCGATATCATATGACCAGAGCCCAGGCCCAAAGCATCTTGCTTGGTTACTACATTCTGGTATGTTCTGTTTTACAATTGTTGTTAAACAATCTTAAACACTGCCTTTTTTGATGGCTCTTCACAGTCGTAAATGATATGTACACAATTTAATTAAGCCTCATGTCTGCTAAATAGTTACGGTTTTCTGCACTTATTCCTGGTAGTATTATTGCCAGATCTCCACTCTGGAAAGTTAATGATTCTGATACTAAGACCATGGACAGCCCCAGTATTACACTTGCCTCTGGTGACAGTCTAGTATATGCAGAGATTTCCTTTTATGTGTTTTGTCTAATACCAGTAGGATTTCAGATCTGATACACATCACTTGAGAATTGTTCTTGTTGTATATCTTTAGAAAAATAAGAAACTGGGGGTCTCTACCAGAGAAGGAGGACGTAAGATGTGTGAAAGAATAGGAGCAGAGGTTTTTGCAGTGGAGCATTGGGAAGAAGAAAGCAGTCAAAAAGATCTTTGGAAATTCACTTTTGTGTGTGATGTGGTTAGCTGGGTCAGTAGATAGTTTTTGGCACAAAGTTACTGTGGGCAGGACAGAGGCTGCCCAACCCTGGTATTGTGGAACAGTATTAATATTCCTTTACGTATATGTAATATTTTCCCTAATTATGGAAAGACAAATATTTTAAAGTTTACATGAAGTATTTTCCATTGCAAGTATCCCAGGGTATTGTGCCTCTGGGTTGAGTAAAGAACACCAGATGCAGAAACAAAAATGCTCTAGATGCATGATCTTTACCACAAGCCAAGAGAAATTTTATAAGCATTTCCATGAAAATTCCAGGGAGACAGACTGAAATGTTTTTAACGTGGGTTAATAAATGGAAATTAGTTTTGGGGTACCCAGTATGATGAATTTCCAGTGTGAAATATATCATTTGTATTCTTCATGTGCTGGCTTTGTTTTGGTGAATGTGAGAGAGCATGACTTCCCAGCCTTGGTTTTCAAGCCTCTCTTCCATTAGGTCTTAGGTAATTCAACCATAGATATTTTCCATGGACCTTTACAAGACAGAACTTTTGTGGTTGGGAGGGCGATGGTCCCAATATTTTCTTCTAATACCAGTAACCTGCTTTTAAGAAAAAAAATACTTAAAACGTAGTGTGTGCATTTGCTATAAAATTTAATATCTCTTAGTGCCATATAAATATTCAAGGATTATTCAACGTCTTAGCCAGTAAATAGAGTTCTACACCTGTTTCCCATTTTAGACACTGTTTCCTTGAATAAACAGGTTCAGTGTCATTTTATCTCTGATAAATAGTAGATCCACTTGTTGAATTAAAGTAGCTATGTAGTTTTAATTCGAGCTAGAATAAGTAAGCCTTTCTACCTGTGTTGCTTAGAAAACCTCTTCTTATCTGATATTATTGTAACATATAAATTACTTAAGTTCTGGGTGGTTTTTGGGGGGGTTTTTTTGGTTTGTTTTTTTTTTTGTGGTACGCAGGCCTCTCACTGTTGCCTCTCCCGTTGCGGAGCACAGGCTCTGGACGCGCAGACTTAGCGGCCATGGCTCACGGGCCCAGCCACTCCGCGGCATGTGGGATCTTCCCAGACCGGGGCACAAACCCGTGTCCCCTGCATCAGCAGGTGGACTCTCAACCACTGCGCCAGCAGGGAAGCCCAGTTCTGGGTGTCTTATGTGTGTTGGAGCGCAGTCCCCAAGGCCACCCATTCATTCAGCAATTTGTTAGATGGAGTCACAGGACTCAGCATATAGTTATACTCAGAGCTAAGGTTTATTACAGTGAAAGGATACACAACAGGATCAGAAAGGGAGAAAGATACAGGCAAAGTCTAGAGTGTGGAGAAATCCACACACAGGCTTTCAGTGCTGTCTCCCCCCTTTGAGGGCACACGGCAAGAATGCGAAATGTGCAGTAACATGTACAATGTTTCTGCCCAGGGAAGCCCATTAGAGACTCAGCACCCGAGGTTTTTATTGGGGGCTGACCATTTAGGGACCCTCCTAGCAACTACCAAAATCCAGACTCCCAGAAGGAAAGCAGGCATTCAGCATAACTCATTTTTTGCATAAATAGTCTAACCCTAAGGTTAGAGAATGGTTCCAGTGCCAAGTTCTCAGATGCCAGCCAAGGACTAACCTTGCAAGCAGGTCTCGGTAAAGGTAGGCTTAGGTCTGCTGTGTTAACCCTTTCTTGCGCAGTATGAATGCCATTTTTTTCTTTTTTTAATTTGTTTTCAGAATTTGCTTTATTCTTCATAAACATCTTGGGAAGCTGTGTGTGCAGGCATTAGCCTGTCCATATGTTCATGGATGAGGAAGCTGAGGCTGGGTGAAGTCACACAGCAGGAAGTGCCAAAGTCAAGACTGACACCCCCAATGTTATTCCTTTTTTTCTTTTCTTTTTTTTTCCATAAATTTATTATTTATTTGTTTATTTTTGGCTGCATTGGGCCTTCGTTGCTATGCGCAGGCTTTTCCCTAGTTGCGATAAGTGGGGGCTGCTCTTCGTTGTGGTGTGCGGGCTTCTCATTGCAGTGGCTTCTCTTGTTGCGGAGCATGGGCTCTAGGCACGTGGGCTTCAGTAGTTGTGGCACGCAGGCTCAGTAGTTGTGGCTTGTGGCTTCTAGAGCGCAGGCTCAGCAGTTGTGGCGCACAGGCTTAGTTGCTCCGCGGCATGTGGGATCTTCCTGGACCAGGGCTCGAACCCATGTCTCCTGCACTGGCAGGTGGATTCTTAACCACTGCGCCACCAGGGAAGCCCCCAATGTTATTTCTTAAAGTCCAACTCTCTGTCTAATTCTTCATTCACTGGCATGATGGAGTTTCAGACCCCTTTAATCCAAAGTGGATGACCTAAGGGCAACCACTCACAGAGTCAAAGAGACATCAAAGCCAGGTTTTGACCCAGGATAAACATCCCAATGCATTCTATTTTCATTTTTCATACAGATGTTTAATACCTTGTGGACACAGCTGTGGTCTCAATCAGGCCTAAGTGATATTGTGCAAGAATTACTGAAACGCTCGCTGAAAGCTAGTCTCTTCTGTGTTTTTCCCCTGCTTTATTGAGATATAACTGATACATGATATTGTATAAGTTTAAGGCATACAACATGTTGATTTGACACATTTATATATTACAAAATGATTACTACCATAGCATTAACCTTCATTTCGTATTTACCGTATCTTTTTTATGATGAGAACATTGAAGATCTACTCTCTTAGCAGCATTTATGATGTGGTATTATTAGCTGTAATCATGATGTACATTACGTCCTCAAACTTGTTAATCATAACTGGAAGCTTGTACCCCTTGACAGGTATCTCCGCATTTTCGTCTCTCCCCAGCCCGTAGTAACCACCACTATGCTCTGTGTTTCTCTGTTTGACTTTTTTAGATTCCACGTATAAGTGAGATCATACGATATTTGTCTTTCTCTGTCCGACTTATTTCACTTAGCATAATGCCCTCAAGATCCATCTGTATTGTCAAGAAGTGCAACATTTCATTCTTTTTTGAGTCTGAATAATATTCCATTGTTTATATATACCGCATCTTCTTTATCCATCCATCCATTGACAAACACTTGGGTTGTTTTCATATCCTGATTTCAGTTCCTTTGCTTATAAACCCAGAATTGAGATTGCTGGATCATATGATAGTTGTGTTTATTTTTTGAGGAACCTTCATACTTGTTTTCCCCAGTGGATGTACTAATTTCCTGAAGGGCAGTTTTCATTCACAATAATAATGTTGAGCTATTCTTTTTAGTTTTGTAATTGATTTGTCCTTAAGCAGCAAACATCTATTGCCATTTAAGATTTCTATCAGTATCATTGGAAAAAATCTCAATAATCTCCTTGAAAGTTTTTCTTAAAATTTTGCTGTCAGTTGCAAAACTGATAGGAATTCTGATAGAAATGTCATACAGACGAATTTCTATCCAATGTCTTTCCTAGAGCAAAAAATTTTTTAATTTTTCATCATCATGTGATAAAATATGCCCTATTACTTGATCTAGAAATGTTAGTCTCAAGAGACACACTGGTATTAAAATTTCAGTGTGAAGGTAGCTCTGTGCTTATTCCATGAGTTCAACTATGCACATTTAATGTTTAAGAAAAGGGTATAGTTGAGAATTCTCTGGCTGTCTAGTGGTTAGGACTCTGTGCTTCCACTGTAGGGGACCCAGGTTCAATCCTTGGTTGGGGAACGAAGATCCCACAAGTCACATGGTACTGCCAAAAAAAAAAAAAAGAAAAGGGTATAGCTTGTTCTACTCAATACGGAAAGAATGCCTTATCTGAGATCTGTTTTTTTTAAATAAAAGATTTCTATTTACCTTTGCTAATGAAATTATTGTTACTATCCTTTGGGTGGACATGTTTATAAATATCTAACAACTAAAATTGCTTTTTCCAGCTGTGATTACATTCCCTATTACACAAGGTAACAGCAGCATCTGTCCGTGAAGTTCCTACTTTAAGATTAGCATCATATACTTATTCTTTCCTTTTACTGTGTTCTCTTTCAGCACAGTAGATTTGACCTTCATTTATTTTAAGCCTTTCATCTCAGTTCTTCCAAATGTGAATATTGTTATAAAGACTATTGGTAGACTCAGATCCAAATAATGAACTACACTGAATTTGACTTAGTTACTAAAACTCTAGATTAGTGTTTTTACTTGTGTGAGTTTTGACTGATTGACTAGGAATCGTGTTAGTTGTGATTTAGAATTTAGGTAGGTACAAGTTTTAGTTGTGGGGTTTGGGGATAGTGTCACCTAAATAAGGAGAAGACTTTTTGTAATCATATTGTTTAACTATAAGCTACAATATGTTCAGATGGCATGTTAGAAGAAGCATTTTCCTTTTGGTTGTTGTTTAGTAAATATTTAACTGCCTGCTTGCTCTTTCTCCAGGTGTGATGGGTGCAGTGGTGGCTCCTCTGACGATATTAGGGGGGCCTCTTCTCATCAGAGCCGCATGGTACACAGCTGGTGTTGTGGGAGGCCTCTCCACTGTGGCCATGTGTGCACCCAGTGAGAAGTTTTTGAACATGGGAGCACCCCTGGGCGTGGGCCTGGGTGTCGTCTTTGTGTCCTCACTAGGTAAGCCACTGTGCTTTGACGCTTGGTTCTTGGTTCATGATGTCCTAAAATCATCTGACATACTCAGGTATCCTAATGGAGAGAATTTAGTAAGTGTCATTTTTAAAAGTTGGTTAAAACATATATGCTAATTTGACTGGATTTGCTTGTTTGGCATCATGGCAAACCATTATTATTGGTTTTACCAAATACATGTAAAATGGGAAAGTTGGTCTGGAGAACATGAAAATTGCTCTGATGCAGGAACTTTCCTATAATGTGGGCAAGTGACCCATTGCAAGAATGAGTATAATGGGTTTTGAACTGAATGTATGTAAAATTAGAGCACATACTCGGATGTTTCCCTATCTGTGCAACATGCCAAAGAAGAAAATTTTTTAAGTGATGCTGACTGTAAATCCAGGTACAGAAAAATCCTTTTTCCCAGAAAAACTTTTTTTCCCCATTTTGATTTCAGGATCTATGTTTCTTCCACCTACCACTGTGGCTGGCGCCACGCTGTACTCGGTAGCAATTTATGGTGGATTAGTTCTTTTCAGCATGTTTCTTCTGTATGATACACAGAAAGTAATCAAGCGTGCAGAAGTAGTACCAGTGTATGGAGTTCAAAAATACGATCCCATCAATTCGTAAGTAGCCTTTAATGTCTTTTCTTTGTTGCATAAGGACATTTGTGTTTCTTTGGCCTATTTTGTTTTATGACTGTGTTAGTTTCCAAGGACTGCTATAACAAATTATATAAACTGGCTGATTTAAAACAACAGAAATTTATTCTCTCATAGTTCCAGAGTCCAGAAGTCTGAAATCAAGGTATCATCAGGGTTGGTACCTTCTGAGGGCCCTAGGGGAGAATCTCCTCCATGCCTCTCTCCTAGCTTCTTGTCATGGCCAGCCATCCTTGGCATTCCTTGGCTTGTAGATATATCACTCTAATCTTTACTCCTGTCCTCATATGATGTTCTCCCTGTATCTCTGTCTCTTATAATGATGCCATATTGAATTAAGGCTCACCCTTCTCCAGTATTACCTCCTCTTAACTCACATCTTAATTATAATCGCAAAGACCCTATTCCCAAGTAACGTCACATTCACAGGTACCACAGATTAGGACTTGAACATATCTTTTGAGTTCAACCTGCAACAATGACTTTGTTGAATTTTACTATTTTATTTCTGTTATTATTTGGTCTGTTCTCTTTCCTTAGTAAGCTATGTATACACAGAACATTTGATTATATTGCAACTAAGTGTAATAATTAGGTATATATTCAATTGATTCAGAGTATTTTACCTATTTTGTTAATTAGCCTTATAGTGCTTTTGTTGGTCAATTAATTTTGCGTGTGTGTTTGTGTAATTTATATTTAACAGACTTTAAAACTGAAGAAAAGATGTATTAGTCAAGTGTTATTTTTGGAAAGTGTACATAATTGAAATTTTTAATAGAAAAGCCTATTTTATTAAAAATTGGAAACACTTCAATTTTTAATTTTTTATTAAAAATTGAAAATTCCATTTTGGAGATATTCAACTGTAGCTGATGTTGTGTTGTACAATAATGCTTTTTCCTTTCCTTGGCCTCTCCACCAAAGTAGGTTATTTTATTTAAGTAATTTCCTTGAGTTTCATGGTGTCTATCACATTTTTTAAAGTCATTTATTTTTATTTCTTTAAAACTTAATGTAATGATTTTTTTAAACATTGCTATAATGCTCACAGATTTGTGGCAGGTTTTTTGGGGGTAATCAGGGGAGGCATTGAAGGGAGTGTGTTATATTTTTAAATGCCAGACTTGTGTCTGACACATTTTTGTGAAGGTGTTTCTTTGGTTTTTATTTTGATTATTTCAGTGTCTATCACCCATTTCTTTTCTTTTTAAAGCAAGATACTGTACTCATAGTAGAGTGTCAGAGAATATAATGATTTTTAAAACTGCCCTTTAACACTTAAAAGATTAATCTGCCAAAAGAAAAATCTTGATAGTTTTCTAGTCTAGGACTTCCTTAGTTGGCGTCTTTTTTAAAATTTCCATTTCATATACCTGGGACAAATAATCAGTGTTGCGCTTTCTTCTCTCCTACATTACGAAATAGTTTTTGTCATTGTTACAAGAATTACATCATATTTAACAGGCATGATTTCTTTTCTAGGATGCTGGGAATCTACATGGATACATTAAACATATTTATGCGAATTGCCAGTATTCTAGCAACTGGAGGCAACAGAAAGAAATGAAGTGACTCAGCTTCTGACTTCCTTAACACATCTGGCTTGTTTAATAGGGGCAGATATTCTTTAAATAGTTTGTGCAAGCAGCTTTCGTTGAAGTTTAGAAGATAAGAACTTGTCAACATGTTTCAGGTGTTCCAGTAATGTGATGCTTCAGGTCTGCTTTTTCTTCTGGAGAATAAATTCAGTAGTTCTCTTCCAAATAGCACACACATTTTCAATTCTTGTGTTTGAGTAATTCTAAAATGTTCTAATGAATATGAAAACCAAGTTTTGTGTTGCAGGAATTTAAGTATTTTATCTATTTTTAAATTTATTTGGTTAAGTGAAATTTAGCAAACTTGTATACCTGCATTTTTCATTTTGGATTGCAGAATATTAGCAAGTAATGTCATAAGTGATGTAGGGGTTTGGTAAAGGGACCAGAGAGAAGTAAAGCGACACCTGCAGTCTTTCTTTGAATACTTAGAACTTAGCGCTTGTGTAGTTGTGGTGAGCCAGTGAGGGGGTCTGGATGTTTGGAAACAAGTCATGGCTGTACATCTGCTGAACTTATCAGAAGCACTGAGCAGAAAACAAAGACATAGGTGATTCTCCAGGCTCTCCTTACGACGTGGATGTGATCATGTTTGGCTTCTCATTGTTTGACACTGTTAGGAGAGTCCACAGTGCTAATCATGTGGAGAATTCCTGTTACATATATTATGTGTGTGTGTAAGTCTTACTTTTGAATCGTCTAGTAGAACAAAACATCCTTAAAACACTCAGGAAAATAATATTCGAAGCAGGAAAATTGTTGCATTTTAAGTATACAAACAATATGTGCATAGTTGCTGAATATTTTTGCAAATTTATTGAAATGTTTAAAGGAATAAATGCTTGCCTTTCTTATCTCTTCAGGCTTTAACTTTTATATCAGAAAAGCCTATTCGTGGTTTACACTTGAGATTATGAAAGCAGTTTTCCCCCTCAGATTTAGTTTCTTGCATTCCCTCTCAGAGGAATCACTAAAAAAAGGAAGGCAGGGCTTCCCTGGTGGTGCAGTGGTTAAGAATCCGCCTGCCAATTCTGGGGACATGGGTTCGAGCCCTGGTCCGGGAAGATCCCACATACCGCTGAGCAACTAAGCCCGTGCACCACAGCTACTGAGCCTGCGCTCTAGAGCCCGCAAGCCACAACTACTGAGCCCGTGTGCCTAGAGCCCATGCTCCGCAACAAGAGAAGCCACCGCAATGAGAAGCCTGTGCACCTCGACGAAGAGTGGCCCCCGCTCGCTGCAACTAGAGAAAGCCCGCGCACAGCAACGAAGACCCAACGCAGCCAAAAATAAATAAATTAAATAAATAAATTTATTTAAAAAAAGAAGGCGGCAAAGCGAGGCTTCTTTCATGAACTATATCAATCAAAAATGTAATGGAGAAAATGCTTCACTAGAGTTTCCCCTAGCAGAATTCTCCTTTCCTCCATAGGCCATTATTTAACTCTCTTGTGCCATTTATAAGTTTTTTGATACAGAAGAGTTATTTTTGGAAGTTCTTATGAATGAAATAAGTGTATGATTATTGAGATAGTTGGTGTTTTGACAAATATTTACTACAGTAATCCATAAATAACTATTCTCCCCACCTCAAGTTACATAGGATGCCTATTTCTGAAATAATAATGGTTCTAGCCAGATGGTGATTGGTCTGTAATTTTTCCAGCTGAACCATATGCATGTTATTGAATAGGAGATTTGTTCAAGAAAGCAACTTAATCCCTTACTGATGTAGTATATAGAGTATGGTATGATTATAACTATGGTCCTTACAGCTAGACTGCATTTATCTGAACCCCAGCTCTTCCACTTATTCCTTACATGACCTTTGGCAAATGACTTAACCTCTCTGTGCCCATTTCCTTATCTGTAAGATGAAGATGATACAGAACCTACCTCAGGGTTAAGGTGAAATGTGCAGGCACTTAGTAAACGCTATGTAAGTTTTAGCTGCTGTTGCTGGCTGGTTTTGAAGGGTTTTTTCCTAAGAAAGATCTATGAGACTTCTGTGTGTTCCCTTCTCTACCGTAGCCCCTGTACAGTGTGATCTTAGAGTGAAATCTTACCGGTCCTGTTGTCAGTCACGTTTTAGCACACAAAGTTTATATCCTTATGTTGGGATGATATACACACAACACAAAATGATATAATTTCAACAGTGGTATCAGGCAAAGGCTTGTCTAGAAAATAAAGGGGGTTTTTTTGTTTATTTTTTTTAATGACAGCATTTTATTATAGCACTTTTTCTGATTTTGCTAAGACAGTGAAGACTTCAATATAAAATGTGAATATAAGTTAAAATATTATAATAAGACTTAAATGATAACAGAAGAAAAATCACTATTTCTTTGGCTACTGTTAACATACCACTGGGGTTTTTTCCTCACATCACTCAAGGGAAGAGTGGAGACCTGCAAATTGATGGGCTTTAGGCAAAAAAAAAAAAAAAAAAAAAAAATCCATTTCTCATTTTCTGAAACATCATCTGATCTCCTAGGAAGGGTGTCGTGTCTTTATTAGCTCATTAGTCATGCTACCTGTTCTAAGATGCAGTATTTGTCAGACTTCATTTCTGAAATGTGTGTTCCATTTCATGATTTTTTTCCACCAAACGAAACAGCGTATCTTTAAATCAGTGGCATCTTAGAATTGAAGAAATAATGGCATTTTTCAATGATTTGTTTTCCATTTCTAATAGTTCATTGTCCTGTAGGAACTGGTATCTGATGATTCAGAGAGAATCTTCCACAACCTAGCCCCACCCAGTTATGTACTTCATACAGGTTGAATTGGACTGATTTCCCAGCAATGCAGAATGACTTCCAAACAGGAATGCCAGTAGAAGTTGAGAGAGAAAGATTTTGTGGTTTGGCGTGATCTGGCTGTTCATAAAAGGG
Organism: Tursiops truncatus; assembly: GCF_011762595.2. Classification (NCBI taxonomy): domain Eukaryota; kingdom Metazoa; phylum Chordata; class Mammalia; order Artiodactyla; family Delphinidae; genus Tursiops; species Tursiops truncatus. The sequence goes on along the minus strand of NC_047049.1, from coordinate 50,131,631 downwards.
ATTAACGACTTGGTTCAGTTCAGTACTCCTTGAAGGAATGAACTCTTAGCACCAACTGTGGGGAGAAACCAGGGTGAATGAGACCCTTTTCACCCTGCTGTCACAGCCTGGCTGGGGGCTTGTCAGCTAGAAGACAGCATCAGATGGGCAGAGGCAGTGGGTGGTGGCCAGGAGAGATCTCATAGTGAGAGAGGGCCGTTGGCCCTGCTGACCTTTGAGCAGGGAATGCTGGAGACAGAAACCCTTACTGTTGGTGGGGAATTTTGTGCCTGAACACAGCAGCATTAAAATTTTTTTTTTTTTTTTTTTGCTGTATAGTTGATTTATAATGTGTCACTTTGTACAGCAAAGTGACTCAGTTATACACCTATATACAGTTTTTTTATATGCTTTTCCATTATGGTTTATCACAAGGTATTGAATATAATACCCTGTGCTGTACATTAGGGCCTTGTTGTTTATCCATTCTACATGTAATAGTTTGCATCTACCAACCCCAAATTTCCAGTCCATCCCTTTTCCTACCCCCATAACAGCATTAATCTTTACAAGTCACTTTTTTTAAGAGATCAGGTCAAGAGATAGGCACTCTATTTGGTACCATGTTGCTAAAATATGAGAAACAGCAATAAATGACCCAAGGTAATTGTGAAGTGATTATTCAGAAACTACAAAAGCATTATGGAGACTACTCACTACAAGAGTTCAGAGAAAGGGGGCAGTTTCACTATGCTGAGTGCCCACAGGAACACAGGTGTCCTACACACACCAGCACAGAAAGGCTGGGGGCTGGAGGGGGCTCCCAGCTTTGGTGGGAAGGGGCATGTCCGGGGCAGCCTTCCCGCAAAGCATCATGGGAAGCATCTGGACCTACTTTGCAGAGAACCCAGCCTTCTCCGCCTGCAAACCAAATGTGTTTGTGACTCTACTTGTGTGCTCACAAATTATGTCACCCTTATACTGGGTGCCTCAGAAAAGAAGTATGGTCACCTACCTCATTTAAGTAGAAGACGTATTTAAAAAGAAGTTGGGGGATTCCTTAGCGGTCCCATGGTTAGGAATCCACGTTTCCTCTGCAGGGGGCACGGGTTCGAACCCTGGTCAGGGAACTAAGATCCCTCATGCTGTTTGGCACGGCCAAAAAAAGAAAGAAAAACAAAGTTGGAGAAATTATGACAAGATTTTCACTCTTGTTATTTCTGAGTGGCAGAAGAAATGGGCATTTGGAAGGGAAATGGGGTGTTCAGTATCTTTTTCAGTATATTATATCTGCCCATAAGTAGTTTTTTAGAAAAGTAAGTCCATATGGAGAGAAAATACATTGAACACCTCAAAAGAAGCTTTTCAGATTTTAGGAACTTAGTGGGAAAGCAGAAACTCTCTCCACCCTGTGGCCTTTGGCACCATCTCACCTCTGAGTGGAACTGAACCCAGAACCTTCAAGGCCCTTTTAGCCCTGAGGTGCTGTGTCTGCAGTGACATCAGGGTTGAAGTTTAGCCCAGGATGGCAGGGCTCTGTCAGCACCTTGCGCATCCGCCTGGTCCTAGTGCTTCCAGGAGTGGGGCAAGAGTAAGGGAAGGGGACACCTCTCCTCTGGGAGGCCTGCTGCCAAACCTGCAAAGCACGCAACAGACACTGACAAACAGGATCCATCCCAACCCCACCTGCCGTTCTCCAGCTCCAAACGCTGGCAAAAGCCGGAAACCTTGGCATCCTCCCTCCTCCCCATTGCCCAAGTCAGTGGCACTTGCTTTGCTGGTCCTCTCACCCTTCTCCATCAAAATCCACACGTGTGGGTGAGTCTGCTATCAGTCCTTTAGACCTGAATTTCAGTGTTTATTTCTTCTTTGCCCCAAATCGTGGCAAGAAAAGACAGTCATCGTTCCACGTTAAAGAAGCGTCATACATCCTTGAGCACAACTGGGGAATTGGTATTTCTTGGAGACAGGTTATTAAAAAAGGGAGGGAAAGCTATGCTCCCCACTGCTGACAACTGACTGCCTAATATAACAAAAACTTCTTTTCATAGGGCACGATGCTTTAGCATTCACTTTCATCAAAGGGATCTCTTCCTCTCCAACTTCAGTTACTGTTTTACTGAGGAGGAGAGAAACTGAGGAACAGAGAAGTTGAGCAACTTGTCCAGGGTCACACAGCTAAAGATTGCCAAGTGTTCTGCTGAGAACCTGCATCATGTGGCTATAGAGCCTATGCTTTTCATGAGTGTAGGGGAGTAAGGGAGACAGAAATAGAAAGCAAGCGTCCTGAGTCCCCTACTCCAGGCTAAGACCATGGGGTGGACGTGAAGGGGTGGAGGCAAAAGGCCAGGGACTCCAGAGAGAGAGCAGAAAGCCAAGGGACTATTCCCTTTAGGGACTCAGAGATGGTGGCTTCACAGGTGTTCCAGCACCAGCATGGGGTGGCCACAGGATAGAACACAGTGCCTTCTAGCCTCCCCAGGTGGCTTTGTGGTGTGGAAGAGAAGGTCACATTGTGGCACATGCCCATGGAGGAGCCTGCAGGCCTGCTGGCAGCCACCATGGTGAGGCAGGGTAGCCCGCACCAGTGGGGAGGGAGGCATGAGTAACAGTGGGTGGATTCACAGCATCACTGAGTACCTAGGGGACCAGCAAGGGTGAAAGTGGAGGCAACAGACCCTGAATTTACCAGCCTTGTCCCCAGCAGCGGGACACCCAGAGGCAGGCGAGATCCAGTGGGTTGGAGGCTTATGAGGAAGTTCAAATTCATTGTAAAAAATAGAGGAAGTTGTCAGGTTTTGGTACAATTTGAGGGTAGTGTGTAAGCTAAACTTAAGTGTAGTGGATTCTTTTCAACTACTCATGAGTTCTAACGGTACCACTGTCAGGAAAGAACCTCTGATTTGGCGGCAAACACACCTGGTTCCAGGTGAGAAGTTGCCATAACATACTTAGGTGAAGGAAAACTTCCCTTTCCCTTGTTGTAAGATGGAAATGAAACGCCTGCATCCCTGAGGTGGGAGGAGAATTAAATGAGAAGACAACTGAAGGATCACACCAGATGCTGGCCCCTCTATTATAAACTGATCTGCAATTTCCTGAGCAAATAAAGGATGGAGAGTCATTTCTGATCAATCACAGGGCCCATATAACAGCCTTAAAGAAGAGCATGGTGGCCAAGAGTGAAGGAGGGACATGGGTCAAAATGCTCCAACCATAAAGGGCTCCAGGCATTTTCCTAATTGACCTTAGAAATCACAGATTTGACTTGAAAATTTTTTTCTTCCTTGTAAATTCCCCTGTGTGTTAGGTGTGTCTCTGGAGACTTTTTTCTCAGGAAGATTGCCAAGTGTTCAAAAATCATCTCTGGAAATGATTCAAAGCCTCAAACTTGATTATTTTTGTACCCAAACTGCATGTGCTTAAAACTAACAGGTGTTCCTGTTAAAATGCTTCTCATTTTCACCTCTCTCAGCTCAACATGAGATTTCAAAAATTCTAAAGAGCCAGAGGTGTTTCTTCCTTTTTTAAAGTAAGAAGTTGACAGTTATCTTTGAAATGTTAAAAAAGCAGGTGAAAATCTGTGAACAGGGATTGTCTCTGGGGAGTGGGGTTTTGGATGGAACTTATACTTAATACCCTGTGTTATTCAAATTAATGCATCATAGATGGCTTCAGTAAGTTTTTAGAAGCATTTAAAAAGCAGGTCGAATTCTGACCTCTGAATCTGCTTTTCCCATTAAACACATGGTCCTGGGAATACCTGCAAATCCGTGAGTTGTATGTGTGAGTGTGTAAGGAACAGACCCCTGAGATTACAAGTTCTTCCTGTTCTTAGCTGTTCAGTGCCCCCCAAAAAGCTGTACTGAGAACCGAACCTAACCTAGCAGTACAGAACCTAGCTGTACTGAGAACCTAACCTAACAGAGTCTATTTCTGACTCTGTGGCTGAGGGTTCTGGGAAAATTACCCAAGCCCTGGCTTTGTTTGACTGTGTTTCCTAACGAATCTCTCTCTTCACTAGCCTGGGACTCTCTCCTAATTTCTGCACCACTGCTAAGCAGGTAGAGTTCAGCTTGAATATGCGGCCCAATCCCTGCCCCCTCTGCCCAAGTACCTCGTTCTTTTCCCCTCTGATGATGGCTTGCCAAAAGGAAGAAGGAGCCATGCCAATCCAAAGAGTACCTGTTACAGCAGGTAACGAGTGAGTGGCAGCCAAAGGTAGGCTGTTGCCCAGAGAACTCAGTGGGGGCACCCTAAATGACCCCAGAAAATAGTGGTAATAGTCCTTGATGTGGGTCATGGTTGTAATCTCAGGAAGCATCTTTGGGAAAGTTTGCTGGGTTTAGGAACCTATAACAAGCAATCTAAGAAAAAACAGCATGAGGGCTGACGGATGGAGACTCAAGACAAGTCCCATCCTCTTCTCGACCCTCCTTCGTACAATGGCCACGCCTCAAGCATTTCCTGGGCCCCAGCTCTGGAGCTGTCCTTGGTAGACCCCTTGGGTCTTCCTGACCACACCGTCTGCCATGGCCCCTGCCCGCTCACCACAGAGAGCAGGATTCAGAATGCAGCCTGGAAAGGGAATCAGGCCAGGGCTGGGCAGGTGACTAACACAGTATGACATTTTGGTCCTTAAGCGCCCCAACCAGTTTCTTTGTGTGGATTGGTTTTAAGGTTCTTGGGAACACATGAAAGCATACAGGCTGAGTGTCAAAATATCCCCTGGCAAACAGTTTGCTCACCAAGCTGTCTGAGCATGTGATGTATCCTGAATCTCTAATCTCTAGCAAGAGAATAGAGCCAGTTCCGGGCAGTGGGGACTGTCTGAATTGACTGCCGGGAGCCAGGATGATCCTAGAGTGTTGAACCTGATACTATCATCTTCCCACTTACCCTTCGAGGCTGGGAACCAGCTCTTTGGTTAGAAGGGCACACTTCTGAAAGGACAAGATGGACATAATATTTCAAGGGAAGATGCAAATTCTGTGTGTCTGCATGACTGCCTCCACCACGAGAAGCTCCCTGAGACCAGCCAGGCAGTGTCTTCTGTGTCCCTGGGGCCAGGTGCACAGCCTAGCCCATGGTGTGTGTCCAATGGATACGGTGATTCCTGAGGCTCCTGCACCATTAGCCGACTTTCCCCCATGCTTGCCGTTGTAGGATGTTCTCTTTCTCCACATCTTGGCTCAGTTTGATTCTGTACCTGACATGTTCTTTTGCTTCATCACTGTCTTAAACGCCCATCAAGGTGCAGCCGCTGGTCCACCTCCTTTCCAGCCGTACAAGCATCTGCCATGTCGCAGGCGGCTCCTCACACATGTCCTCGTTCAGGTTTGTGGGAAAGAGAGCACTGTGCCCATTTCACAGACGGGGAGCAGATTCAAAGCTATTCAACGTCAAATTCAAGGACACACTGCGGATATGTGGCAGAGCCAGGACTCAAACCCAGGTCATCTGATTCCTAGCAGTGTGCTCCCGATTTTTCATTCACTGCTCAAGACTCTTCCTTGAGGCTTTGCAAGGGGTTTTATGGACCTCTCTGCCACATCTAAGGAATGAACAGGAAAATCTGTATTTGATGGAATGAATACTGACACTAAAAGTTAATATTCAACCCTGAGAAGTGGCTCTTCCCTGCCAGGAGCTTTCTGAGGCCATTGTCGGGAGCTCCTTCCTGGGGCTGGGCATTTATAGCTTTCTGTTTTACAGTTCATGAAATGCTCTCAACTTCTCGAAAAGCTGAGGGTTTTTTCCTCCTGGGAGGGGCTGACTCTACCCTTTATGAGAATTCCAAGGCTGCTGGTGCCCTGCCCACCAGGAAACACCTCTCTCTCTGCCACTCTATAAAGGTCCCCGGTGGCCCCAAGGGAGGACTTCTGCGGCACAGCGGCTTCCCCGGGACGTGACGTTCCCACCCGGCTACCATGAGGTTTCTAGCCCTCGCCAGCCTACTCTGCATCTTGCTTCTCTGCTTGTCCGTCGTCTCCGCAGAAGGTAGGACTATCCCCCTCCCCCGCCCAAGGTGCTGGTCCCTGAACAGGGATTCCCATGTCTGGGAAGATTGGAATCAGGAAATATTGGAGGGCAGGCCCTCACAGGCAGTGCTGGGCCCTGAAAGACGGGCTGTCACCCCTGAACCTGTACAGCACCTCTATCCACAGTGGCAGCACCGGGGGTGGCTCGGGAGTTTTAAATCCCTGCCATCTCCATCCACAGCCCCAGCTCCCCAGACACACACACACACACAAAAACTAAGTAAGAGCAGTGTGCTGACCACTCGGACACACAACCTGCCAGCTAGATTGCTTCGTGCACCGAAGTCCTCCCTTGCTGGAAGTTCTGGAGCCGCTCTATTACACGTGCATGAAGCTTGGGGCACGATCTGTGTTGAGTGAATGAATAAATTAACTAGTAGACCATCTGAGTCTGAACACCCCCAAATCTCACGCACAAAAAACACCTGTGGCAGACAGATGGGATGAGAGTATGTGGTGGGGGGCATGTTCGTGTGCATTTGGAACTGGGGGAGACAGCCCTTGCACTTCCGTGGATATGAGTATTTAGCTCTTCTGTCTTTCTCAGTTCAGATAGCTGAATATTTTGAGCTTTTGCTCTTGCCTAACCCTCTAAAAACTGCCTACTTTTTTTTGTTTGTTTGTTTTAGCAATTATGGTTATTTTAACATTTGTTGGAGTTTGGGGATATAGAAATAAACATGGAGGGAAAAACACCCATAGTTTCATGACTCAAGAATGGCCGTGTTCAACATTTTGTTTATTTCTTTTCGGTGTGCATACAAGCATCTTTGTAATTGAAAACGCTCTGTGTGTTCAATCTCGTATCTCTTTTATTGATCACTATATTATTATAGTCACCAAAAATACTTATGATTGAAATCTGGAAGCATTTATACCAGAATGTCAACAACAACCATCTCTGTCTGCACGGTAGGATTATAGAAAGTATTTGTTTTCTAAAGTTTCTGCAATGAACATTGCCACATATACAACATGGAAAACAGTGATTAGAGTTCCTCATAAACACAGTCTATAGCAATGCAATTTATCAGACCTCTTCTGTTGGAAAAGTTAGAGGTTGCCAGTGTTACCTTAATGACAATTCAATGAAGATGAATGCCTTTCCTCGTTAAGTTTCCTATCCATTTAGGAGTATATCCAGCAGATTCCCCAAAGTGGTGTTATTTAACTAATATTTTTAGGTATAACTTGCCATCAGGTGAATGTGCTGTGATGAATTTACATGTTTAGACGTTCAAATGAGTCACAACTTTGCACTATTTTAAGTATATGGTAAAAATCATGTGTGTACATAAAACATTTCCTAAGTTTAGGATTATTTTCTTAGATTACCAAAGGGAGAGAATTACTGTGTCAAAGGGCGTAGACACTTCTGAGTGACGGTGCTGAACTGTTACTCGGACAAGGGACACGAGGAAGACGTATTCTGGAGGCAGAGTATCTCCCCACACTGACTTTTTTTTTTTTTTTGCGGTACGTGGGCCTCACTGCTGTGGTCTCTCCCGTTGCGGAGCACGGGCTCCGGACGCGCAGGCCCAGCAGCCACGGCTCACGGGCCCTGCCTCTCCGCGGCATGTGGGACCCTCCTGGACCGGGGCTCGAACCCGCGTCCCCTGCACCGGCAGGCGGACTCCCAACCACTGTGCCACCAGGGAAGCCCTGACTTTTTTATTTACGGAAAATAGATCACCTCAAGGCCCACTCTTCCCACAGGCCCTCCTGTAGCCTGGCCCATCCTGAGTTTCCTTGAATAAACATTCCTGAGCCCTCAGCCTTGGGAGTTGAAGTTCCCTCCTGTCACTCTTGTACAGACCCAGTCCCTGGCAACCCCAAGCACGCTAAGAGAGGGTCTCTGTTCCTGTGTCTGCCCTCAGGGAGAAGGCATCTGAGTCATCCTGCCAAGCCCGGGAAAGGCAAGCCCTGCTGTCCCCGAGTTCCTGGCCCTGACATGATGACCCGGAAAGGTAAGCACCTGCCCAGATGTAAGGAGAAGCTCTGGGGAGGCCGTGAGACAGGCCGTGTATGCACCCCTGGCCCCCGTGCCTGGGGGACATCAGGCACTTTTGCGGAAGGGCCACAAAGAGACCTGATCTCACCCTCACTGAGCTTCCCGTCTAGTGGGGCAAACTGACCCCCCCCCCCCAAAAGTCAACAATTAATCACCTTGAACTGAATACATTCCCACAAGGGAAAGAACAGGATGCAATTAGAAAATGGGATGGGAAAGACCCCTACCCTGGGTGGGAGGCATCAAAGCAGGTGACATTTGTGCGACCTGAAGAAAGACAAGGAACTGGCACCCGGAGTGTGGAGGGGACAGGGCAGGGCAGGCGGGGAAGCAGCAGGCGAGCAGGCAGGAGATGGGCAAGAGGGGTGGGGTGGGGGGAGTCTGGAGGCACTCACGGAAGCTACGAACCAAGGCAGGGCTGACCTCGTGAGTGAGCTGGCACGTGAGGCAGGGTGACCAGAGGGGATGGGGCACACAGGTCCAGGGAGTCCCAGAGCTGTGGGCAAGCAGCACCCGTCCAAGGCGCCAGGCTAGAGGTGCAGATCCGGGCTCCCTGCCAGGGCGAGGGCTCAAAGAGCAAGGCTACCCTCTCCTCCAAGGCCGGAGGGGACTGGGGAGTGAGGGAGACGGGCCAGCAGAGGGCTGCAGGCACCCAGCTCCCAGGACTGGGGCACCAGGCCAGGGGCAGGCTGACGCATGGGAGTTGCCTGACCTGGGGTGCAAGGTTAGGACAGCTGGACCTCTGCTGGCCTTTGGTAGGAGGGTCCTAGAGCCTGGACCTGGCAGAGCTCCCATGGCAAAAGCAAGCCAGGCCTGACACAAACCCAGGGTTCCTGCCTGCCCGCCCACCGTTGCCCCCCCACCCCGCCCCTGCAGCCTAAGGCCACTTCTCAGAAGTCTGAGAAGGCCCCAGCCCTGCTGGCTCCTCTGGGGCGGTGGCCCAGGGAACCTGTGATCAGAGCCGAGCTCCCACACCCCTCCCAGCTACCAAGAGTCCTGTGCACCAAGCTGGGGGCGGGTGGGGGCCTGGGTGTGAAGCAGAGGGAGGAAGGCAGGCTGCACAGCTTAGCCTCGGGCCACTTCTCTGGAGAAGCTGACAGCCCCTCCTTTGAGACTGGCCTCACATCCCGCTGGGGTCGGGTAAAAATAACCACTTCTCACACACTGAGCCCCAGTGTGACGCCCGGCCGGGGCTGGCTGACTGCAGCTCTGCTCTCCCCGGAGGCTCCAGCCTGGAGGAGGAGGTGTGTGAGTCCTTCCCCATGGGGAGGGGCAGGGTATGCTCAGACCCTGCAACCCCTCCCCAGGATGGACTTGCTCAGAGGCCCTTGTCGATGAAGATAATCAATAAACAATCAATAATAAGAATAGAAAATAGTTTGATTTGAGCCAAACTGAGGACTAGCCCAGAAGCCCGCCTCCCAGATTACTCTGAGAAAATGTGGAGAAGCAGGGTTTTCAGCACAGTTTTTTATCTTGTCAGAGCAAAGAACATTAAACAAGTCAGGGTTGCATTTCTTCAAGGTTTCAAAAAAAAAAGAACAGACCAGCATGTACACAGCGACTCAGTATGACCTTGGCACCTGGGAAGGAATGCTAATCAAAGGAGTACCAGCCCTGGCATCCCAGGAAGAGGGGCATTTAATCTATATTTTAAACATGGACATTCTTTACTTCTGGTCAATGTGCCCTTTTACTCTTCAAAGCAGATGTACAATGTATGTTTGATAAGGCCACACACAGGCTATTTTAGTTAGCATAAAATTCAAGTTAACTCGCGTATAAGCCAGAATGACTTCCCTATTTCTCAATATGTGAAAAAAATTTTAGTTTTTGGCCACGCTGCACAGCTTGTGGGGTCTCAGTCCGCCGGTCAGGGATTGAACCCAGACCACGACAGTGAAAGCCCAGAATCCTAACCACTAGGCCACCAGGGAACTCCCTGTGAAAATTTCTTTCATCACAATAAACATAAGAGAAGTTAAGGATGCATGGTGCGTGCGCACACATGTACACACGCACAGACAAGCCCACACGGTTCATAGGAAACAGCTGGGTTAACTCCTTGTGCACAGTACAATGGCAGCTCTTTTTTCAGTCACACAAGACTTTAGGATAATCTAAGTGCATGGCTCCCGTGCTGAGTCTGGATTTCTTGTAGTGTATATGTCTTTTAAATTCCATTGCAGGAATTTGCAAACAACTTAGAACAAGAAGAGCAAAAAACATTTTTACTAGGTCCCTGTCATGCGGTCTCATTTAAATGCTTGGAACCACCCTGGGGAAGCACAGTCACCACTTTACAGATTGGGAAACTGAGGCTCAGAAAGACTATGAGGCAGAGCCAGGAACTTGGATCTGTCTTCCTCCTTCCACTGCAACAAACGCTGTCCTCCAGAGAGAGAACTTTCCAGCATCACGCTTATGAAGACATGTGCGTGCCCAAGGGAGACTGCATACTTTCTGGAAGGAAAGTTCCATCTGGGTTGGAATCTCAGCTCCACCACTGGCTAGCTGTGCGCCCTTGAGCAGGTACCCCAGCTCTGCTAAGCCTCAGTCTCCTCACCTGTGAAAGGGTATAATAATGGACTCTATATTTTCATAGAGTCTATTACCTCATTGTCCATGGGGTCATGACTATAAAGCCAGGCATTGGCCTGGCACCAGCTACCCCATAAACTTGCCCTCCCGTGGCTGTGGAGGAAGTCTGAGCTTGCCCAGGCTTGGAGGTTCCACTCGCCATCTTCCAGGGCTGACCCTGGGGCTCACTCAATGCTGTGGAATCAACAGCAGGGACACTGGGTGTGCCAGGCTCTGGGAATTCAGCCTCTCTATCCCAGTTCACTGACATAGGAGTGTCTGCGCATGTCTGTCAAAAGAGAAGGTAACCTGGGGCAGCCTGGAGGATGTCCCTGAACTGACATCACCAGCTGTGACACACGCAGGACAATATCACCTACCCTCCAATCTAAGGCATCTTTCCTGAGCATGGCTTTTACCTATGTGCTCTTCTAGGACCGTGGCGGTGACAGGAAGAGGCGGGCACAGGACTCTGGGTCAATTTGACAAAACCATTGTCAAAAATCAATGTGCTGAGTGGCCAATTTGCTGAACTTACCACATTTACCAATTTACTAAAAGAGGGCTTTCTATAAAGCATTTGAAAAGTTTGTAGCAATCTATATGGCAGCATTTTTAAAAGGAATGTTCAATTTGTTGATTCTGTTAGCACTTGAGGAACCCCAGGTTTAGGCTGGGGTCAGACTGACAGCTGTCTAGACCCCGCCAGCTGGGAAGTTCTGTGACCCTGGGGACTCTGTCAAGCTGCCCTCCATCCATGTGTCCTGAGGCTGTGAGTGAGAGGGAGCTCCTGGGGAAGGCTGGGGCGGCCTTGTGGGAGGGTCCCTCGAGTCTGAGAGTGTGCCTGCCTATCCCACAGACTTCCCGAGGCCTGAGAGCTCCGTGCCACCCTCGCTGCTTTGAAGCCCAGCAAAATGACTTGACCCATAGTGGGAGACAGGGGCTGAAAGGGACACAGAGAGATTTCTTCCCCACCGTGGGGTTGCCACTGTCTTCAGAAAGGAGCCCAGACTGCAGAGACAAAGGTTACCCACTGAGGACCACGAGTGTGATGACTTGAGAATTTTGGCAACTTTGGGTGGTAGCAGGGTGGACACAAGGGCTCAGTACAATGGATGCAGGAAAGGAGGAGGTGGAGAGGGTGCCCGGCCCATACTGCCCAGTGGACCAATCAGAGGGACTCAGATCAGCAGTCTTGCTCTTTGTGATTATACCTGTCAGCCACGGCTGCATAACAAAACACCTCCAACTTCAGTGGCCCAAAACAATAAGTAGTTATCATTTTCCATGTGTCAACAGGTCAGTTGAATGGTTCTTCTCGTCTTGGCTGGGCTCACTCATTCTTCCAAGGGTTGGACAGGCACTTCTGCTGAGCTTGGCTGGGCTCTCTCACACGTTTGGGGGTTGGTGGTCTGAAGCTAGGATGGTCTCAGTTGGGCAAATGGACTCTCTTCCACATGGTGTCTCATCCTCCAACAGGCAAACTCAGACTTGTCTACCTGGGGCTGCAGGGCTCCTCCTATGTGAGTGGAAGTACCTAAGGCCTCTTCAGGCCTCCGAACTGGTCCACCTTCATCTCCACTGCATTCTCTTGGTCAAAGCAAGTCACCAGGCCAGATTCCAGCAGCAGGGAAATAGACCCCTTATCATGATGAGAGAAGCTGCAAAGTCACATTGCAAAGGGAGGGTGGAGAACTGCACCCATATTTGCAGTCAGTTAACTGCAGTGTTTATTGTAGGAGCCACAGAAGAGAATCTTGGGGCCTGAGGGTGGGGACAGGGGGTGGAGGGGAAACAGTGATCAGGAAATCATGGTTCTCCATCAAAAATGCTGGTGGAGAACTCTCACAATATGATACTAATAGAAAGGAGTAGTTTACAGTGTATATTACTATGGTTATCGTTATGGAAAGGCAAAAGCACTTTCAAATAGGAAGAAAAAGAGAAAATTACACCAATATTAGCACTTATTTATGATTAAGAGATGAAGCTATGGATGAATTATGATAATTAAATTTATTTTTCATATAGCTAGTGATTATATAGCAATTACTGTGCAGCACTTACATCTGCTAACTCATTTAACCCTCACAATAATCCTAGATACTTTTGCTATCCTCATTTTTACAGATGAGGTGCCAAAGCACAGAGAGGTTTAGTAACTTGTTGAAGGTCACCCAGCTAGGGTGGGTAAGTAAGTGGCAGAGCTGGGCTTTGAATCCAAATAATCTGGCTCCAGATTCTATGTTCTTAACAATCATACCACCTTGCATATAATAATAATCCAGAAACGAAAACAGGAAAAAGAAGAATTTCATTACCATAATTTAATAACCCTCCTCATTCATTTGTGTTTCCTTTTTTTTATACAAACATACTTACCTAGTTTTATTTTTATTGTACCTCATTTTTTAATTTTTAAAATTAACATTGCATTGTAAGCATTTTTCTTCATGATGCTATATAGTCTTCATAATCACACGGTTTTATCTCTGTTAAACATTTCCATCATCACGAGGTACCATTTACTAATTAACCATTTCTCTACCATAGGATATTCAGATTGTTTCCAGAATTTTTTTGTGCTATTAAAAACAAAACTATGGGGACTTCCCTGGTGGCGCAGTGGTTGAGAATCCGCCTGCCAATGCAGGGGACACGGGTTCGAGCCCTGGTTTGGGAAGATCCCACATGCTGTGGAGCAACTAAGTCCGTGCACCACAACTACTGAGCCTGCACTCTAGAGCCGGCGGCCCACAACTACTGAGCCCGTGCCACAACTACTGAAGCCCGCACACCTAGAGCTCGTGCTCCACAACAAGAGAAGCCATTGCAATGAGAAGCCCACACACCACAACGAAGAGTAGCCCCGACTCACTGCAACTAGAGAAAGCCTGCACACAGCAAAGACCCAGTGCATCCAAAATAAATAAATAGATAGATAACAAAAACTACGGAGCTTCCCTGGTGGCGCAGTGGTTAAGAATCCACCTGCCAATGCAGGGGACACGGGTTCAAGCCCTGCTCCAGGAAGATCCCACATGCTGTGGAGCAACTAAGCCCGTGCGCCACAACTACCGAGCCTGCGAGCCACAATTACTGAAGCCTGTGCACCTAAAGCCCGTGCTCTGCAACAAGAGAAGCCACCGTAACGAGAAGCCTGCGCACCACAACCAAGAGTAGCCCTCACTCACCACAACTAAAGAAAGCCCAGGTGCAGCAGCAAAGACCCAAGGCAGTCAAAAAATTAATTAATTAATTAATTACCTTAATAAAAAACTATGGGGACTTCCCTGGCAGTCCAGTGGTTAAGACTTGGCCTTCCAATGCAGGGGGTGCTGGTTCGATCCCCGGTCGGGGAGCTAAGAAGCCACATGCCTCGTGGCCAAAAACCAAAACATAAAACAGAAGCCATATTGTAACAAATTCAACAAAAGACTTTAAAAATGGTCCACATCAAAAAATCTTAAAAAAAAAAAACAAAAAAAAAAAACTATGAAGACTAGCTTAATGCATGCAGGTTTTTTTTTCCTTATGGATTATGCTTCCCATAAATGGGACTGGTTTGTCAGAAGATGAGACACATATTGCCTGAGACAGGGAGGAGACAGCCTGAGGGTCCAAGGGCCTGCAAGTAGGTGTGGGTGAACCCTCCCACCACCGCCATCAGAAACAGGGCTTCCAGACCCCTCAACTTTAGTGGACTCTGCTCTTGACAGAGACAGTTGAACAGGTAAACTACCTTCTCTCCATCTTCTGCCTGTAAATCAGATTACTGCCTGCTGGGATAGAAATAGCCTGGGCTGGTCATGTTTGCAATGAAAAGCCCCCTCTGGGCCTCCAGGAAGGAGTGTAAGATCTGACTCTTGCTTTAATTTTTTTTAAAAAAATATTTGTACCTAAAAATTAATCTTAACTGTATTTTCCCCTCTCCCCCACCTTGACTCTGTCTGCCTCTCTGCCTCTTGTCTGGTCTTGTCTGCCCACTGCTCCTTCCCAGGACACCATGTGAGAAGCTGCAGACCATGCAAGTTCAAGCCAAAGCCCCACTCTTGGGTGGTGCCTGGGGCACTCCCACAGGTGTAGTGCTCCCCAAAACAGGCTCCATATAGCCTAGACCCTCATGCTCAGTGCCTTAGACACCCAGAAGACTTAGGTTCCCCCAGAATACTCCCCTCAAAGTTGGGGCTGATGACAAAGCCTCTGCCCATGAACCTGAGCCTCTTCTCTTAAACACAACATTTCTTGCCTGCCATGTTGGACTGTGCTCATGCTGCCTTTTAGAAAAGCCAGAACCAGAATCTTCTGAAAACCACCACATGGATTCAAAGGTCAAAGTCCTGGAATGCCTGTCTTGTTGTGTGGCCCTGGACAAGTAACTTAGCCCCTCTGGACTCATGCTGGCTCAGAGATATAAAATCCAGCGAGACAAAACATACAAGGAAGGCATCAATGGGCTTCACTAACCCCTTTCAACCTTCATGGCAGTGAGCTGGGACGTTGGAGGGCTTCGTGTCGGGCAGCAAAGGCCCTGGGAAAGTTCCAGAACTCCAGATCCTGGTCTCAATCATGCCACCAACCTTCAGAGTTATTGTGTGCCAGGTTCAGCCCACCTGGCCTCAGTCTCCACCTGGAGCCTTGAACGCTGACAGTCAAGACTCCACTGTGACCTGTGGCAGCTACAAATCTGGAGACTTCTGAGCCTGCTAGGGTGCAGGGTAACAGGAGCCCAAGAGCAGCCAACCAGCCATGCAGAGGTTCATCTGTCCTGAGATAGTACACCTAAGCCCCACATCCCGTGGCTCCTGAAGGAACCCCTTCCTGACTTCCCAATGTGAATCTGCTGGAAAGAACGCTCAAAGAAACAAATTGTAAATAAATAAACAAAATGCATGGCACATGGTTGCTTGAGAAAATTGGTGGTAGGGCCTGAGCCACAGCTTTCTACTAGAGGAAACCCCACACCCTGAGGTCTCTCCTGCAGGCCACGCCTTCCTCACAGCACACCCTAACCAGCAAAAGAGGGGAGAGAGGAATAGTGACAAGAGCAAGGGTCTTGGTCCGACGCACCAGGACTCAAACCCCAGTCCTCCCCAGGATTTTCGTGTGACCTGGGCAAGTCAGTTTCCCTTGTCTGTAAGATGGAGAGTCCAGGACCTATTCAGAGGGTTAACATGAGGCTCCGGCAAGTAGACAGCTGTAAAATGCCCACAAGGGGCCTGGCACACAGAGGAGCTTGGTTCCGGAAGCCCCTGCCTTCCCTGCCCCCCACCCTAGGGGAGTGTTTATGCCCAAGTGAACACAGAACTGCGGAGAGAAGGCTCAGAGGGAACAGATGGCCCAGGTCTAAGAGGATTATCCCTCAGTAAATGCCTTCTAATCTGATTCTCCCGGCAAGGTGAGAAGGCCCTCCCCACGTCATCCCACAGGCACGTCTGAGAAGTCCAGGCCAACCAGGTGCGAGGCTGATAGGCAGAGCTTCCCTGGCCCTGGGCAATG